>NW_019416281.1:814766-1125030 GCF_000390285.2 Anoplophora glabripennis
GTTTTTTTGCAATAACTTTTTTGTTTATTAACCGATTTTAATTTAACCAGTCTCATTTTGTAGATAATTTTACTCTCTATAAGCTGTCTAAGAGTCACTTTTCGCTAAAATTGATGGTTTTCCCTGCAAAGTGAAAAAACTGTTTTCCTCACTTATTTGTTTAAATAGAAAAGTTAGCTAATAAAAGTGTTTGACTCACGAGACGAGAGATGTCTTGTATTATGTTCCTTTAGACAATTTTACAATAATCGAGCGGATAGGACTTTTTTCGAGTTTCTCTTTTATTTTCGCTAATTTTGCTGGTGTATACTCCACTCCGTTGACTGCCACTGTCTGAATCACCTCCCTGGCTCGTACTGCACCTCTCCTTTTCTAAATGGCTACGACAATTCAAAATGATGTTTTACTAACCTGACAGTATTATGATTATATTGAGTTATCTGTCAATTTCGACTTCACCCTAATTTCCTTTCTGTCAAATAACTTCTTTCCTATTTCCTGACTCTCACTGTTCTCTTCTTTCTTTATTGTTTTTTAAATGTCCCACAATAACTTTGTGCTTGATTACTTTTCTTTAATACTCTTCCCCTCAACATTTGTTTTTTTCTTGGCATTTCATATGATTTTCTTTTAATCTTCTATATTTTATTTCACTTCTTCTTATTTTAAACTTCTTGTAATTGCCATGATTTGTATATCTTCTAATTCCTCTTTTTTACTTCTTGATTCCCCTCACTATTTATTTCTATCTCCCTGATCACCATTTTTTTATCATTTTCTTTCTCACCGCACTCTTATATCTAGTTACAATGTTTATTCATATATCGTTTTCAATCTCAACCAATCAGATTATTTTACAATTTATACATTTTTAATTTACCATTTTCAATACCATTTTATTCTTTTTTTAACTTAACCTTTATACTGATATTTCATTATAATTTTCATATCATTATGCACTGTTATTTTTCATCCCGCTGTCACCCAAATTATCCTTACTATTTTGTCACCATATATCCAATATGTCATTTCTTGTTGTATTTTAACTTAACTTCTATTAGATTTTATAATTAAAAACTTTCAATTCAATTTCTACCTGTTACAATATATTAATTCAGAGTTCATATTATATTTATTCTTGATTGCTTAAATTCCTCTACATCCAAAATAATTAAAATAATTATAGGATCAGTATCAAAGTCAGAGTTCTAGACGTATAATTTATATAGCGGAACAACTCCTACTTATATTAGTACATAGGAAGAAGAGAACGAAACCATGTAGTCTGTTTTCAACAGCCTTCAAGGAAAGCATAATTAGTAAACAAATTATTNAAAATGTTTAATATGTAATTAATTTTGTTTCTTTGCTTTTGTTAAAAAAAAAAATAAAATAGTATTGTTTTAATTGAGTTTGAAATTCGCATATTATAATAACAGGTTATAAATTTATAAAATCCTTACTAATTCCCTATCTAACCTGAGCTAAATTATATCTAATTTATTATTCTGTAAACTTAAAAGTTTCTAGTTACATATACTACACTTTTGTTGTCCTTTTGTCTATGTCCTCCTCACTAGTAAGGTCCTTCCTGTAATCTCTCTCCTGTCTCTTCTCCTTCCTTTCTTTCACTCGAACTCTCCTCTATTTTGTCTTGTTATCCTTCTGTGTCCTACTCCACTCCGTTGACTGCCACTGTCTGAATCACCTCCCTGGCTCGTACACCTCTCCTTTTCTAAATGGCTACGACAATTCAAAATTATGTTTTACTAACCTGACAGATTATGATTATATTGAGCTATCTGTCAATTTTGACTTCACCCTAATTTCCTTTCTGTCAAATAACTTCTTTCTTATTTCCTGACTCTCACTGTTCTCTTCTTTCTTTATTGTTTTTTAAATGTCCCACAATAACTTTGTGCTCGATTACTTTTCTTTAATACTCTTCTTCTCCTCAACACTTGTTTTTTTCTTCGCATTTCATACGATTTTCTTTTAACCTTTTATATGTTATTTCACTTCTTATTTTAAACTTGATTTGTATATCTTCTAATTGCTCTTTTTTACTTCTTGATTCTCCTCACTATTTATTTCTATCTCCTTAATCACCATTTTTTTTATCATTTTCTTTCTCACCGCACTCTTATATCTAATTACAATATTTATTCATATCGTTTTCAATCTCAACCAATCAGATTATTTTATAATTTATACATTTTTAATTTACCATTTTCAATACCATTTTATTCTTTTTTTAACTACATTACATTATTTTGTGGACACTTTTTATTCCTTTATACTGAGATTTCATTATAATTTTCATATCATTATGCACTGTCATTTTTCATCCCGCTGTCACCCAAATTATCCTTACTATTTTGTCACCATATATCCAATATGTCATTACTTGTTGTATTTTAACTTAACTTCTATTAGATTTTATAATTAAAAACTTTTAATTCAATTTCTACCTGTTACAATATATTAATTCAGAGCTCAACTTATATTTATTCTTGATTGCTTAAATATATTCCTCTACATCCAAAATAATTATAGGATCAGTATCAAAGTCAGAGTTCTAGACGTATAATTTATATAGCGGAACAACTCCTACTTATATTAGTACATAGGAAGAAGAGAACGAAACCATGTAGACTGTTTTCAACAGCCTTCAAGGAAAGCATAATTAGTAAACAAATTATTAATTATGAGACCTATAATTAATTACATCAGTTGGAGGCATTATATACATTAATTTATCAAATATACGATGTCGACCGTTTGAAGGAGTATGAAACAGTCGTGCTGGTTTATCTTCACGTGAATTTATGGGAATGGTAACGTCGGCCATCAGATTGATTTGATTGATTTTAAGGAGGAACAAACTGTTGTAGATTCTTATGTTAATTAGTATTGGAAGTAAATTGTAAGAAATATGATGATTCAGGACTTACACAGAAAAAATTTAAGAAATTACAGCGGACTCTTACAAAAACAATTTTGTAAAAAAAAATCAAAAAGGGCAATAAAATAATTTGACATTTAACCATTCAAAACTTTGCCGACGGACGTGTAAAAACATTTGGGCCCGTCTTACCCAGTTTCTACGAACTAACACAAATGTTGTCTTTCTTCACCATAACACGACTGTTGTCTTGCTTCACCATAACACAAATGATTCACCACAACACGAATGTTGCCTTGCTTCACTATGAATTAAAACGATATCCATCAACCCCAAGTTGCTATACCTACAGGTAAGCCATTTTTGAAACTTGAAAAACTAATGTAAACACAATCTCAAAAACTTTAATACTAAAATCGGTTTCAGTATTCGGAGTATTTGTTATCTGGGATGCCTTGCATTTATTAAATAAAAACCGTGACTGTACTGAATTTGTGCTTATTTGATATAAAATTATCATCCGTTTGTTTTAGTTTTAAAATTTCAATACCGTCTACAGTATAGATGTTCTGTCATAATCTTCAATTTGACAAGGCGACGTCTCACTATCATACACTGAACTTCTTGATAGTTATCATATGGATTCTCGGTTTGCACATTATACTTTTTTCTCATCAATCCACATTCTGTTTCATATGCATTTTATATTACTTTTCAGTCATTACTTTTCCTTTGTACCTTGGATGTTTATTCATGTTTACGGAATACGCGCAAAGTTGACAGTAATGACAGTTGACCCAACTTCTACCACCACGCCAGAACAATGTTGCCAGATATCATCTGGCAACATTGACATTACAAGCTCTTAATGAATAAATAGACACTTTTATTCAAATAAAAAGTTAATGGCCGTGCATTAAACACGAAAAATATATGCAAGCTAACATGTGTTGTATAAATTTCATTCGTATATATTATATTTAGTTCAAATCGCCCCTAAATCTGCAGTTTCTGGAGGACAGGAGGATAAATGGCGATACCATAATGACAACAGGGTTCTCCTGGACACATCTACTATCCAGATTTTATTTTATAATTTTTTTTTTAAATAAGACATGTTTTCGTCTTGGTTTCAAAAACGCTACTAATTTTTGAGCCTGTTCCAGGGCTAGCAGTCAACAATATGTCCGTATCTACTTGACACATGAAAAATCTGGAGTTTTGCAAGAAAAATCTGGTGCTCCTTAAGATATCAATAGAAAATCACTCATAGGCTTTATTTGTAATAATTTATAGAACCCGCAGTCAAAATAAGGCGAGACAAAGTAACTAATTTCACTTAGTGGAAAGAGCACGACTCAGTTTAAGTTGTTATAAACCCGCCCTATCAATTACGGTTCAAAGTAGGGGTTATTGAAACCCAGAAATTTATTATGTGGTGTGCGTGAACAGGTGGCAAACTTGAGAAGTGTTCCGGAAACTTTCCGGATTTAAATACAGTTGTTGTTTGGAAATTATTGTGTGGGCGATAGTTCAGATAATTATATTTATAAGGTGATTCGCAACTTACCTGTAAATTATTTGTATACAGGATGTCTCATAAATTACTGTCCAATAATTTACCACATGATTCTATTGCCAAAAATAAGAATATTTTTCATGTAAACATGGGTCGAAAAATGCTTCCTAAATGGGACCACAAAAAATTAATTCTTTTTTTTAATATTTCCAAAATGCGTTGAAGGAATATTATGAATTTTGACTCCATGAACGCTCAGTAAAAGTCGAAATAAATCATCATAAAATTTTAGTCAGGAGCGTGTCAATTCAATTGGGGGGGGGGTCGTCGGCTAAAATTTGCCCCTATTTTTTTGCTTGTCGAAATTTTCAAATTCAGATGCCAACAAATGATAGACCCTAATTTCCTGTACAAAAAGGTACTCTTTATTTGTTTTCAATAAAATGCTCCATTTCCGAGAAAAACCGATATAAGCATTTCATTATACAGGGTGGGCCACAAGTAACTCCTCAATGGCTAGGGACCAAACAGCAAATGTTACAGAAACCTGTTTAGATGGATATGTGTAGGATGCGGCTACATACAAAATATTTTGAAATATACAGGATGTGCAGGAACAGCGAACCATATCAAAGTTATGTATTTTTAAATGAAACACCCTGTGTCGAATTTTATTAAAGGTTCTGCATACCTAGGACTTATTGTTTGTGAGACATTTCAATTTTACTGAAAATGCAGGCTTAGTGTAGAAATTTAATAGTGGCAATAAAAAAAATAATTGTAAGTATCCTGGGAAAGAGTACCTTGGAGTTATAAGTTATTATATTTGTCGTCACTTAGTATTATACAGGGTGTTCAAAAAACTCCTGAATATTTTTTTCAACTTTAAACTGCAATAACTTGGTTCTTTTAAATGGACACCCAGTATATTTTTACTTTGAGAGTTAGGAAATTTAAAACTTTTCAAACTGTGTATAGGTTAGTTACAAATCTTTAGTGGTCCGGCCTAACATGTACAATGTAATTTTTCCGTTTAATTTAATCAATGCAAATGTCGACTGTCCAGAATTGTTACGTTGGATCGATGTGCCTAGAACTACTATTCGTTCAGTTTTATATTTATTTTTATATTATGATACTTAAATGTAATGTACCAGCTTCAAGACAAAGTACTTGCTGGTACAAGATATCATCGATCTGGTCCATATCTGGGCAACTGCATCAGTTAAGTAAACGGTAAGACAACCATGTATGCAGTGATGGAAGATACCCGAACTTGATATATCTCGATGAGTATCTGCGGGGTAGAACCAAGAATTTACTCCACTCCCGTAAATATCTACCAACGATAAGATTTTATTAATGATCCTGAGAATATTTATCGGATCAATCCCAATGTATTCGAGACAGTGATGGGAAAACACGGAGTTCACTTAATTCTTAATCAGTGTGTGATTTATCTTTTCGTCCAACTTTTTAAGCTAAGATTTTGTGTACAAATGTGTATGCGTTCGAGTTAGCCATTTTTCATCACGATCTGATCTGATTAGATTCCTGAAAGGTGTTAGGTGATGAACCCGTATGAGGACTTAAAATACCTGCACCAGTTAACACCATATTAAGCTTTGAGCGATTATACAGTAGTTACTGGTACCTATATTCCTCAGAAATGGTTCAATATTGATGTAAACTATGCTTAATCGTTCATTATTAATATGAAATAGAAGAGAATAAATACGATAATTAGCTTTATTAGAAACTGCAGATCTAAAGAGGGCAAGATACAGATTGTTGTCTTTTAAATTTAAGATAAATGGAAATTTCAAATCCAATTCAATTTCTGTTGGCACTGAATATATAGTACGCACAAACACATGTTAGAGGCATATTAACCAAGTCTTTACATCGTCAATAAAAAGTAGAAGAAATGGTAGACAATTTAAAAAATTAGAATGATTGATGGGTCTGGAAATACCTTCATATACTGGTAGGCAGATTATTTTCCCGAATAAAACCTTGAAAAGTACGGCCAATAGCAAGGCAAAATGTTTCATCAAGATAAGAAAGGAATTGAGAGTCATTATTAACATAGATGTTATGAAAATATGGTAGATTACTATTGGATATTAAAAAAATATATATCTATGAATGGAAATGAGAGAAAAGAAATCTTCCACATAGATCGAAAATAAAGGAGAGTGATACAAATGAAAAAAGAATCACTGCATTGATTTGCTGCAGCCTTTAGAACTAGTTTTACAATTGAGACGATTATCAGGTATATTCACAAAATGTGAAAGGGATTTTGGTGATTTCTTTTTTTTTGAGTAAAGGTTTCTGGTATCCATAAATAACTATTGTAGTCAGATATGCCTGCGTTACTGAGTGAGCAGATTGTATTGTAATCGTTCTACTGTCCCCCCTCTCGCCCAATCAACCATGTTAACGTAATCTCGAACATATTGGTAAAATTGAAGAAGTGACTCTTCGTACAGAACCGCATTCGGTTTTGAACTGTTAAGAGCAGAATTTTGTGAAGTCCAGGTAGATTTTTTCGATGATCCATGTATTTGGAAATATGAACGGTAGAATTAAGCAAACACCAATAATCCTTGACCAAAGATTCAAAGAAAAACGATGCTAGTTTCATTTGTAACTAAAAAAAATCATAATACTATAAATATATAGTGTCTAATAGAACAATGAAAAGCAAGAGTTTAGTTTATACCTCCAAAATGCAACGTTCAAATGTTTTTAAATATAAGGCTGTTCAAAAAGTTTGGAACCCCCCTTTATCTCAGAAAATACTGTTCAACAAAAAAATGATTAGAACAAAAGTTGCAGGGTTTTGAGTCAGCAATCCAAAGGTGACCTTGACCATGACCTCAACCATGACCTTCAAGGTCATTTAGAGGTTAAGTTGAAAATTTTAAATGGAACCGTATATTTTTGACGCCGGAAATGGACAAAATGGAAATTTTTACGTTCGTATATGACCTTGACCATGACCTTCAAGGTGGTTTACAGGTCAAGTCGATTTTTAATAAATGATCCGATATTCTTCGCTCTTTTCATTTCCGGGGTCAAAGGTATACTGTTCCATTTAAAATTTTCAACTTGACCTCTAAATGACCTTCAAGGTCATGGTCAAGGTCATGGTCAAGGTCACTGTTGGATTACTCACTCAGAACCCTGCAACTTTTGTCCTAATATTTTTTTTGAGCAGTATATTCTGATAGAGGGGGGTTCCAAACGTTTTGAACACCTGTATATGTATTATGGTGGCTTTTTTTAAGAGCCCCGTCAAAAAAATCAGGTCAAAAAAAATTTTTTTAGAGGTCGCTCAAGATTTTTAAAAATTTCCAAAATGGTCAAAAATTGAATTTTTTTTTAAAATATTTTTTCCCGTTATTTATCATTTTCTAGGTTGAAAAAAAAATTGATTCTGCGAATTTCAAATCGATATTTTAATTTCTAAAGGTCACGCATAAATATTTTAACTTTATAAGTAGAGTACCTAAAATGTTTTCGAGCGACCTCTAAAAATAAATATCAACGAACTTCTAATTTTTATTATTGAATAGAAATAAATTACAACACTTAAAAAATTTCTCGAGGCAAAATTTACTACCGCAGTATCAAATATTTATAATTTTTTAATTTTTTTAAATTTAAGTGTTGTGATTTATTTCTATTCTATTGTTCATCAAATTCAATAAAAAAAATTATTAGTTCGTTGACTTTATTTTTTAGAGGTCGCTCGAAAAACATAGGCACACTACTTTGAAAGTTAAAATAATTACTATGAGTGACTTTTAGAAATTAAAATATCGATTTGAAATTTTCAGATCGGGATTTTTTTCAACCTAGAAAATGATAAAATAACGAGAAACAAATTTAAAAAAAAGCAATTTTTGACGATTTTGGGAATTTTTAAAAATCTTGAGCGACTTCTAAAAAAATTTTTTTTGAGCAGATTTTTTGAGGGGGCTTCCAACACATGATAGACTAACATATTTTTACAAGAGACATGACCAAAAATATTGGTTTTTTTAATTGCAACAAAATTTGGTCATAGATGCTTAAGACAAATTTAGGGGACCCGTATTTTTTCTTTTTGCTACCCGGCCCCTTCTTTCGGAGTTACAGCCCCCTGAAATCTGCCCCTAAAGTCTTTTTTATATCTCAAAACCGTGTTATACGAGAACCACTAAATTTGGTACACAGGGATCTTATGACATGTGGAATCTCACAGTGCTACGCTTTTTGGCAAGAAACCCCCTTAAGACACTTTTTCGTGGGCTCCCTTGTCTTTGGAACCAGAAAAATTTGGTCGCAAATTAGTTTTTTTTTTTTTAATTATTAATTAGCTAGACATTTTTTTGTCTCTTGATATTTGTTTCGTAAAACGCAATGTTTTTGAGGAAAATGACGAATCACGATATGCGTGACATTTTGACATTTTTCTCGAAAACATTGCATTTTACGAAAAAAAGTATAATAAGACAAAAAGTTTTTAAATTTAATTGCTTTCTAGTGGACTGATAATTTTTAAGAAATTAAAATATGAGACCAAATTTTTTTGGCTCCAAAGACAAGGGGGTCCACTAAAAATTGTCTTAAGGAGGTTCCCCGCCAAAAAACGTAGCACCATCAGATTCCACATGTCATAAAACCCCTGTGTACCAAATTTAGTGATTCTCATACAACAGGGTTCTGAGATATAAAAAAAAAGATTATTCGTAGGGGCGGACTTCAGGGGGCTGTAACTCCGAAAGGGGGGGGGGCACTTGGCAAAAATAAAAAGTATAGTAAATAGAAAAGCAAAAAAGACAAGGAGATAGAATGTTAGGAACACCCCGTACATTTCTCTCTGTGCAACGTTGTGCAAATATTGCTTAAAGGAGTTCTCTCAGTGTGAACTAGACCAAGTCGTGGCCGAGAAATGAACTCGACTTATCAAGTTTTAAAAGACACCACGAAACACTGCAAAATTCTGTAAATGGACTCGCGATAAGCGATAAGAAGCATGAATAAGTTCCTCATGTGATAATTGGTCCCCAGTTGCACCTCTGATCTGGCTCCACGACAGATCGCACCAAAACCGAACGAGTGGAATACCAATGAGCCAGCTGGATTAGCCAAACACGGGCCGAAGTGCGAACTGCTTTTGTTCTGGCGGGTCTTCGATTGCTGGGCCGGAAGCGCTTCGACCGATACACACGCAAGCACCAGTGGCTACTCGTGGTAATATTGTGTCGGCAGGTTACCAAGCGTTGATATAGAAAATAATTTATAAAAATTTCACGGGATGGAATTGTCACAATAAGCAGTAACGGAATAAATCTATTTAGAAAGTTAGAAAGATTGTAGTTTTCCGTTTCTTGTTCTTTTGTTTTAAAATCATATTAAAATTGCATCATTTTGGAAATATTGTAATGATAAAAGAAAATCTTATAATTTCCCCTGCAACATGCATTTTGGTGATCGAACTGGTGATAGTAATGTACAAATTGTCAATCTCTTTGCAATTTTTTTTTTCTACTGTATATTTTAATTAGCAGGTTGATAATTATGTTCCTAAATATAGTCATAATTTTGATGTTAATATTAATCATTATTACATTGATGTCAAATAAATTACACAGCCACACACAAAAAAAAAGTTGGATATACTTTTTATGCGACATATATTTTTCGTAGTAATTTGGCCTCCTGAACACGAATCTGGGGTCAGAATTGGCCCATCACGTCACATTTTTTTCCTAACCTCAAAAAACTTGTGAAAAATAGTGAAAATTGATGAAAATTTACTGGGAAAATTTGGGAAAAAATTTATTTCCACATCAAATAGTACATTTTTATGTAAAAGACTCTGCTGAATTCAAATCCACTGTCAGAATTGAGCTAGAACGTGTGGTTTTTTTTCTAACCTCAAAAAACCGAGCAGGAATCGCTATTTTCAAATTCTGAGCGGATTTTGACCAGATTTTGTATAAAGGGGTTTTTTGGGTCGCTGATTACGAATATGAATTCACATTGTAAAAATTCAAGATGGCTGATCCAATATGGCGGGTGTACTTTTTTGAAATCCACCGATTTCAGTAAAATTTGGCATCATAAGGATTGCTGGTTGATCTCACCTTCATTAATCACACATCTGGAGCCAGATTTTCATAAATCAAGGTAAAAGATTCCACTCCGTCTAAAAATGTGACTTCGCTTAAAAAAATGACTTAAGGACTCTACACATGTAATGATGTGTAGTGTGATGTGCTTGTTTCCATGGGACAAGACAAAAAAGTTTCTACTTTATTCTTTCATTTATTTAGTCGTGCATGGGCTTATGGTTTTCCAATCAGATTTTTTTAACTACTATGCAGTTTTCCTATGGCATTTAGATGCTTTTATTTCTTAATAATTTTAAAGTTCAAGGAAAAGGACACATTACTGCCACACAGCACATCACTGCATCTGCTTATGCCTTCAATCTAAAAATGTGACTTTGCCGAAAAAATGCCGCCTACTCGGCCTAAAATTATGACTCTGCCTACAAATTTTACCTTGATTTATGAAAATCTGGCTCCAGATGTGTGATTAATGAAGGTGAGATCAACCAGCAATCCTTATGATGCCAAATTTTACTGAAATCGGTGGATTTCAAAAAAGTACACCCGCCATATTGGATCAGCCATCTTGAATTTTTACAATGTGAATTCATATTCGTAATCAGCGACCCAAAAAACCCCTTTATACAAAATCTGGTCAAAATCCGCTCAGAATTTGAAAATAGCGATTCCTGCTCGGTTTTTTGAGGTTAGAAAAAAAACCACACGTTCTAGCTCAATTCTGACAGTGGATTTGAATTCAGCAGAGTCTTTTACATAAAAATGTACTATTTGATGTGGAAATAAATTTTTTTCCAAATTTTCCCAGTAAATTTTCATCAATTTTCACTATTTTTCACAAGTTTTTTGAGGTTAGGAAAAAATTGTGACGTGATGGGCCAATTCTGACCCCAGATTCGTGTTCAGGAGGCCAAATTACTACGAAAAATATATGTCGCATAAAAAGTATACCCAACTTTTTTTTGTGTGGCTGTGATTTATTATCGAACAAATTATGAAAATTCCCCAATACCAATTTTTCTACTGAAGCAATGCATTTTTACCTTGGCTAAACCGTTACACAGTATTTTCAATTTGTCTATAACTACTAGCACATTTCGTTCTTTCTGGAAAAGTTATCTTAAACCTATTTTTAAATCTGGTAAGAGAGAAAATGTGCAGAACTACAGAGCAGTTTGTTTGCAATTTGAAATACCAAAATTACTTGAATGTTTAATAGCAAAGTTTATAACATGGGACTGCAAAAATGTAATCATTGATCAGCAACATGGTTTCTCCCGAAATAAATCTACATCTACTAATCTTGCTGTTTACAGTCATTATATTATCAGATCATTAGAAAATAAAATTCAAGTCGACTCCATTTGTACAGATTTCTCTAAAGCCTTTGATATAGTCAATCATGATTGACATGCCATGGCATACTTATGACAGAACTTAAAGTGGTGGGTTTTAACGGGAATATTTTGCTTGGATTGATAGTTATCGAAAAGAAAGAGTGCAGTTGTTAAATATGGAGATTTCATTTCTTCTGTTATAAATGTTACCTCTGGGGTCCCTCAGGGCTCTCATATGGGCCCAATTATTTTTAATTTATTTGTTAGACTTATCGAATGTAATAACGAACATTTCATTTTTAATGTTTGCTGATGATTTAAAAGTATTTAGAAACGTTAAAGATTCATCGGAGGCTTTACTTCTTCAAAAAGATTTGAATAATTTAGTCAATTGGTGTAACCTTAATGCCTTACATTTAAATTTTAAAAAATGCTTCAAGATAATATTCACGAGATCTCTCTCTCATTTGAGTTTTCATTATAAATTGAATAACATGTTATTAGAGGATGTTAATCAAGTGAGGGACCTCACTGTCATTTTATAAAGTGCCCTATTGTACTCACATTGAGAATACAGTTTCAAAATCTTGAAAGATGCTGGGATTTGTTCATCGTACTGGGACTGACTTCTCAGTTCACAGTCTCAAAATATTGTACTGTTCATTAGTCAGATCCATTTTAGAATATTGTTGTATTATCTGGTGTCCGAAGTATTAATACTCATATTAATTTGATTGAAAATGTTCAAAAGACATTTTTAAGACATTGTGTATTTAAGCTGGGTTATCAAAGAGAATATTACACCTATAACCGAATTCTTAGCGATCTCAATTTAATTCCATTGGAACATAGGCGTTTATATATTGCTTTTTCCAAATTGCTTTTTCAATCGTCTCAGCTTTTAAATTTAGTGAATGTTACTGAAAGAAGAAATAGAGTCTCAGATATTTTTCATATTCCATTTTCCCATACTAATTATGGACAGAATGAACCAATTACTAGAATCCTGCGTAAGGCTAATTTAGGGAACAGTAGATTTATTTAATCCTGCCCATCATTCAAGAGATCTGTAAAAAAATTTCAAATAAAAATGCTTGGTTTTTAAATGTCATTTTCATCTGCTTTGTGTTTGATTTTATTGTGTCGTGTTATACGAGTACTTACTTTAATCATATTACTAAATAATTCTAAGTAGCATACACATTTTACTTGTATGTTTTTGTATTTTTCCTCTAAAAAAGCTTGTCCCGTTTGTCAATAAATACGTAAATTAATTAATTAATTGAATTAAATTATTTATTTAAATGGTTTAAGTGGTTTACTGTGTGAAGAGAATGCAAGAGACCTTTTTTATTAAAAATATGACAGTAAATTAAACGCGCCTATTAATTTCTCTGAAACTCCAGTCTCGTAGTTTTTTTGAGGGCTTTAATGACAAAGCTCCGCCTCTAGTTGGCAGGTTTATATAGAAATACACCGAATTATTACCTTTAATTAGTTACATAATTTCCTCAAATTTCGTCAATTTACGTCAAACAACTTCAGAGATAATTGAAAAAATGTGATATTTTTCAAAAATTGCACCCTCTAGATATTTTTTTATACCTAAATAGCTCATTTAATGAAATTTGGGCAAGAGACAAAAAAGCTTTTAAATAGTATTAAATACCAACTGAAAAGTATTTGTCCTTATGAACAAAAACAAGCTATAGACGAATATTATTACCACAGATCGATTTTCTAGCAGTTGGAAGATTAAAAAAACAGTATGTGTTACATCAAAATGTGTCGATTACTTGCAAAAGTTCACACTCCAAAAATAATCAAAATTATTTAAAAAATTGAAAAGTTTTTAAGAATTTCTTGAATTATTTACTGGGAGAACAGGTCACAATTAAATAATTTGTTGTAAAACAAAGTTATTATAAAAAAAATAT
This sequence comes from Anoplophora glabripennis, assembly GCF_000390285.2. NCBI lineage: Eukaryota > Metazoa > Arthropoda > Insecta > Coleoptera > Cerambycidae > Anoplophora > Anoplophora glabripennis. The sequence goes on from NW_019416281.1 coordinate 828,593, forward strand.
ATTACGATCGTTTCAGATAAAACAATAATAACCGTGCCTTTTATCCCTTTTCCTTATGTAAAACTTAAATACTAAAAATATTTTAAAATACCTAGTTAAGACAATTCACATTAAAAACATTTTAAATCTTACTGGTCATCAAATATTGTTTAACATCCTTTCCTATTAACCATATAATGTAAAACAATAAAATAACAACAATTTCTTATTTTCTCTTATTGTTAAAACAATATATAGAAATTAATAGCGTCAGAAAACGAATTTAAAATTGTCTGTTAAAACCAAGCCAAGTCGATGTGAAGAATGTTCAAAAGAAGTAGTAACGGTTTTTTTATCAGTACCTATATAGACGATTACAGGTAGTTAAACTTAAATCTAATTTTAAAATTAATGGATATGTAAAAATTGACAATAATTATATTACTTATTTAGGTCAAAATTAATATGTGATAATCCATCAATGTTACTGTTATTATTAATTAAATTTTCATTTCTTTTCTTATTAAGAATTTTGATAGTATCAAAGTCAATTGGATTATAACATTTTTTTGGATAGGTAATTATTAATTTTCAAAACATTTTTAATTTTTTTGATATTTTCTGGTCTATTTTTTGGATGTGATAATTTTATTGCACGATCGGTTAACCGATCTATAACACTTCTTTTATGAGTATTAGGTGAAAATGTATTAAAATTTAGATATCTTTTAGACCAAATTTTTTTTATAAACCAATTTGTTTCAATTCTGCCTTCACTATTGTAGGAAATAGTTAAATCAAGAAAATTGATACTATTATTTTTTCTATTTCAGTTGTAAATTATAAACTAGGATGAAATTTGTTGAATTCATTATTTATATAATCAATTTTATTTTTTGGAAGACAAACAATACAATCGTCAACATATCTTTTGTATAAATACGGTTTAAAATTTAAATTTTGTAACGTATTACTTTCTAATTCCTCTAAAACTAAATCAGCATTTGTTGCTGAGATAGGTGATCCCATTGCAGTACCAAAAAAATATGAGTATAGAATTTATTATTAAATAAAATAGATAGAATTTAAATATAGGTTTAGGGCATCAATATATGGTTAGGAAGAAAAATACTTTTTACCTATATTAAGAATTTCTGAGGCCATCTAGCGGTCAAACGAAGCTATTTCAGATATATTTAAATTAACCTACATCTGTCTATTTTGCCTCCATTAATGGAATTTTAGAGATTTTAGGATGCTACAACAATCATAGAAACAATACATACTGTATATCTTTTTATTAAAGTATGGTATATGCGTAGCTTCAGTTTTTTCTAAATTATTTTGGGCCGTATCTGCCGGCTCTACAGTTCCCGACGAGCCGCCTCTGGCCAACACACCAATTCTGATCCGTCCTGCCACGGTCAGCGGATTCAGATTAAAACTGTATTACAGGTATTAGTTCCTAAACATTGAGCGAGATATATAACGGCTGAGGTACTCTATTAACTGAATCGTTTAGAATAATTTAGGGCGTGCGATAACTCCGGCACATGTGGAGAGGTAGTCGATGTACCAGGCTAGAATAAGGTAATGGGATGCTTAGCGGTGGTGAAGTAACTAAGTTAAGTTCAACTCGAGATGAGGGTATAAATGAAATGAAACTTTTCTGCCGCAGTGCCGTCTTTGAGCGGAAGGTTATAGTTATTAGTATTCGCAAATTAACAACCCCAAGGGTATAAAATGACTTTATATGATCATAATTAATTGGCTTACTTGGTTAGTATCACTTAAAAAGTACATTCTATATACACTGATGGAAATATCTGTTTGTTATATGTAAAAACTGACTAACCCTGGCAGAATATCTGCTTTAAAAAGGCTCCTGAAAGCCAACGCTGCTGTTATTTTAAAAATACCAAAATGCCAAAGGAGTCTATTAGTAGTTAAAAAATCGTTTGCTTTTTATTTATTGTTGCATCTGAACCATTAACATACCATTAAGGTAGCAGCTATAGTAAAAATTCAATTGCTAGGTCTTAGGATGGATGAGGTTTTATGACAGTACCAACAAATATCTTTTTTTTACTTCAAATAAGTGATTTTATAGACACAATAAGTAACTTATTTGCCACAACTGTGTGCATTTAGTTAATTCAATTTAACTTTGTCTTTAAACTTTCGACGATGCTAGAGATTGTTAGAGTAGAATTGATATATAAAAAGAATTAAGTAAATGATCCTTCCAATTTTAGACCATATCCATAATTCCATATTTTGCAAAAATTTATGTCTATATTGACACCCATTCATTCAGTATGGTTTTCGCAATGACTGCTCTACCACATTGGCTATAAACAAACTTGTTACATATATTAATGAAGGTTTTGAAAATGGTGAATATATACCTACATAGTTCTTAAACTTGACAAAAACATTTGATTGTTCATCTCATAATATTCTTATCAGAAAGCTACAATTTTATGGGTTTACCGTGTACAGTACTGAGATGTTCAGTTCTTATTTGACATATAGTCAGACAATTATTGAGTTACAATAATGTAAAATCCGATTTGAAAACTGTTAAACACGGTGTACCCCAGGGATCAGTACTGGGGCCCATACTATTTTTAATCTATATTAATGACCTACTTAACCCGTTGGATAATGATGTTCTGGGAATTTTGTTTGCTGATGACACATGTCTGTCAGTAAGAAGTATAATACTCTTAGATTTAATTAATACAATCCCTCAGACTTAATTAACTATTAACGAATGGTTTATCGCTAATAGGCTTTGCTTAAATATATCTAAGTTCGAGACCATGATATTTTCATTGCAAAAGATTGAGTGTGAGGCTAACTCTGAGACTGTTAAATTCTTGTGAGTTTATAATTATATTATTACAATTATATTTGCAAAATAATATCGAAGAACATGTACTTACTTCGTAGCCTTGCAAGTAAGGTCTCAGTGAATGTTCTAGTGACAGCATATTATGGTTGTATTCATTCTCACATATCGTATGCACTTATTGTGTGGGATCATGCTACTTCTGCTATGGATTATCCCAGGTCTTAATTATAGAGCTTACTGTAAAACTAAATTTATTAAATTAAATATTCTAACAATTCCATCAATGTACATACTGCAATGTTTGCTATATATAAAACATGACACATATTTTTCAGATTAGAAGTAAAGTTCACATTCAGAATGTTATCTAAGGATAACCTTTCAGTAATTTTTTTGAGATTTAGTAAAACTAGAACTGGAACGGTTTACATTGGTGTACATATTTTTAATGTTATCCCATTGCATGTGAGGAATCTGTATTATAAACAATTTAAAAACAAAATGAAAAAATATATTTTATAAAATGCCTTTTAGACCATTGAACAGTTTTAACAAGTGATTTTAGCCATATTTAATTTATTGTTCTTTTGTAATTGTGTTACTTTTTTATTACTTTTGTATTGTAATTTATAAGTATAATTTTTATCTCAATTTGAACCATTTACTTGTATGGTTGTATTGTCCCTATATGATATTGTTACTTTAATATTTTACTTTTGTCTGTATACTATTATGTTCCGTCTTATACAGTTTTACATGTTTTTCAATAATTATTTTATATTAATATGATGTTCTTAGTGGAATAATTTCCTGACTGGTGTAAACATTTTGTGTAATAACACTAATAGGTTTAAATAAATAAATAAAAAAAAAGATGATGCTGCTTCTAGATAACGTTAATAACAAGGAATGAACAATTAAATTTACTTTGGAAATAGAAGGTAATAATACATTACGCTTTCTAGATACTTTAATAAAAAAAAACGGCAACTATTTAGAAACAAGTGTTTACAGAAAACCAACTCACACTAACTGATATCTACATTATAATTCAAATCATCAAACTGATATAAAGAAAGATGTGGTTAAATGTTTGGGTGATAGAAACAAATTGCTTTCCTCAAAAGACGAAATTTTTTAAAATGAATTGAATTACATAAAAAATGTTCTAATAAACAATCCAAACCATGAGAATTTTGTTGAAACGGTTTTTAGGAATATTGAAAGTAAGACAAATTCTGTTAGAAAACATTTATTTATTAAAAATGCCATGCCCACTGAAATAGACACTGTATTTAATCGAAAATAGTTTTAGAATGTGAAAAAAATAATTTGGTTCAACTTTTATTCGAAAAATTTTTTTGTATTACTGATAAATATTATCAGAGCTACGAAAAAGTTTTTCTTACGTGGATCACCCTGTATATAGAAGGCTTTTTGTTAAAACAGACGTTTTGTAATTCCTGTTTTAAATTAAATGTAATTGAAAAAATTTCACAGATCGTGTTTGATATAATCAATAAGGACTTTTAGTTTTGGTACAGAAATACAATATTAGTCCAAGCATTATAGAGAAATGCTTACAGAAATTATTACCTGGACAAAAAAAATATGACCGTATAGAAAATTAAATTTGAAAATGAGTTTCTTGTTCTTTAAACTCGATCCAATATGGCGAACATGGTTAAAAGAAATCGCAAAGTTGAAAAAAACGGTTTTTCTAAAATAACTAAAAAAATATAGCACGGATTGAAAAATTTTAAATGAGAAAGTTGTAGGTTTTAAAAAAATCTATCGACTGATTTTTTGAAAGTATCGATTGCTTTGTTACTTTTCGAGATATATCGAAAAAACCGTTAAAAATCTTCTCTTTTCTCTTCTTCTATAACTCGTTTACATTTACGTGCCCATATTTGCTATTTACTGCAAGCATAGCCCGCGGCAAGCCAAAAAAGTACATTTTTGAAAAATTTAAAAATATTAATTATTTTTCGAGATATATCGATTTTTTGAAAAAAAGGCGCTCTCGAAAATTGGCTAGATCTTCTCAGCGGATAGCCCTACAGTAACGATTTTCGGTTTATTTTCTTCGTAAAGAGTTATATTATCATGCTGTTAAAAAATGTTGACGATTTTATTAATTTTAAGGATCAAAAAATGACTTTGAATAAGTTGCACTTTTTTGGGTATGTTTTTTTCAAATTACTATTTCAATTTTTATTTTATGAAAATGACTTTTAAAGAAAGAAAACTAAACATTTACGGGTCTATTTTGCTTCTAAGGCGAAAATGCTATAATATTCGTGTTTAGCTACCCCAGATTAAGTACAAAAAAATAATAAAAATTGAAATAGTTATTTGAAAAAAACATACCCAAAAAAAGTGCAACTTTTTCAGTCATTTTTTGATCCTTAAAATTAATAAAATCGTCAACATTTTTTAACAGCATGATAATATAACTCTTTACGAAGAAAATAAACCGAAAATCGTTACTGTAGGGCTATCCGCTGAGAAGATCTAGCCAATTTTCGAGAGCGCCTTTTTTTCAAAAAATCGATATATCTCGAAAAATAATTAATATTTTTAAATTTTTCAAAAATGTACTTTTTTGGCTTGCCGCGGGCTATGCTTGCAGTAAATAGCAAATATGGGCACGTAAATGTAAACGAGTTATAGAAGAAGAGAAAAGAGAAGATTTTTAACGGTTTTTTCGATATATCTCGAAAAGTAACAAAGCAATCGATACTTTCAAAAAATCAGTCGATAGATCTTTTTAAAACCTACAACTTTCTCATTTAAAATTTTTCAATCCGTGCTATATTTTTTTAGTTATTTTAGAAAAACCGTTTTTTTCAACTTTGTGATTTTTTTTAATCATGTTCGCCATATTGGATCGAGTTTAAAGAACAAGAAACTCAATTTAAAATTTAATTTTCTATACGGTCATATTTTTTTTGTCCAGGTAATAATTTCTGCAAATTTAACATTAATCCGTGACAGAATGCTTGGACTATATATGATCCGAAGAAAAGGCGCGCACAAAGCAGTATTCACTTTTTCTCCGACGTATTCTCCCGAGACCATCAGCCATCACGTACAAGTTTTATGAAGAATTTCATCATGACTTCTCAACTACATATATTTCCTTGTTATTCACACTATGATAGAAACATCTGAATTCATGTCGTGTTCTTCCAGATTTTGTTCAAGTAAATGAAACAGTTAAATTGAATTTCAGCTAGTATTTTATACATATTTTTCGAAAAATTAGATAATCTAATAATTTATTTAATATCCTCTAGATGGATGAAACAACTCTTTTAAGAGACAAAACATGTTGAAAAATAGGCCACTGGGATTCAGCTCTGTTTTTTTGTGAAACAAAATATGTCCTGACTTCAAATCCGTAAAATCTAGGATGCCTTGTAAATTTAGAAAATTTAGTTTTTGCAGTAACTTGAATGAAACACTAAGCATCTTCAGCCGATTTCCATTTTCTGCGAGATATCAGATTTTTTCTTTGAAAAATATTAACATGTTTTACTATTACTTTGAGAAAAATCTAAAATCTACCGAAATACCATGTATTTTTAAGCTTTGGAGATCTTTCGACAAATTTTGCAGTTTTTGAGATATTCCGAAGATTTAAAGAGTCCAAAGGGAGCGAAACAACTAAATTGAAGTAAAAAAAAATGTCAAAATATTTCTACTTTAGTAAGATTAGGTACCTACTTAAAAATAAAATTTTATAGACTTGCAGAAAGTTTCTAGTTTCTAGAAGATTTTAATGAGAACAATACATTAAATTGGCTTCGAATACACAATAATTTCAGGACACCAAGCATCAAAACAGCCTAATACACAAGTTTTTCATAATGAAATATTAAGTACATGTGCCAAATTTTGTTGTTGCTACTTTGAGAAAAATCTATAATCAAGAAAAATATCCAAGTAGGCCTAGGACACTCGAATTCTGAGACTTTTTTCTTAATTTTTGTGCTATTTCATACGGATATAACACTTTTCCGGGGGAATAGGAACAGATTTTCCCAAACATGCCAAGCTTATCTGGATTTTACGGATTCGAAGTAATGCAAATATTGTTCCACAAACAAGCTAATCTGAATTTAATTATCCTTTCGTTATATAACATTAATATATGTTTGTTATTGTTTTTGTTGTTATTTTCAAGATTGTTATTGACTCACTCATTTGCGTGGGTTCTTTTATAAACACAATTTGTTTTGGTAATTCAATGTCTTTTCGTTAGCGTCGTGTTTCTCGATTCATTATCATTATTTATTTTTTGCTCACTAATTTTCGAATAACTTGATGACAAAAAAAGATATTGAACCCTTTTTGGCGTCAAAATGTAGCTATTTTTATGCTCTTCAAACTAACCTATAAAAAGTTTTCCTGCTATTTCACTTTTTTAATAAAACCTAAATTTAGATAAATAGGGCCAATAAATAAACAACATTTTCGTTAAAAATTTTAAATTTATACTGTATTCACCAATTTTTTGTGCTGAATTCATTTATGTAAAGAAAACTATAGCATTGCATTTAAAATTTTTGAGAAAAATCCCTAAAACGGCATTCTTTTGAAAAAACACCATCTTTAGGTTTCCATATTGAGGTAAATGACATTACGCATTAACCACGAGATAAAGCATGAAAATACATTTCCAACAAAGTATAACACTATGGGCTTTTGGTGAGCCAATCCTTAAAAGAAAAATGCATTTTTCCAGTCAGACATTAGGGGCTTCCCTCACCTTTTCTTTCGAGAGATAGAACAAAATGTCAATAACAAAAGTTACGATCAATGAATCCGGCTATCCATATTTGTACTATTTAATATACCTGAATAGGAAACATTTCTGAGAAAAATTCAACTCTTATGTTGTGATATGTAGACTGCGCCCGCTATCGGCCGAGCTACGAACTTGAAAACTATTTCCAGCGATTTCTCTTGGTTAATTTATTAATCAACCATTTTTTCTCGAAGTTCTAGGGTCTATACTTTCCCTAATATCGTACCTCGCCGACCTTAATGGAACACCATGTATATTTTCATTCCTTTTTCCTACCACAGTTCATTGATCAGTTAATTTTACAACATAAATATTCAAACTGGACTCCAGCTGTAAAAACACGTTGTAACGTAATTCTCGGGCAGTTCGGGACAAAAGTACTTTTTGAAATTATTCAATTTGTTTAGCGGCTCTTTCTTTTGTACAAACACAATTTCCTTGTCAAACGTCGTAAATTTAAAGGCCTAATAAAACTACATTCGGTAAGTTAATTCGCCTACGGGTTATCTGTGAATTTGAAGAAGCGTATAACTCAACGAGCTGGGTGGAAGTCAGCTAAAAGTACGAAACAAAGCATGCATGTCAACAGCTGACAGGGGAAAAAACTGCCGAGAAGATTAATTAACTTATGTTGTACTATATTGCATGTACAAGGTTTTTGGTAAATTTAAAGGGCAACCTTCGGAAGTGCATATACGAGGATGGTGATATTTTGTTGTAGTTATTCCTTTCTAAATGTAATTGAAGGTTTTGGTGTGCAAGTATTGATTTTATAGTCAGTAACATATAATATATTATAAAGCAAGTACAAATACTCATAAACAGGGTGTCCCAAAAGTGACGCCCGTCCTTCTGGAGTTTGATTAAGGAGGCAAAAGCGAATTGAAAGTCAAGAGTGCAAATTTTTTTATGGTTTTTCTTTGTTATTTAAAAAATTATTCGAAAAACTAAAAAAGTGAAAATCCATTTTTTTTTCTCAAAACAGGTCTATACTTATGGGGACCAAGACAAGTAATTTATAACCAGTAGTAGATAAGTATAGTTTCCGATTGTCGGTTATACCTAGGTGTAAAAAATTATTTTAATCTGAAAAGGATAGAGAAAAACATTTTAGTAATAAAACTATTTTATAAAATGGAGAGGAAAAAAGTTATAAACTAAAACCATAATGTGCTTAAATAATAGAAATTGTTTTTACAAAAGTTGTTCAAATAAGTTGCCTACTACTTCAAAACCAAGATTAGCACGATTAAACATTGAAGCATGAACCCTTTGTAGCATCTCTTTGGTCTATTACCGCGACAGCAGCGTGTATACGGGATACTACATTTTCTGGGTTTACAACAGGTTTTTGAAGAAATATCTAGGGGACACAGATCTGGTGATCTAGGAGGCCATGCATAGGTCCACCTCTTCCAATCCATCTGTCTGACAAGTTTTGATTCAGATTATTTCATACTCGTAAACCATAATGTGATGGAGCTCCATGATATTAAAACCAATAATTAGTCTAACTGCCAACGGAACGTCATCCAGCAACTGCAGTAAATACAACTCTGAACTACATAATTATTTAATAATGCAGCCCAAATATTTATTTTTAGTTTTTTTAATAACTCAACAAAGAAAAACAATGGGAAAATTTTCCCCTCTTGATTTTCGAAATCTGACTACAGGCTCGTTCAGCGCTTCGAATTCCGGAAATGATATATGGGTCTCTTGGGTTTGGACTTTTTTGTGTGTCTGTGACATTAGACATACTTTTTTATGTATACCTAAGTTTATTCGGTCATTAATAACGATTTGCTCTCAACCTTGAAGCTGTTGTTATGCCTATAACTAGAACTGAATCTAAACTTATTTAATTCTTGTATATCTAATAATAGGTATCGCGGGAAACATCCCTACAAACTAAAGTCCCAAACTGCATGGAATTACACCCACAATATCTATAAACGGCTAAGTTCATTCACCAATCGAACCACCAGACGAATACCGGTATCGAACTTATTAATTCTCATCAGTATAACACAAGTGAGACAGCAGAGGAGGGCGAAATTAGTACCAAACCAGTATGTGTATGGTGGATCTACTGACGTGATCCTAGGTGTTTACTATTTGTTCCCAAATACAGCGTGGTAAAAAAGTTCTGCATAAAATTCATATTTTCGTTAAACAATTTCGAAAAACGGTGAGACTCGTCGATTTTTATTTGATCCAGGGCAACTTGTAATGTGGAAATTTTTTTTTTCGATAATCCACTTACGGCAGCGATGACATAATTTTTTTTTAAATGACAACGCATATTTTTTTCGTTCGAAATTGATGACAGTGATAATTATCTAAACAACGGTGTGAAAATTTCGATGTCTTACATAACAATTTTTTTTAGAAAAATGCACCTTAAGTTCTTATAAGTGATAATTGTCTACTTACACTATTAATGGCTCCGAAAAGGACAAAGTTGACAAAATTACATTTCAAACGAGTAAAATTACACTAATGTTTGTGTAAGTCTAGCGAAATTGTTCGAATTGCCCACCCTGTACCATTTGGCATTGTCCTAAGCGTGTGTAAACGCCGTCTACACTTCGTTCAAGCATTCCCGGGTCGATTTGATTTATTTCAAAACGAATACGGTTTTTAAGTTCTTCCAAATCACCTGGTCTGTTTGTGTACACACGCGATTTCAAATAGCCCCACAAAAAAAAGTCTAGAGGTGTTAAATCAGGCGAACGCGGAGGCCACTCGATTGTTCCGCGTCGCCCGATCCACCGGCCAGTAAACGTGTTATTCAAGTACTCCCGTACTTGCACTCCATAATGGGGCGGTGCACCATCCTGCTGAAACCAAATTCTTTCCTCAGGAATATCAGGATCCTCGTTGTTCGGGAATAACTCTGCTAAGCTTGGGACCAAATCGAACCGCAGGAAATCCAAATAGCGAGCAGCAGTTAAATTTTCCTCGAAAAAATACGGGCCTAAAATACGACGCCCTATTATTCCCGCCCAAACGTTCACCTTTCGGGGGTGCTGATGATCTACTTCTTGCACCCAGTGCGGGTTTTCCTGAGACCAATACCGGCAGTTATGTCGATGCACCGATCCATTAAGATAAAAAGTAGCCTCGTCAGAAAAAATTATGTTCTTGAGGAAGTCGGGGTCTCCGTTACATCGATGCATTAAATCTTCACAAAAGTGGAGACGGCGGTCTGGGTCGTCCTCAGTCAATGCATGTATCAAGTGACCCTTATAGGGGTGAAATTTCTCTTTTTTGAGAAAGTTCACCACAGTTACATGTGAAATATCATTGTTCAATGCAATCGACCTTGTACTAGAATGAGGGTTGTCCTGGAGCTCCACCAGGATATTCAATCTAGTTTCATCATCTACTCTAGGACGACCCGCACGAGGAGCATCTTTCACACTACCAGTTTCCTCAAACCTTGCCAGTACCCTACTAACCGTAGATTGCGTAATTGGTGGTCTGTCAGGGTACGTTGCATTAAATAATTGGCAAGCTTCTTGATGGGTTCGTAACTTATCGCCGAAACCAATCATCCTCAAAATATCAATTCTTTCGCGTTCACTAAGTTTTGCCATTTCGAATTAAACGATTTCACCAAAGAATGTTAAATCGGTACTGATTTTTAGTCTTCAATATTTCAGGTAATCTACTCCTTTCAAGTAAACATTTCTTTGGATCTTTTTTTTTTGGGGAATTTATCGGCAAACTCGAAGACAAAAAGTCGACTTTAATTTGCTACATACTATTTGGATTTTGTGCGGTTGAACTTGGTTCTAAATTTTGCAGTTTAATCAGGATCCTGACAATATCTGATGAATAATTCCGCAAATAATTACATAACACCAGTTGCAACTTAAGTTATCTTTAATGCTTTCTGCCGAATAAATTTTTTTCTAAGGCATTTGATCCGTAAACCGCAAATTATTGCATTCAAGAACTTAAGGTGCATTTTTCTAAAAAAAATTGTTATATAAGACATCGAAATTGTCACACCGTTGTTTAGGTAATTATCGCTGTCATCAATTTCGAACGAAAAAAATATGCGGTCATTTAAAAAAAAAATTATGTCATCGCTGCCGTAAGTGGATTATCGAAAAAAAATTTTTTTCCACATAACAAGGTGTCCTGGATCAAATAAAATTCGACGGGTCTCACCGTTTTTCGAAAAAAAATTGTTTAATGAAAATATGAATTTTATGCAGAACTTTTTTACCACGCTGTATATTCAGTAATTAAACGAATAACTTTTAAGTTCAACCGTTTTTGAGCTATGATATAACGTCCTAATTATTTTTTAATTATTTCGTCATGATTACCTATATATGTATAATAAAATAATCAGAAGACTCATTCAAACATTTATGGAAAAGTTACATGATATACTTCTAACGCAAGTAATTAATAACATCCCTGTATTTAAAAGGAAAACATTCTTTTGAACGATTTTTTTAAATATTACCTATTCTCTTTCTATTTCCAGCAGAAGCAGATCAGTCTGTTGCATACAGAAAACTCATTATATGCGCTAATTATCCAGTAATTATATTCTTTTCATAATTACCTGCTATGTTGCAGCCTCTCATTTAGCTCTCGAATTAGATGAAACTAAAACAACCACCTGGTTTTTAATTTGAAGTACGTACGTACGTGTGTCTCCACAAAGAAAATCGTTATATTCGTTATTAAATGTGTCGCAACAGCTTGCCTGCCTTTTTAATTTCGATACAATTAAAAGGAGAAAACGCAATCATAACACAGCCCCACAAAAAAAAAGTGGCAGGTCCGAAAGCCAAGACCATGATATCCATATGGTTTTGGGGTCGCTCAATCCGAATCCGGTGTCCGTTTGACACGATTAGCTCTGGTTTAAGGTCAGTTCAAGGTCAAATGTAGAAAATCAATTGTCAACAAACTAAACCTACATATCTATACGTTTTTGGAGTCGCCGAATCCGAATCCGATGTCCGTTTGACTCAATCAGATCTGGGTTGAGGTCAGTTCAAGGTCAAATGTGGAGAATCAATTGAAAACAAAGTAAACTTACATATCTATACGTTTTGGACGTCGTTGAATCTGAATCTGTTGTCCGTTTGAAGCGATCAGGTCTATTGAATACTTTTTAATAGAAATAGATCAATCAACATACGAAAGATACTTATACAAATATTTTGGTTTTAAACCTAATTGAAAAATTTTATTAGGTTTGAGCAGAGAGAAAGGTTTCACCAAGATATTAAAGAAGGGAAAAATTTGGATAGCAATGAAACTATCACTGATATTGCTAGTGATACTAGTGATGACGAATATATTCCATATCACGTTGTGAAAAAGGCAGGAACAATATCACAAAAAAAAGTAAATGATGTTCGAGATTTGGGCCTTACAGATAAAGGAGCAGAGTTCCTGATATCATGGCTAAAAAAATACTAAGCAAGCCGGAAAAGTGAAAGCTTTTTACTGTCAGTACAGAAATAAGGAATATTTTTCTAAAGATGAAGAATTTTCCTTAGGTTACTACAATAATATTGTTGGATAAATCACTTCAAACATGGATGTTATAGACGGATTCGGCGACTCCAAAAACGTATAGATACGTAGGTTTAGTTTGTTGACAATTCATTTTCTACATTTGTCCTTGAACTGACCTTAAACCAGAGTTAATCGCGTCAAACGGACACCGGATTCCGATTCGGCGACCCCAAAAACGTAAAGATACATAGGTTTCGTTTGTTGACAATTCATTTTCTACATTTGTCCTTGAACTGACCTTAAACCAGAGCTAATCGGGTCAAACGGACACTGGATTCGGATTCAGCGACCCCAAAACCATATGGATATTATGGTCTTGTCTTTCGGACTTGCCACTTTTTTTGTGGGGCTGTGAATCAAAGGGATAATTGAGGATATGAAAATAAACAATTTCGTTAAGTTACCTATTCAGTAACTAACAAACACAATTTTTTGTATAATTTATAAGTTATAAGAAACCTTCAGCTCAATCTATATGTTGCGATTCTTCCAGTACGTTTTGCAAGTTATATTTAAATCAAATTCGTAGTTCCCGTACATTAATACCATGTCCAATAATTCTTGATTTGGAAAGATATTTTAAAATGCAACGACCTAAATCAATGTACCACATCAACCTCACTGAACTTGATTTAGTTACTGTGTTGTAAACATTTGATCAGTTGACTAAGCAGGGTGATACAGGTTCCGCCTAAATTTCGCCCAATAATTATTGAGTAATTTTCTCGAACGCACTTATTTCAGAAGCATTCTGAATATGTATATTATTAACTATTATAAAATTGTTTCCACAGTTTTCTCCTTACCATGCCATGATGATGAATCTGAATATAAAATATAATTAAAAAAATACTGACTGTTGGATATTTTGATGCTGTTCAAGGAAAAGGAACAGTAGAACAGAACACGTAAAGAGACATATTAGGATAAATGCCTCAAATTTATTGCCTCAGTAGTTGAACTTTAGCTTTCATGTTAAAATTATGTTTACTGATCATAATGGTTAGTTTGACGCTAGCTGGAAATTGGTCAATGTTTTGGAAGGAAAGAATTCTAATAAAAGAAGGATTGCATCCAGTCCAGTGATCAAGCCGCGCGGTTACTGCTTCCTGAAGCCGATTACAGAGAGAGAACGAGCTTTTCTGCGGGAATAACTGCGATTTTGCTGGGAAATTATCGGTGAATATCACGTGAAAGTTATGATTTGTTTCAAGATATCAATACGGTGTTTTGTAGCTAGTTATTTTACACTGTGATTTATGAAACATGCCTTTGGAAAAGAGAAGCATTGTACCTTGTAATATTTTTCTTCAGAAAAGTGTTTTTATAAAATAGATTTCTATTTCATATATCTAATTTTATCGTAAAATATAATTTTCTTAAATATCCTTCCCAATTAAAAGCTTTCTTTATACAAATAATTCACGTAAAGGTCTTGGAAACAATAAGACACAAAGTTATATAAGCAATACAAAAAAAATATCAATGTAGCTGTAGCCTGTTCACTAGTTTCTTCGTTTCTGTGGTTGCAAATGCACTAGGTGCATATCAAGATCATTAAATCTGTTGTACAGTCTCTAATACCAAATTATTTTAAATTTTGAACAGCGAAAACAATTCCTGGAGTACAGCTTCCATAGAGTTGACTATATTGCTACCTCAGAAATGCCGCGAGGTTCTAACTTAGGGCCTTTGCTTTTATTATATTTATAAATAATTTGTCGCTAAAGTTGCAAATAAAAATTTATGTCATGTATTATTTGCCCATAATCTAAAAGCATATACAGGAGTCACAATCATATCATTAATAACTGTTATGTTACAGAAAACTGTTCGGTACTAATTATTTGTAGCTAAACAACGTTCAAGGCTGTATTTTATCATAGAAAGCGTGTCTTTGATCTTTGACTATGGCACTGGTACTTAAAGTTTAGAAATGCGAAATTTAAAGTCTTAGAAGATTTATTTGATAGCAAATTCACATTTACTGAGTAAAATTGAGTAAATTGAGTGAAATTTTTTAAGTTAACTTTAAGTTTCCAGTTAATCAAATTTTTCACTTATATGATACTATTTATTTTATGCAATTGGGACTTTTACCTGTTGAAAATTAAAATTATCACAGTATTGCATTGTGGAAACCAAAAGAGCTTCATGATCAAAATTTGGACAGGACATAGCTAAATATAATGCGAAACATCGCCTTAAAGTTAAAAATGCTGTCACCGCCGTTCTTGGTAGTGAAAATTCGAAATATTTGAAATTATTAAATTTTCGTAGTTGAAAACAGTATTGTATTGTCAAAATCAAGAGAGTTGCACGAACAAAATTTGGACAGGACATAGCTAATACAATGCGGAACATCGCCTTAATGTTAAAAATGCAGTCACCGCGATGAAATACATGTATTTCAGTAATTCTAATAAAACAGTTTTAAACACATTTATAATCATCTTTTTTCTCTATGACCTTAAACTGCCGATGCAAGTTTGTTACATCAGTTAATTTAATTTTTGTTTCTTCTTTAAAACACAGACATAAAATGAACATATTTTTGCCTCATATTTATCAAAATTAATCAAAATTACCTGCTGCCTTTTTAATATATTTGCCCTATCAGGTGTCTACTGTACCTTATTCGGTGTTGTTTTTGATAAACGGATGATCCGGTAAAAATGTCAAATCCACTAAATAACAGTGGACACTTTATAGCGGGTGCCTCCGTGAAACTTGAGATAATTCTCCTACTGTGTTCTTTGTCGTAAAAACTTAATATATCCTTCCATTCCAAACACGTTAAGCTTATCTGTCTCTAATCAAGGACCAGATACTTTCGGGGTCAATTTAGATATTATCTCATCAAACCTTTCTTGTATCTACCGAGAATCTTACTTACCAACTTTGTTTGGTACGTCAAACGGCTGTAAATTATCGCCTGACTTATACAAATCCATAAAATGCCTAAAGCTAGGGATGCTCATTGCTTCCATTCAAATTTTTATACTATACTAATGCATTCAACTAGTGTACTCGGTTTAGGTCTTAAGAAACATGGTGTTTAACCGTAAGACAACCTTATATGAGAGTAATTAGGATTCCTTTCAGTTTTTTAGTAGCCGTTATAGTATGAGGACTGGTAGGATGTCTCAATTTTAGATTCAACTCGGTCATAAAAGAATGTCCACTTCAGATTTAATTGATTTTAATTTAAAATATGTATATTTAATACAGAAAGTAAAAGTTTTATTAATTCAAAAAACACCACAGCTATATTTATAGAATGCTTCTTGAGAAATACAAATGGTGTCGCAAATTGCAGACTATTTGCCTGATGATAGAACTCTTCAAAATAAAAAAAAAGTTCTTATAAAACATATAGGTCGTAGAAATTTCAAAAATATATCACATTTTTTAGATGTATACCGTAAAATATTGAATATAGATTGACGAAACTTGGGATAATGACTGATTAAAGGCAAAAGAGGAATTATGACATATATAAGTACATTTATTTTCGGTTGGTGTTTCTAAGGAAAAAGACAACTTGGAAGCACTGGATACGACAAGTTACAGAGTTATAGAGGATAACTACTGAGGAGCAGTTCCTTCCTAGATGTCTAATGGCGAGTCCGTCCCCATAGAGCCTAGCGCAAGAGCAACAGAGTTAGTTCCAAATTTCCTAGCTAAGGCTAAGGAAATGAAGGGTAATTCGATAAATGGCTACTAAATGGTACATAACAATCCGTAAAGCCATCATACCTAAAAAAATAACTTTTATAAGAAAAACTTGACATTTTTGAGTAAGTATTTTTTTTAAATTTTAAATAAGTCTTTCATTTAGACGGATAAATCTAAAATTTCACAAAAAAAAATATATAGAAATTGTTATTATAGTTATAGTCCAATCAAATTAGATTCTTACGTGACAAAATTTTTGTTCATTAAACAAAGACACTTAAACATTAGGAAAAATTCCGTAGAATTGAGTAAACTACTTTCCCTTGCTGCATGTTAGGGCTTCATTTTCAAAATGACGACCAAAGTTCGAAAAAAACTTTTTTTTTTTTCATTATAAAAAACTAAACATATTAGAAAAAATATTTTGGACAAAAGTTTTTATAACAAAAATTCTCAGCAGAGCGCTATGTCAATTGATAAACAAATGTACTAGTTATTACAAAAAAACGGCTAAAATCGTATTTTTTTTAATAAATTCAAAGTATATCTTTAAATTAAAAAAAGATAGTCCTTGGCAAGTAGAATAAATGTATTTTTATAAAATTTGAGTTTTTCGAAAAAAATACATTTTTTATAATAGATTAATTTATTATACAGTAATGCACTTACGTGATTCATTATTGGCTTAAAATGTTCTCTAATAGCTGTTTTACATTGACAATTTATTGATCAATTAATTCATGAAGTCGCTTCATCAAGAAATTGGACAAGTGTAATGCACCAAATCTGCTGTCAAATAACTTGGCAGCATGAATTTATTCATCAAGTTCTTGACGAATTAGAGCATGTTCTAATTTTCGTCAATTTCTTCGTGAAGTTCAGACGTACCAACCCAACAGATTTCCAGCCTCAGATCAGTAATGAGGTTATGTTATTGGAATATGCAAATAATTGTGTGAAGTAGTACTATTTTTGCATTGTTTTTACTGATTTGTTACTTACAAAAACTAATATTTATATAATATGTGTCAGAACAGTACCGCTGTTCTATCACTACAGTTATGAGTGAAAAGGTGAAATTTTTGAAATTTATTTGCTTCTTTGATTCATTGGTAGAACTGATTCATACGTCAAAAAACTTGACAAAGTCTGTAGCAGTGTAAAATCACACTGTTTACCAATAAATTCGTGAATTAATTCATTAGGAACTTCGTCAATTTATTCATGAATAAATTGTCAATGTAAACAAGCTATATATAAGAGTTGTACTTTTCTGTATAAATTATACGCGTATTGCAAAATAATTGGAAATGTGCTGAAAATCTACCGAAAGGTTGTCTTCTTTTTTTGTGTCGAAAAATGTAGATCTTTTTTTATCGTTGAAATTTAATCGGAAATGGGCATTTGAAGGCTGCCATTTTTTTACGAATTTAAAAAGAATATATCTAGGAGTCGAGAATATTTTCTTTTTTCATATAGGTATATTTAAATAAATGTGTTATTTTTTTAAATTCGACAATGTATCTTCAAAACGAAACGTTTTACACCTTTATTTATATACTTATTTCCTTATTTGGGGTACATTACCATCAGGTGAAGTTTGCAATGTACTTCGAGTCACCCTGTATAAAATATCGATATCAAGATTTATAAAATATTACGTTCCACCATAAATGGTATCATTTGTGGTTCCGGAACAAAATCTATTAAAAACAGTTTCGTATAGTTTATATCACTAAGTTTTATGGACACCTCGGAAAATGTGCTTTAAATTTTAGTAGAGCATATACTCGTAACTATTTTGATTCATATCTACACTTTTATAATTTTAATATAAGAGTCTCCCCCTTTGGAAGACCATAATTATAGAGTTTGTCTTTCAAAGTTTATAGTAGATAATCAGTAGTTCCAGCTTAAACATGTTTTAATATTGTATTTTTGTAAAACAGCACTTTGATGAATTTATGTATGAATTTTTAACATCGAGCGTGCAATAAACTACATTATTATCTTTCATAGTAATCTAGATGGCTCGAACAAATGTGTCGATAATAGCAGGTAGCCATTTTACCTCATTCATATATCAACTTAAGGATGTATTCGGCTAATTTGCATTTATTTGATTTACATATCAAGGGTACGAGTGGTGGAACTGGTTTTAATGATCGCATTTACTGATACCTTATCCCGTACATGGACATGGATTAAAATTTTTAAAGGTAACAAAAAGAATGAGAGCGTTATCTTAATTGTGGTGGATAATTGGCATATTTCAAGGCGATCGTCTTCAGGTGCATCCATTATATCATATCTAAGATATAAAGAAGCAAAGGAACAGTAAGTTACAGTAAATAAATCATGTTGGCCCTTAATAAAATGTCTTCAAAATATTATACATTTTTGAACTCAAAATTTACTGCTTCATTTAAGGATGCAAATATCCAATATGGGGTCCATAAGAAAATCAAAAGTTGAAAAACATAAGGATATAGGAGACTTGGAATATTTTATCTTCTAGTTCAGGCGATATTGATGGTGTAGGTACTCATTAAAAGTGGCCACCTTAAATGTAATACATGGAAACAGTATTTATTACAAATTGGGTATAGTGTTGAAATAAATTTTTCGAAAACTGTCATCAAGAGTCGACAATTTTTTGTCACCTACATGCAAAATATTTTTCTGTTCTAGAACGCCAGTCTTTTTCGTTCTAGAAGTAAAAAAATGTTTTAAATTATTTGTTACTAGCAACCCGCCCCGGCTTCGCACGGGAAAATATAAAATAGCCTATGTTACTCCGAGGAGATGTAGCTTTCGGTAAAATTGGTTCAGTAGTTTTTGAGTTAAATCGTAACAAACAAAAAATCAATCATCTTTCTTATAATGCGACCCTAATATTAATTTTAAAATAATTCACGATATATCTATATACCTAAAGACAACAAACGAACTCAAAACTAAAAATGCAAAACCTTTAAATTTAAAACAATATAGGTAACTACCAACAATGTGAAAACAAAACGAATTAAATTAAAGTACCTATGTTCAGGACTATCAATTTTAATTAATAAGTAAGTAGTTAGGTATCTAACTACCTAAAGAAAACAAACACGAAACAAAAATGCGACTATGAAGTTTTAAATGATTCACAATAAAGAAAAAACAAACAAATTATTAAAACTCAATGAAATAAAAGTATGTTTGCAAGTATCTATGTATGTTCCGACTACCTAAAGACAACAAATACAAAACAAAAATGTGACCTTAAAATATCGAACGCAATTATAATTTTCCAACAACACCCAGAAAGAAAACACAGTCGCCAGTCGTCACCTCCGTTCGCTCCAAGTCAGTTTATTAAAGGACTAGCTGCCCGTCCCGGCTTCGCACGGGTGGACATTTATTTTTTAAACATTTTGGGAAATAAAAATATAGCCTATGTTACTCAGGGATAATGTAGCATTCTAATGGTGAAAGAATTATCGAAATCCGTCCAGTAGTTTTTGAGTTTATTCGTAACAAACATACATACAACGAAAATACAAATCTTTCCTCTTTGTAATATTAGTATAGATTATTCGTAACTTAATTATGATTTTATTAATTAAACAATATACAGGGTGTTTTATTTAATCGGTTTTGACCCCCTATTACAAAATCGCATTTTCTCAAAAACGGATGGTTTCTCGAAAACCTTATCTTCTCGTTTTCTTATCAATATAAGAATAAAAAAGCGTAAAATTGAGTTTGCTATTAAACTGGTAGACCTTAATTGTAAATTAAGTTAACGCTGAAAAAATTCATAAAATTTTAGGGGTGACCCACCCCTAAACCACCCCTTCTTGAGATGCCTGTCACTTCAAGTTTCTACCAGCTAAAGACGTCAAATTTATTATAAATTTACAATATTAAGGCATTGCAGAAATACCGAGTTTTTTCGATTTTTTTAAAACATTTTCTGAGGTCAATATCTCCGCAACCGAAGGTATGAGAAAAAAAATCATGTGAAAAATCAACTTGTTTTAGTGTCCTCTACACTCACTGTTCTATGTCCATTGAGTTACGAATCACCCTGTACATGTTAAATAAAATAACATTTCAATACAAAACAGTAACTATTATAAACTGGTCGACTACAATTTATTTTACACTACGTGTAAAATGAAAATGCCGATATTGGCAATGAGTTAAATTTATGCCAGATCTAGTGCTGTCAGTTATCGTAGCTTTTAATTCTGGATATTCAATGAAGCTGCTGCTGTAATTGTTTAAGTTGCATTATTGGCAAATTCCGTAGGCTATGCTGCAGATGGTATAGTCTTTCCAATCTCAATTGAAGAACTAACAGGTTGGCAGTATGTAATAGATTCGGTCGATGACGCAGCAACTCGGCATTGAATTATTTGAAAAAATTGTTCCCATATTTATTTAGCTATACTCATATACAGGCCTTGTCGCCTAGTCGAAGAATGAGCGCGCGGGCAAACGCGGCACAAACACAGCCGCACCTGGCCACCTGGCCATAAATTCAGTTGTCAACAAATGGCCTAGCAGTGCAGTGCAGTGCACAATGAGGAATTTGGTGTGATTCAGGTAATTTTAATTTATTATAGGCGCCTTATATAACAATTATTGCGAAAGGGAGAAATAAGAGTGATATCGTGTTTACTAATATTATTACAGTTACAAGCTTGACAAAATAACTTCCATTCTTGAACGCAAAAGTACCATTTCGCGTTCTAGATACAAAAATAACTATTTCTTAGTTTTTTAACAGTTTTATTTTTTTATTTACAGATTTGGCAACCCAACATATTTATAAACAATACAAGTTACAGGGTGCACTATAGAAAAAATATAATAATAGCAATGCGTGTACAAAACTAAAATTAAATAAGAATAACAAGTTACAATAATACAATATACTTACATAGTAATACAATAAATAAACAATCAATATTAATAAGTAATTACGTAGTTTTAACATAATGATATGATTAAGGGCAAAAGAAAAAAAGGAAAGAAAAACAAACAAAAAACAAAGCACAACAAGAAAAAGAGAAGAGAAAAACCATACAATTAAAAACCACCTTGACGTCTAACCGAGTTGAAGGAGAGGCTGAAAATGTCGATATGATTAAAAAATAATACAATCATTCTAAATACATATAATAAAATAAAACAACACCATATAGCCTTTCCAAAGTGTAATTCAAGGTAATACAATGAAATTATAAAGTAGCTTTGATAAATGAAATGAAATTTTAAGGACAAACATAACTCATCAAAAATAGTAAATTAATTCCTATCAGGAATTATTTTACTGAACCATTTTTCAATAGATCTGTGACCACCGCTGAGACAAATACCCTAAAATGTGACTATAATTAACTCCCTTGGACACTTGAGCTACCTGCACAGACATCAAATTAAGAAATAAATTCTAAATATTTTACCAGTACATGGGCCCAAGCCGTCTGCGCCCCGGGAAAAACATCCCGATACAGACGCTTTGAATACATAATAGTTTTGACTGGCATAATCCAGTGGTAAAATAGAGGTAATGTTAAAAGAAACTAAATATGTAAATTAATTCAAAACCTGCTCTATAAACTCAACGAGTTATGTCGGTGTCTTTTCTAACGAAAGACTATGGGTCGTAAAATTATTTTTGGGCGATGAAAGCAGCTCATTTAAAATAAATTGGTTTTTATTTAAAATTAGGTCTTTATTCCGACCGCAACTTACCGGCGTATTCAAATTAAATATAATTTTATAGGGTGGATTTTACAATTTAAGGATAAACGATACCCATCGAATTAAATCCTAGTTTGGTATGTAATATGGATTCATTTAGTCAATAGGTTAAATCACTTTTCAACAGCCAGGACTGTCAGCATCGCGTTTTTGATTTTCAATCGCAATTATTTGCTGCAGCGAAAAACAAAACGCATTTAATCAGATTGTAGCATTGTTGGGTTCGGTGCTTTTTCATTTTTATTTTTGTCTAGAATATGGCCGACATCGATTTCTGTTTTGATCGGATACATTTAAATAGAAAGCTGTTATTTAAAAACTAATGGCTGTAGTGTTGTTATACGCTTAGTCGACCATGAAGTAAATTATTATTTGTAAATGGATGTAGCAGAATGTAAATGTGAAATAAAATGATAACTGTTTTACTTGTCAGTTGGTCTACGCTTATTTAAAACCTGGTCGATTGCCCTATGTTAAAAGGAGTTTGGTTCGTTGGGACGGTTTTGTTTCAATTTTTGTACACCCATACATTAATCTGTTTCCGACATATTTTGTACACTTTATGTGTGTACATTCGCTTTGAAATTAACAAAGTTTTCAACAAAAATTCTATAAAACTAATAATTTATCGTATAACATAAGCATAATTTTATTTTCTGAAAATAATATACTTTTGTTAGAACTTCCTAATGTGAACAGTTTTCGAGAAAAAAAGGCTCTTAATTGAACTCTTACAATATTACGGTAAAAAACCTAACCTTAAAAAAATTAAAACGTTAAATGTAAGAGGAATGTAAAATAACTAGCGCCCTCTATGAAATACCCAAAAAAATAATTACACCAGCGTATTTGGCATCCTTAAAAATCCCAGAATACCAAATTTCATAAAAATATTTCTCATCGTTTGAAAATTTTCGTAAAATATCTATTTTAAAAATTTTATTTTGTAGCTCTGTATCTCGAAAGCAACAGGAGATGGACATATAGTTCATAAGGCAAAAAAATATTATTTTTTGTCGTACCCACTGTATTTAGGGAGGTCTTTCTGAAACACCCTGTACAAAATTGATGTTTAAAAAAATTAACTTCTGTTATTTTTTTAACAGACCTCGTATAGGATCAGTCATGATTCTCGTACAATATTAGCTGTCAAAGTGACATTTACAAAATAGATATAATTCTACAAATAGGTACTCATGGAAAACGTTGTAAAACATACTAGAGAAAGTTTCTGTGTTACCTAAATCTAAATAAATCTAATATGATCTTAAATAATTAAAATACTTAAAAAAATTAAAAGTTGCATAAACTTTTACAAGACGTGTTAGGTAGTAAAATCTGTAAGATATTTATTAAGTTGCTTCACCTACAACTATGACTATAACATACCCAACTTTCAATAACATTCAAAACTTGTCAGTCTGTGTCCAAATAGAATAATATTCAAATAGGGTGTACGCTAGTGTATTGTTCCGACTTTAAAGGCCCAATTAAACATGTTAAAACAATACGTTTCTAAAGACGAGTTCTATAAGCCAAGCCTGAAGGTACTTCTCTTAACATAACGATAATATGTACGTTTCAGTTCCAATAGCACCCTCAACAGAACTGAAAAAGCTAATAGAATAAAGGATATGTTAGAAAAAATAACATATTTAGAGCACAAGTGTCAAATTTGTATTAGTTTCAAAATTTTTACTATTATCTTGGAACACCGATCAGGATTTATCGAATACAGTAGAGATAGGAAAAATCACTATGAGCATTTGGGCTAACCGACGAAATCCAAGAGAATCCAAGATCTTTTAACGCTTTTGAAACACCTTTAATATATCCATCCAAGGTTTTGCTTTCTCCACTACACATAAAAACTTGAACCAATGAAAGAATTCGCTAAGGCTTCGAACAAATAAGATCGTGATTGAAAATGAAAGATACTGAGAAGGTTGCATAGCAAAGCTTCAGAAATATAACAGAAACCCTTTTGGGTAATCACAAAAAGCCACGATCACAAAAAGATAGCGGAAATTGTGGAGAATTCCAATTGGATTTCGTGAACTACTTCTCCGATGACTCAGGTAACTATAGCCAAGAACAAAATGAAAAGGAGATGAAAAAAGATATCGGAGTAAATGGAACTACTGTTGAATGTTGAAAAGAAAATGCAAAGTTAGAGGTAAAAAGAGAAAGAGAAGCCCATTATATAAATCTTTTGAAAGCAAAAGCGAACTACCGAAAACTTTTTCCCTAAATCGTATATCTGCCTTTTAGTGAATTGTATGAGCGTTTTCTCGAAAAGGAGGCGGATGCTTATACCAAACTGAGTGATGGTAGGGTTACGGAATCCAGTATACAGACCAGCTTCCCATACTTCCTTATAGCCTTTAAACAAATTCGGAAATAACCCATTTTTTTAAACGTTTTTACAAGAGAACAAGTCAACGATTTTCTCGTTCAGACACCCGATAACATATATTTGCTAATGAAGGTAGTGACGGTCTTAGGCATTGCAGGAACATGCCTTCTGATGAGTTACGCAAACTTATCTGGACAACGTCAATTTCAAAAATTTCGATGACATTATTGTAGTTAGAATTCCAGATTCTAAAAATGGTATGTCACGTACGTTTACAATTACTTCTGGTCTGGGTTCTGTTTCTCACCTAGAAATTCTCAAGAAATATGTCAAGATTAGATTGGAAATTAAAACTGAAATTTCACGCTTTTTTATGCGCTATCAAGCAGATATATGTTACAACCAACCAGTCGTCAAGAATATCCTTTCTATGATTCCTAATAACATTGCACAGTTTTTGTAACTAGAACATCTTGAAACATATACAGGCCATTCATTCCGAAGGACATCAGCAACGTTACTAGGTAATACAGAAGTTGATGTATTAGCAATCAAGAGACATGGTGGGTGGAAATCAGCCACAATTGCAGAAAGTTATGTTGCTGACAGTTTAAGTAACAAAAATGAAATAGTCAACAGGAATCTTTACAATGAACTCCAGGTTCTAGTAGTACGTCGCATCATGTTGTTTTAATGGATCAGTCAGATAATATTGAGCCTCCCTTACCTCCTTAAAAACAATGTATTTAATAGTCTATTTACTAGAGTGGGAGCAGATAAAATTCATTTAGTTTTAAGAAAATTCTCAATTGGAATCGAAAACACGTTGTAGTAAATCTGTAAATGATCTCCTTACCTACAGCATTTTTATTGCTTCACTCGTGTTTTTAACTAAACTATTACATTTCAGTGAAATTTTGTACAAAGGATTTTTTTCGAATACGTACTCCAGCAATATGTATTATTAAACCATTAGGCAACTTTTTAATTCATACAAATTACTTAATAAATTTGTATCAGGGAAATAAACCCCAATTTATGTACTTAATCCTTGGCTAGGGTCACCGTGAAATGTTTATAGTAATTTATAATCGAGCATTATCAGTTAAAGACAGATATATTCCCGAGTACAGGCGTAATATTATTGGCTCCTGCCGGATTAAACCTAGATGCCGCTGTGTTGACTAGGAAAAAGTCATCAAATAATAATTGTATAGTGGGTCGTGATTTATCTGACCCTCGGTTTATTGGACGCATCCATATAGACGCGTCACATTTTTCAGGGATTAATTTCGCTGCATGCATCGAGAGCGGCATGAATTTATTTGTCTTGCCTCTCCTTTGACAGCCGAAGAGACAAATATGCATAGAATGGGGCATACATTTTAATTATATGTGATTTAAGCAAGATTTATCACCGCGCGGTACCGAAAGGTATTTCGGAATTGTCTTTTTTTGTTAGAGGCAGGGTGTGTCAAAGTTGAATGACGTCTCCTAAAGGCGGTGTTCCTCTGGCAAATGAATGCCAGGTGAGAAACTCGAAGCAACCAATAGTAACGATAGAAAGCAGCGACGGCTCGCGAAAATTATAGTGGTCATATCTTGATAATGAAACAAGGATTTAACCATTTTTAGGGGATGATTTCTATGCCCTCATAGATATCTTTAGTGGCGGAAAAGGTTCGAATGCAATTCGAGAAATGAAAAATTAAAGTACCTAAGTGTGGCCGACCTTGAGATTATTTTGACAGATGGTAGTTGGGCAAATTTCAAACATTTTTTCATATCTCAATCAAAATGCTATAACAATAATTATTTATTATTTGTGTTTGAAGTTTAAACATTAGTTAATCTTTATGATAGGCTATTGACTATGTCAAAAAAAAGTAGGGTAGGTACAAAGGAACTACAACGTAACAGAAATTTTATTATTTGATATGTTCAATTGACCCTAAAAAATGATAAAACCGCGGAGTGCTACCTTTTAAAGGGATGCGTTTTTGAGAACGAAGTAGAAAGGTGGTATTTTCAGTTTTTTGAGTTTTACTCGAAAACTATGCATTTTTTCACTATATTTTTCAACAGAAAAGTTGTAGCAAGTTGAATTTCCCATCGAAATGAGACCTTCGGAAGTCAAAAAAAATTATTTTTAACAACAATATGCCCAAAACACGAGTAAAAAAAAGAAAAAATGCGTTTTTTTTTTGGTTTTTGGACCACAACTTTTTTCTGAGGGGAGTTAGGTACAGGCATTGCTTCACAGGAAAAAAAGTTAATGTTTTTTCCCTTATAATAAGCGTTTATAAAAGTACCTACGGCTAATAGAAACCGAGATACATTGGAAGTTGGCTACTTTTTGGATTTTTGTCCTTTTTGACGATTTTCGTCTTATAACTTTTTCTGGCTTAATTTAGGTATATGTAATGCCATATTCAAATGAAAGTTGGTTTCAAGACCTTTAAATAAATAGATAATAATATCCAATCACCTAGAAACTTATTTTAGCTTTCATATTCACAAATATAAAAGTTTTAGACAAAATAATACCAAAAGTAATAAAAATTTTATAAAAATAAGAAAAAGTATCGTTGGTTAAATTGACATATCTCGGTTGATTTTAATTGTACAAACTTCTATCAGGCACCATTTTAAAGGAGATTTGGAACATTTCTTATCTGGTTAGCTGCATCCTGAATTTTTTCAAGTAACTCCTGACGGGTAGTGATTTCAACATGGTAGACAAGCTGCTTCATATGTCCCAAATAAAAGTCCAAAGGATTTAGATCAGGGGAACGCTGTGTCCATGACATTAAACCTTGTTAACCTATACATTTATTCGGGAAATGATCATTTAACCAAGCAGCTGCTTGTCTCCCTCTACGAGTTTGCTTGTCTCCCTGTATGTGGTGGTCCACCATCGTGCTGATACCATATATGTTGAACAATTCAAGCCCTACGTCATTAATGAAATTAATTTTATAATTTTTAAGAAACAAAAACAAATCGGACCTACGTTCATATAAGAAAAAATCCCAGCTACAATCTGTCAAGTTCGTTATAGAGCTTAGAGACCACCCTGTATACAATCATATGTATTTTTTGCAATATTAATTTTTATTCAAATTTTAATTTCATATTAACATTGTGTTTTACTTTATAATGGTGCAATTAAAAACAATTAAAATATTGCGAAAAACAAGGAAACAGCTGAAATATTACATTACTTGAATTTTGTATTACCTACATACCTTATTTGCCTAATATTGGCAAATCGATAAGAGAAGGAACTGACAAATTAACAGTTCTTAGATTCTCAGATAATTTTTCAAAACTTTATATTCCCTATATTCTTAACCCCTGTATCAGCAAGTACGTACGACGTCGCTTAAAATGTATCTATGTATCGATCCGAAACGTGCAGTATAAATGCCGTACTGTAATAAATCACCAAAACCCGTTCCAAAATTTTCGGAACATCAAAAATTTTCCTGGCTTCCGGTATTGCTATTTTTATACGGCATTAGGTCGAGGTTCATTTTTTTTGTATAACCTATATACTTTAGAAATGCCGTACAAAAATGTTAACCACCCCCTCACCTGTACCAACAAGAATTGACGGCATAGTTTTTAAAGTTATTGTTATATGTGGTAGTATTGACTTATAAGTAGGTAATTCATGTTGGGTCAAATGACCCTTTGAAAATTTCCGATGCTTGTAGTTTATTATACACAAAAACTGAGATAAACACAAATTTGGTGCTTGCCGGTATCGTGATACACAAACAAAAAAAGATAGTGTTTAATAAACCGATTTATGATATAACTAGCTTTTACCCGCGACTTCGCTCGCAGAGTGATAGAAAATCTTTCGTAAAAAATATTTTTTTTAATAAAAAGTATCCTATGTTACTTCTAATACCTTCAAGAATATGTGTACAAAGTTTCATGATGATCGGGTAAGTAGTTTTCGCGTGAAAGCGTAACAAACAAACTTAACATTCACATTTATAATATTAGTAGGGATTTTTTCAGTAAGTTAATTGAATTGACCTTAATCTTTTGCTCTAGACTATTTTTTAAAAACTATAGCTACGATTTGCCTAAAGTCTATTTGTACTGCATTTTAAAACGATAAACAACTATTCTAGGATAACTTTCCACGTCGAGAGTGAAATGTTGACGTCGAATCCGCCACATAGCCGTTAAAATCGTAAATGGAACAAAAATCATCAATTATTTCGTCGCTGCCGGGGTACGAGGCGATAAAATGTAAAATTAAATTTGAAAAATAACAGGCAACATAATTAATAACAGTACCTACATACTAGTTTATAATTTTGCCCTCATAAATATACACCATAAAGAGATCCGGATACGCTTATGCGGCACTATCTGGGTAATGCCTTATTCTGCTTCAAATTTTATAGGTAGTTAATTTCATAATGATAGTGGTAACTTAATAACGCCGTCTAATGAATACCACGCGGGATATTTTCTTAACATAATACAGTCATAATTTAACCCGTGTCACACTAAGTGTATAACCGTACAAAAGGAAGAAGAATTTTATTGGATACTCGATTTTTATTGATGTAATTAAATACTTGGGTAAATGGAATGATATATAGACGCCTATTTATCTCAGGTAGCTTTAGACATTTTAAAAAGCAACATATTATTCATTACACTAAGAAAAATATGTGCCGATAAAATGATACATTGAATTTTATGAACTTTTTCTATATACTTGTTATAACAGACAGTTCTATGTTTTACCAAGTGTAAAATTCAATTATGAGGACCAATATGGCAGCCATACTTATATTAAAACACAAAATTCTGTTTCACCGGCTGCGATTGGTGTAATTTGTTACTGTACATTGGAAATCAAGTCATTAATCATTAATATTGCTGAGATTTACCAGTACCAGTTGTGCGATCTTAGGAAAAACGAAAATAAATTTGCAAAATACACTATTAAAGATAAATGGAAATATATAGAGTAAAGAATACACCTATATAGAAATAATTTAAACAAATTTATAAAAATAATATTTTGTATTGCCGTTCTAGAAGTCAGTTCCCGATAACTTTTTAGCTCAGCAAGTGCGTCGGTGTTGATCTAAATAGAAAAGGAGGTGAGATCTCGATAAAGGACATAGAGCTCAGTAAAACAATTTTACCCAATAGACTAGTCAAATTAGATCATAAACCCTGAACACTTAAAAAAATTATTAGTAGTCATTTTATTGTACTTTATGACTGTAAATGATAATATCAAAAAACTAACTCGAAAGAAGTGATGCAAGTTGGCAAATTGCAAATAGTCCAGACGGTATCTGTAAGCCATATTTAGGTGAATCGTATATGCACGGAGATTTTTTGTTTTTTGATTTTCAAATATCGCTAGAAATAAAAATTTTTCTATGCGCATAAAAAAACGTGGGCTTAACTTTTGGCGGCATAATATGTTAAAAAAATTCGAAAAATGTCATTTTTTTCCTATTTAATTATGTATCTTTTCAAGACTTGATTTTAGCCGAAAATGGAAGAGGAAAAACTGTTTGTAATTAAATTTGTTACAAAATATGACAAGCTACAAATCGAATGAATCATGATTATTATTGTAAAAATCGAAAAGATTGCCCAAAACTACATTATTTCGTAGGAAATTTTTTGGGATCTTTAAATTGAGTATACTACCTTCATACTTGGCTCAAGAAAACTTCATGTTATGTAGAATCATCACACCAAATTTCATCAAAATCGGTTATATAGATTTTGCATAATAATTTTGCAATCCAAATTTTGAAAAATAAAATTGAAAATTTTCTAAATTTTGCACAGCAAAAACCAAGGCTCTTAGGTATTTGAAAATTTAATCACATATAAAAAGGCTGTCAAGCTTTCAAACGCTTTTTGAAAAATTCGAATCCGTCAATTAGAAGAGCTCTGGCGCTTGTGGTCGAATATTGGTCGAATTTTTGTACTAATAAACAATTAGAATAACTTTGTGAATATTCAACCAAATTAAATTTTTTAAAGCAGGTTTTAAAAGTTATTGGAAAGACGCTTCTTAAAAAAAACACAGAACGATGGGTCATTACATAGTTATAGCCGATCAAAGTTAACGTCATTTTACACTAAATGTACTGGGACATCCCGGCTAATTTTTCGAAAAATACCTTTGTTTGCAATACTTTGCTTCATTGTCAACCTACTTTAAAACGTGTTTAAAATTATTCAAGAAAATAGTACAGGTGGTGGTGGTGGTGGTGGGGGAAGCAGAGAGCGCGGCCGCTTCGGCCTGCTCGAAATTGAATCGGCGAGTTCAAAACAGCGACGCGCTTAAAAATTTTTATTATCTCAGCTTCTAGAGGGCAGATTTTGATGATTTTTTTTAAATCGATGTCATGCGATTTAAAAAAAAATTAGGGTATTTTCAAATGCATGTCGTTAATAATTAATTATTGATCTTTCAACAGTCCGATAATTATTTATCTTTAAATTTCCTTTAATTGTCAACTTTATTTTTTTATTGTACCAAAGGTAATTGCATAAACTTATATACTGTTTATCAAAGATCAAAAACAAATTTATTTAAATATTCTAAAATTGTTTAAACAACAATTATTTTCAAAATAAGTCGAAAATTAGTAATATAATGAGTTAATTTCTCATCTGCTTATATTATAATTTAAACAATAATTAATATTTTAATAAGTGCTTAAACTTATGTACTGTTTATCAAAGATCAAAAACAAATTTATTTAAACATTCTAAAATTCTTTAAACAACAATTATTTTCAAAATATGTCAAAAATTAGTAAT
This sequence comes from Anoplophora glabripennis, assembly GCF_000390285.2. Lineage (NCBI taxonomy): Eukaryota > Metazoa > Arthropoda > Insecta > Coleoptera > Cerambycidae > Anoplophora > Anoplophora glabripennis. The sequence goes on from NW_019416281.1 coordinate 860,423, forward strand.
ATGTATGATATGTTAATTCATCATTTCTCAGAACGACTAACCAAGTAGAATGTGCATAAATAAATTGTCCCAGGGTCAGGCAAATTCACTCTTTTTACAAAAATAGAACTTATTTTTACGGTAATTTTAAAAAAAGAAATCACCAACACTTCTTTGTTTCCAAGATGGTTTTTTGTATAATGTTAATTGTTAATTAACTTACTAACTAACTAACGTTATTTAACTTACGAAAATGAACGAAAAATATTTTGAAAATAAAAGTTATGAAAATTATAGGATTAGTAGTTTCTATTATTAAAATAATATAATAATAATAATTAATTTTGCTTAATTATTATTTATATGGATTTTAAATAGTTTATTGAATTAAAAATTGTAATAAGAAACATTTTGAAATAATAATGAAATTAGTAAAGAATAATGTTAAATAAATAATTAATTAAGGATAAATAAAGGGATTCTGCAAAAAAATTTTCATCTGTTTATTAAAAACATGGCTTTTTGAGAATAATTTAACTCTTTTTTATTGTCTCAGTCCGATCTCTATCTTGAGAACAAGGAGGCGTAGGTGATTTCTTTTCTTTCAAATTACCTTAAAAATAAGCTCTATTTAATACAAAAAGTGCGAATTAACGAGCGGCTTTTGTCTGACCTTGGGACAATTATAACGCTGTTTTGCTCATACTACTTTATTAATTGTAAAGAGCAACTTAATTTCACCAAAATTTTTCTTTTTCGACACGTTTATTTGGATCAGTTATAATCTATATCTACAATATTAACTTATAAAACTAACGTTTAGTAATTAAACAATCACTTGCAAAAAACGAACGAAATTAATTAACAAATACCCGGTGAAACAATTTCACGGTCAATCGAATCGGCGTTTGGTCTTTTCAATAAATTTCATCAACATCCATCGCTTTTTGCAATATTAATGCGCATTTTCGTAAATTGATTTTTCGACCTTTATTTTTTAGTTAATAAATTACTGAAATATGACTTTAGATACCTTAAATTGTAGGTAATTTTATTGCCTACAACATAAAGTAACTAATTATCCCATAGATCGTCTAGATTTTCATGGGCAGTAAAAAAGGGAAAAAGAAAACACGTAACTTTACGACTTATTTGCAATTTGCCAACCTAAATGTCACTTCTTGCGAGCTAGTTGTTTTATGTTACTGATAATTCTTTTACGCATCACTTAATTCTACTCAAAATACTGTAAAATACCTCTTTAGAACAGTATAATAGTTCCACAAATAAAAAGTTGTAGGGCATTGGGTCGAAACGACCAAAATTGAAAAACTATCTTAAGTGACACCTCAACTAACTACTTTTATTATTATTTTCTAAAGTGAGCATGCATTCAGCTTGTGTATCTGCCCCCTTGTTCTTCTAAAATCGATGGTTTCCAGTGAAAAAGGTTGAAAATATAGAATGGGCCATAATGCAGGGCCTTTGTTAGCTGCGCGGTAGTCATTAGTAAACCCAATCAACAGTTTGAAAAGCTCCAGGTGCGGGAGATGGTATACATGAAGTTGAACTCTTAGCCCACAATCGGGGATAATTGATTAATATGAGTAAATCGCCCAATCCATCTAGCATATTAATTATCATGTAGTTGCCCCACGTTTAGGCTCCGTGATGAGGTCTAGTCTCTAAATGAAAGAAGATCAGAGAGAAAATCGACTGCATATTAAACACAAAGTATCTAATATTAAATTATATGTATGTATCAAGTAACAATAGGAGTAGTTCATGTCAACCACTTCACTGAGGTTTAGGCATTTTCATTTGATCTTGTAAACATTTATGAAGGATCTGTATAAATATAAAAGCCTTCAGAATTTTCGAAATCGATTCTGTTTTAAGTGTCAAAAATGACACTTTAGGATACTCTTTTGTTCTAGAACAATTTTATACAGCTATTAGAGAAAATCCCCTAATTCACGATTCAAACCAGAAAAAAACGACTTTAATGCCACATCACCCAAAACATTAAACTGACTTTAAGTTAATTCTGTCTTATATACTTCATCCTCTTCATCGTACAACGTAATAATTCTCGCTTAATTAAAATTTAGTAGCAGGTCTTTAATTGAAATAGGTTCTTTCATTTAAATGTACCTGTTAATAAATGCAGTACTAACATTTAACTTTCTCTTTAAATACTTGCCCACCTCCTATATGCATATCTTTTGTGACTACATATAACTTTGGACCAGACCATATTTTTGACAAGTACTAAAACGAGTTTTCTAATATCAAGGCATACAGAGTTTTTACATAAAAATATACCTACATAATGAAACGTATTTTAAAGTGTTAATTTTGATTTGAAACATAACACCAAATTTCAGTCCTGTGTAGTTTTATAAAAAGCAAAGTATTTTTTTTAAACAACTTTGAATATATTTAATTTATATATAAAGTACATGCTTAAAATACATAATATTTTTATTTATTCAATAAATATACAATTTTTAACTAAAAAACACGGCAATCGGAAAAGTGCAAGCTTTTATTTTCCATGCAGAAAAGTACTATGTAAACTCGTGAATATTTTTACGGCATGATTTTATTTTTAATATTTATATAGTGTATTAATTCATTAGTTGAAAGTAAATATTTTTATTACCTAAATATTTCACTGCCTCTATAATTTTATATAGTAGCTAATATTGCAGATATTTTTTTACCTATTGATCATATAATTTACAGTGTCTAATTAATTAGAACTGAAAATCGAAATCCCTCCTTAATATTAGTTTTTAAGAGAAAAAAGGTGATAAAAAAGTACATAACTAAATAGACTTTTTACAGTGCTCATCCATCAGGAGGGGTAGCTTTTTTAAAGGTAAGTGGTCGATATTAAAAAAAATGTTTCATTTTTTACGTAAATACGGTATCCCGTATTGTACTAAAGATAGGTAGGGTCACGTCTCCAAAACAATTTTTTTTGTATGTATTATTATGACAATTGACAATTACGAAATGACTTCTTCTTACTATTAGTTTGGTTGTTACAAAATTTTCTCTTTGTCCTATTTCCTTAAACTTTTATTTTAACTTCATTTTAAACTTTTCTTGTTCAGCTCAACAGATTTTTTTATTTTTCTGTTATTCCAATTTTCCTTACCCCTCTTTATTTCTTCTAGTTTATCATTTTCGTCTTACTCTTTGCTGTCGAAATATTATTGCCATTCCTTAGGAATCAATTTAAATGACATTCAGTTTAATTTTCAGTCTTCCTTTTATCCTCACTATTGTCCTGGTGTTCAATCTCAACTTCAGTCCTTCCTCTGCTGTCACGTCTCCTCCTTGGCTCATAGTCTCCCTGTTCTTATTGTCAACCTTTTGTTCTACCTCAACTTTGGTCTTCTTTTCACTTTCTTCTGTTCGCTTTTATCGTCTTCTTTTTTTGTTTCATTTTCAACTTACCTTCCATTTTCATTGTTGCTGGTGGTTCAAAAAAAGTTTGAAAGCTTGAGAGCCCTTCTATATGTGATTAAATTTTCAAGTGTCTAAGGGCCTTGGTTTTTGCTGTGCAAAATTTTTAGAATTTGCAAATTTTTTTTCAAAATCTGGATTGCAAAATTATTATGCAAAATCTATAGAGCCGATTTTGATCAAATTTGGTGTGATGATTCTACATAACATGAAGTTTTCTTGAGCCAAGTATGAAAGTCCTATACCCAATTTAAATACCCCAAAAAAATTCCCTAAAAAGTATTGTTTTTAACCCAATTTTTGCATGATTCATTCGATTTGTAATTAGTTATGTTTTGTAAAAAATTTAATTATAAACATTTTTTTCCTCTTCCATTTTCGCCTAAAATCAACTCTTGAAAAGATACATAATTAAATAGGAAGAAAATATGACATTTTTTGAATTTTTTTAACATATTGTACCGCCAAAAGTTAAGCCCATATTCTTTTTATGCGCATAGAAAAATTTTCATTTCTAGTGATATTTGAAAGCCAAAAAGCCAAAAATCTCCGTGGATATACGATTCACCCAAATATGGCTTTCTGAAGCAGATACCGTCTGGACTACTATCCACAACTAACTGTTGAGTTTTAGGATCCATAACAAAGTACTGTGACGGTTTTATCAATCGAAGTTCACAGCAATCTGTTCACAAAACACACTTGAAAAACACCATTACAAGTTTAAGTAATCACGTGACAGATTTGAACCAGCAAATGAACATTACAGTACACTGAAAGAAATGCGTTTTATTCTTTATTAGAATTCTATATACCATTATAAGACCATTGTATACTATATGTGACAGTTAAACAGGTGAATATTGGTTATAAAACGCGTATTGCTAGCATATAGTGACTATAAATCTTATTCTTTATTAAATTATTGTATAACTAGTATACAACGTTTTTTATACCCTTTACGAAATAATAGCAATAACTGTTATTAAAGTGTTCCATATCGTTATTAGAACATCTAGTACTGGTTATAAGTTTTATAATAATAAATGTATTAAACTGTTGTATACTCTGTATGAGTTAAAAACATATGTCATTAAGTTTTCAGAAATTTTATTGGATAACTGTAATTACAAGCTAAGGTTCTAATGCAAACATACATAAAACATTCTTTTAAGCATTAAAAATGATGATAAATCGCTCCCAAAACTGTCCAGTTTATTTTCTTAGCAACGATGCACCCGTATTTTCTTGTATTACATGATAATTTGCACTATAACTCTTCCACTTTAAGAATGAAGCATCCCCAGAAAGGTCGAGCTTTCCATATAATTTTATTTCCTCTGGTTGATTGACTTTATACCCATTCTCTTATTTGTCACCGTTAACCTTCTGTTCTTCCATCTTATGTAAAACTTAACATCAGCGATTTATAATAGGACCTACAAAATAATAATTTTTAAGATTTAGACAAGATTTACATTTGAAAAAACAAAACAATTACAAGCCATAAAGCAGTTGGATACTTACATAATAATTTTCCATTTCACACAACGCGATATGATTATGTATCCCACAAAACATGTGCATATACTGTCCATTTTCATCAAACTAGACGTGTGTAAGTCGATGCACAGCGGACTGTCGGAAATTTTACGATTGTTGTATTTTCTCTTCTTAAGTAAAGATAATAAAGACGTTGTGGTTTTGTGTGTTTATTTTGACAATGATTGAACATGTATGGACAATAAAAGTGGACTGTATAAGATAGTTGAGTACCGTTCTGCTTCATGCATAGCATGCTACTGAAATTTTAGAAGGGATGAGCTCGTGCGGCGAACCCTAAATCAGCGGCTGGATTAGCCAGGTTTCTTATTGAGTCGGCGCACTTCGCTCTCGGGTCTGACATATGATTATTATTACAATACTATGAATATAACTTAACAACGATCATAACCGATTATGCACCGAGAGGTGACGATCACTTAACCATTATAAGATGCGTTTTACACGTTAAAAACGGAAACATATTCAGTATAAGAACGAATAATTCTGTTAATACAATTGTTATATACAAATTCGGATACTGGTCTTTATACAACAAATCTTCCCTACTATACAACTGGAATATAAAGTCTATAACACCTATTAATATATAAGTAATTCATTATAACCTTTATTTCATAGATGCATAAGGTGTATTAAGCACCTTCCAGTTAAACTGATTGAATAATGAGTATGGAGATGATTGCTTTTTTTTAATAAAAGTTGTATATTGGTTATAAAAGTTTTAATATGCGCTAAAACAGTTTAATAAGCCCATTTCTTTCAGTGTAAATAGTTCATATATTGAATATCCGCAAAGTTCATTTTAGCTGCTAAACATTCTGAAACTTACTGAAAAATACATATATTTAGTTTATTCCCTAAGACCTGGGGAGGCGACAATTATGACTATATCGAGGAACCACCTACATTATATATCAAATGCAACTTTCCATAAACATCACGTAGCTTTCAGAAATCCCGCCTCTTTTACTAACCAGCATCACTTCGCCGGCCAGTAACACTCTAACATGATACTATCGAGGAACGGGCAACCTTTCTCCTCTGCATCCTCACTACAAAGTCGGGCCGGCAAATTGTCCATGTCATCCTACTAATTGGAATTGATTAAAGACACTCGGGCTTTGCAGTAGGGACAACTGCCGCAGGCACGCCAGAAGACGGTAAAAATCCTCTCTGGAAACGGGACGTTAAAAATTTGCGCCGTGATTATGTGTGTAGCAATATTTAATGAAGGAATTTGGGAAAGCGGAGCCAAATTTAATCGGTACAATGGCAGTTAGGTTTAAAAATGTCATTATTTTTATTCGGTAGTGGGTATTGTTTATAAGAAAATAGTACGATGAGCATTTAGCCCAGAACAACGGGTTTGAAAAGAATTTTAACGCAGTAACATCAGAAAGAAAGGACAGGAAGGAGACAGTTGGTATCTGGAATTCGACCGTATCGGAGTGTTTTTTTAGTACTATTATTTCCTTGATTTTTTAAAATGTTTGCCGTACGTGAGTATCATACATATCTTATTAATTTATGGGGAGGCTCGCCACAACTCTGCTAGAACTCGTCGCATTTACCGTCGACGTTTTCCGCAACGGCACGTCCCTAACAGAAGAACATTCGTTCAAGTTTCACAACGTCTTCTTGAAACTGGTAGTGTGATTTTTCGTCCCGAAAATCATGGCCCAAACCGACAAATGGATGTCAATGCGGAAGAACAAATTTTAGACATTGTTGGAAGACACCCCAGGCGTAGTACTCGAAGCATAGCTCGAAAAGTCGAAGTGTCCCACTGGACTCTACTGGAGCAGTTGTTATATGCGTATAATCTACAGAGGATTCAAGAATTGTCAGCTGCAAATTTCATGTTACAAAAGCATGAAATAAGAACGGATTAAATTAAATGTACATCAAATTTTATAAATCAGATATTAAAGGGGCGAGAGTCAGGCCTTAAACTTGAATTAGAGTGTCACCGACAGTCGAGGAAACTCCATCCGTCCGAAGGAGCAAACTTGGGAAAAGATGCGAGGTCAGAGACGTATGTGAATGCTTAATATGCAAAAGATTGTTTCTCTGCCAGTCAACCAAGAATATTAAATTCTAAAACTTGATAAAAGTCCGTACTGGATGCAGCTACAGCCATAACTCAATTGCGGGTTCTAGTTAGGTACAGGGGAAGAATAAATGTTTGCTCATAGAATGCTGTTTTGAAAATCATAGGTTTCTGTTTGCGTGTAAACCATTTGATTGCTAATAAATTCAGATCAATACAAGTAAGCGTAATAAAAGTAAAAAAATTACTTGTTTATAAACTTGTTTATAAAATTGTTTTTATATGTCCTTAAATATACAGAAAAAGTATCATATTACTTTAATAAAAATATCGAATGTTACCAATAATCTTGATGCCAAAAATATACTAATTCGGTTAAATGTGCCTAAATTTTATAAGCCATCTGACATGAATGAATTGTATTTCGAAGAAAAAAAATTCTTTTATTTCGTTGGAAAAAAAAATCATTTTCGAGATATCATTTATTGTCTAAAATTAACGTATCACAAATAATTCTAAAACTATTATTTTCATAAAAAAAGTATATACAATTTTAAACACAGTGAATAAAAGTCTAGAAAATTCAGTCTTACAAAAGAGAACTTAAAAAATAAATGTATAATGTCAGTATACGTCACAAATCGCTCTCATCTTGAATAACACAAAAATTTTCATTGAAATACATTTTTTGTAAATTAATACACCTAGACTGGTTGTATAGTTGTATATATAAATTCAGTAATATTTTGCCATAGATTAAATAAATCTCTACCTTAACTTAAACACCCTGTAACATGCAAATGACCTAATTTTGGACTAAGGTATATTGCGACCTCAAGATTATCTGGTAACAACATAATGTGTTTCTTTCTTTAAATATCATCTATATAAAAGCACAAATATAGCAATATTTTATGATGAAAATTCATACGGATCATGAAATAACTGGATACGTTATTTCGTGCTCAGTTTCGTAAATTTTCATTTCTACATTTTAGTGAACTCTAACAATAAGACCATGAGACAAAAATATGAAACGAGAAACACGAAGCGTCTTTTATAAAATTTAAACAGTACCAGAGAAATACAAATGAGGTGCATCCGCACCAACAACTTCATTTTAAACGGTATTATTTGATTATTATATCTCGATACCTTATATTATTGTATTGTGTCGTTTTAGGCACCCAAGTTAATTAATTAAAGAAATTTATGTTATGGAAACATTAGTAAATATAATTCTATTCATTTACCCTTTTTAATATTTCATTTTTTCAAGCCTTAAGGCCCTTTATCCTATAAACAATATGTAGAAGAGATTTCAAACAGAGTCTTCGCTCATAAGAATATAGTATAAAAAACCTATACAGAGTATTGAAAATGACGCTATCACAGATAAATCTGAATTTTGGAGATATATTAATTCTAAAAAAGAAAATACTTGTGTACATACAGGTATGAAATAAGAAAATCTAATTTCTCGTAAAGGTGACTTTTAATAAACAATTTCAGTTGGTTTTTAATAAACAGTTACCTACATATAGTAAGGCTTGTTAATAATTCAATAATTAAATAAACATACGGTATGTGTTGATGATGTACAAACTTATTATTATTATTAAAGTATGTTCAGAACAACTTCAGAAATCTTTATTACATATTTGTTACAAATGGTGTCATTTATGATGAAGTTGCGCTATAAACCAATTAATATCTGAATCCTATTCTCTATTGTAAATAATCTAAAATCGAAATCTTCATAACCAACAGGCATTGCCTTTCACTATTTCTGTAACTATTTCGGATTTTGAGCCTTTTTCCTAGGATTAATATGTATCAACCAGTAACTATATCATTCTCGAATAAGGCAATCACTCTGAAGATTCATATAAAGTTTAGTGTCATCTGCATATTGAAAACATTTGCACCGTGCCAAACTAACTAGATTGGATCAGTACGTTAAAAATATTAGTGGCCCCAGTACAAATCCCTGGGGAACACCACTCACAACGTCCAGAATATCAAGCACCAACTCTAACAATAAGCTTTCTTCATGACAAAAACTATTTAATTAGCTACACCATTTTGGTTTCTGTTCCATATCTTTCTAATCTTCAGTGTATGGTTAAATGTTTCTAATAAAGACATGGCTCCCGCAAGGATCCAATTTAGGGCGGCTCGTGTTTATACTTTTTACAAATGATTTGCCAGAAAATTTACTTAGCAATTGTCTGCGGATTTAAAATTTTGCAGTAAAGTTGTAATAAAAGCCGACTGTGATTTGCTACAAAAAAACGTCAATAAGCGTAATTGTCCTAATAGTCTATCGTTAAGGAATGTTGCCTCATGACCTTAACGAAAAATACTAAGAGTACGGAAAAAGTACGAAAAATTTACTTGTCTCATACTGGCAATGTTTATCCTGACTATAGCTATATCAAAACCGTACAATTATATAGAGAATTTAAAATTCATATTCTGCATAATAGAACAAATCTAACTGCTATGATTTTCTGTTATAAGCTCATAAACTACTTGCTTCTCTTGTATTTATCTTTTTATGCTTCATTTAAGTTTACTCGTTTCGAGTTTGTTTTCAAATTGCCTCATACTACGCTATTTCGAAATATTAAAAAGTTAATGAATTCTACCGCCTGCCTGATGTTGACTTCTAATCCAGCTTATATAATTCCAAAAATATTAGACCACTCCTGTTTCCTATAAGTTACATTTATTTGTAAATGAACTGAGATTTTGTTCATTATCGTCTGCTTACGTGATATCTCATGCATTAATATGTTCAAGATCGATAAATTAACAAATACATTTTATCCCTGATAAAACTTTATCGCTTTCTCTAAATGTCCTTAATTGGCATTCTACTAGTGGGATCTGTCCAAAGTGGTACCAATTATAGGACGAACTCGGTAATGCGACATCATATAAATATTCATTATTAGCACTAGCGACTGGATTAGGGTATTTAATGTTATGAACACGGCGGTGAAAAATTTACAGAATGGCATAAACTCCAATTAACATAAATGTAGGAAAGCTAGCAAAACAGACTAGTATAAACAAAATTAACCGATGAATTCCAGAACACTGTTACATAAATTATAATATCCACAATCAACAGAGTGTAGAATGACTAGTTCTCTTCATTTTTGATATACAGGGTGGATTTTAAATGTGTACATATTACTATGTTTTTGTTTGGTATGGTTTTAATATTTTATATGTTGATATTGTTGTTATTTGTTTTGATTTATTTTGGGCGCCTTTATTTTTTAATATGTTGTTGTTATTGTTATGAGACTCACTCAGCGTGTGGGTTCCTTTTTTATTTATTTTTATCTGGATTAAAATTTTATATATTGTTTTCTTACTCTAATTTCTCTAAACGAAATATATGTTGTATGTTACAAATATCGATATATTACAATATGATTTTATGGGTTATAGGTTTTTACAATTGACAACTGTTATACTTTTTACACTAGATTAATAAAACCAGAAATTTCTCCCCTAAATTCTACTGTTACAGTGCATAATAGTGTTTTATACTGTAAGTAGTTAAATTAGTTGACAATGAAATTGTGCATTAATTACACATAAATGCAGTGAATTTTTTAATTTTTATAGCGCTTTAGTTTCAAATTTGCAAATTTGTTTAGCTAATTGTGTCGACACTTAGAATTATTGCTGGTTATTTAATCTGCATGTAACCGCGCTGCACTGTCAATCCTCCTGCATGTAATCGCACTGGTCTGGAGTTTCCTCGTTGAAACGCCGTCACCCCACGAAGATTTCCGAAGTTTCCTTGGATGTTTCTACTGGAATTCTTACAGATGAAAACTGCTCTGCACTATTCTTTTATTAGATTTCACTTATTACTTTTTATTTATTTTTGCTAACCTTGTTCAAATTTGTTGTTTTACAATTTTCGAACTTATGTAACTTCAACTAATGTGACTTTCGGACTTTTGACAGCTGTATCTGTCCATGACATTTCACCACCAAGATGGCTTAATAAGTATAATTTTTTTACTACCTTGTTGATTTTTATTGATAGCAATTGTTTATTCTAGTAGCAAACTAGCGATGTTACTGCTACAGGTAAACATGGAAGATTGGCTACCTCGAGCCCGGAGATTAGTTTTAATAAACGTGAAAAAATAAGTGAAAGTTTCTATAGCAACAATAACAAACATTTATGAAATTTTATTTATGTAAATACTGACTCTTGGATTGAATTATGTTGCATGAAGTTTACGTTTTCAGCTTCTTTGAATTTTTTTGCATCTCTTGACACTAATTGCACGTTTCTAGGTTAAGTTAAAAGTCATGCCAAAATTTTACTTATAATTATAAATTTCAACTAAATTTTGGTTGAAGTCTAAACACAGTTTATGAAGTTATGAGGGTCTTTTAAACTCTGCACATGTGATTTTGCAGTCCTACTATACTTTTACAATCAACAATTTACAAATTCTAACGGAACAACAAATGTCAACATTTAAATGATACATAAAAGTTTTCACAGATGCTTAGGTTTAATTCTACATATACATTCTGGTCACAGGTATACCATGCTTTGTTTATATATCAGTTTTATTGCATGAATCATCATTATATGTGAAAAACCTTCATCATTCGTCGATGACTTGTCAAAATTCCACTATATTTTTAAATGTGCTCATGCCAGAACTTTTAATTGACATTTAATATGGTAATATGGTTATTTACTGTTCTTTATAACATAATTGTGCTACATGAGTGCATTTAAATAACTTTATGAATATGCAAATTCAATTTTTGTCATAATTTTGACAGTGGAGACGTTTTATCTTGAAAATTTATTAATTACATCATTTTAACTTATGCTATTGATAAATATCCTTCATTTAAATTCATTACAGTCATCCACACCCTGTTTGTGTCTACTTCAAATATATTCAATCTCAAAATTTGTGTTTATTCGACAATTTAATGTTTCGGTTGCCGAGAAAACAATCGATTAAGATTTCAAATTTAATAAAACATAACGATATATTTTAATTGCGAATATAATTCATGATGTAAATGAGTTTAGTACAAGTCACTTTCCCAAATTACAAATACCTCCTTAGGGAAATATGTTTTTAAAAAAGGAACATTGTTTTGAGACAACCCCTGTCCACGTGAAAATCTTTTCAAGCACACCATTGAATTATGAGTATGCCAGATCATATGCCCAGCAATTTATTTCAAATAAGGTCAATCCTTCAGATTGATTCTGCAAATACTGTAATTATACTTAGGTAATTATATTTAATGAAACAAATATGTTAACTTACTTAAGAAATAAGTTTGAAAAATTCGAAATACTGAAAAAAAACATCAGAATAGCTATAAAATGTGTCAGAGTATGTCAAAACGATATCAGAAGAAAACAAAATTTACATTAAAATAGTCGGAAATCGGAAATTTTTAGAAGCTTCAAAATACGTCAAAGTTTTCGATTTATTTAGCCATATTTTGTTTTTTTTAGTATTTCAAAATTTTTAGGATATATTTCTAATGCTACCTTGATATTTTTTGCCATTTTTTGATGTAAGTATTATCAATGTGATCGGTTTATCTCAATTTCTGTTTATTCAGTTACTATCTGCTGATAAAGTTGCTTCTTTATTCATTCTTATATTTGTTTTAATTTTGTATATATTTCTTTAATATCAGTTATTACGTTATTCTTAGTTTGATCTCTATTAGGCATATCCCTTAGAATATATGTAGTTAGAAAGGAGTAAGCACGGTTAAATACTTTTTCTGTGAAATATCTTAGAAAAATTTTAATTTTCCTCTGATTTCTCTTGGATTAGGTGTATTGGAGTAGGTTTTGTGTTACAAAAAGAAAATTGAAATGATTTCAGAGATTGATAAATAATTCAATTAATTCATTTTCTCTTTCTATTTGATTATCACATTGTTATTAGTTTAATAAAACTATGCAATTTGTATTTTTTATTTTCATTAATTTATTTTACATAAAGCAGATCGTATTGACAGTTCTATTTTATTAAATATAATGTAAATTGTTTTAAAATGCTGCCAATTACACATTGGTATGTCGTGAATATTAATTTCAACAAATGTACATGGTGAGTCAGTTTTTTGTAGACAAACCTTAACAGGAGATAGAACACATGTTTTTAAAAAAAAAGTTGCTATAAACATATGTCGTTGAAGGCTTCGTTTCCGAGATACGGGGTGTTGAATATAATTTTTTTTTCTCGAATATTCATTATAACTTATAAACGAATGCTTAGATTTTTTTCATGTTTGGGAGATAATGCCTATTAATTAAGGGGCATAAAACAAGGGATAAAAATGTTCAAATACCTGCACAGTGGCGGAGTGGAGGGGGTGCTCAACCCCTTTCTTAAACAGAACTTCTACGCCAATGACTATTTTTTAAAAAAACTGTTATTTTCATTATCTACATACAGTTTAACAAAAATAATGTCCCTTCTTCTGTTTCGAAATTCCTGTGCGTTTCCGAGTTATTTTGATTTTTAGTGTTTGATGTGGTACTAAATTAATTTATTTATTATCAATTATCGGCTAAATATTTAATTGTATTAACGAAACCTACCTAAATATGGTTTATTAAGGATTCTAAAAAGCCGAAATCTCTTATTCTTTATCTCTTTCCAATGTAGTCAAAATAAATGTTTGTTATATTAAGCCATACTCAAATACAAGACTTTTACAAGTTGAAATCTGTTTAGTACACTAATTTTAACGATTCTTATTTATTATGTGCTGCATAAATACTAATGTACTGCAACTAAATTACAAAAAAAAAACTTTGAATGAACATTGATGTTAATGTTTATGGAGAAATTTTTTGAATTTATAACAATATTTAATTAACTTCTTAAAACTTTCTGGCAACTGCACAATAATGTATTGTAAGAGATTTCAACTTATAAAAGTCTTGTATTTGAATATAGCATGATATAACAAATATGTATTTTGACTACATTGGAAAGAGATAAAGAATAAGATATTTCGGCTTTTTAAAATCCTTAACAAACCATATTTAGGTAGGTTTCGTTGAAAGAATTAAACATTTAGCCGATAATTGATAATAAATAAATTACTTAATTTAGTACCACAACAAACACTAAAAATCAAAATAACTCGGAAACGCACAGGAATTTCGAGACAGAAGAATGGACATTATTTTTGTTAAACTATATGTAGATAATGAAAATAACAGTTTTTTTAAAAAATAGACATTGGCCTAGAAGTTCTGTTTAAGAAAGGGGTTGAGCACCCCCTTCACTCCGCCACTGTGCAAGTTTTTGAACATTTTTATCGCTTGTTTTATGCCCCTTAATTAATAGGCATTATCTCCCAAACGTGAAAAAAATCTAAGCATTCGTTTATAAGTTATAATGAATATTCGAGAAAAAAATTCAACACCCCGTATCTCGGAAACGAAGCCTTCCACGACATATGTTTATAGGAACTTTTAATTTTAAAAACATTTGTTCTATCTCCTGTTAAAGTTTGTCTACAAAAAACTGACTCACCCTGTATATGCAGCTTAAAATACCTGCCCCAGGGTATATGTAGTATATGATTTTATATTCAGTATGTTCTTTTTTAATATTTTCATTGAACATCGACATTTAATGCAAATATAATTACGTAATATACTGCTATTTTCCACACAGAAAAACTTGTTTAAACGTAGCTCCCTTTTAGTGAGATTGAGTTAATGAAAGAAGAACAAAAATAACAAGAGTGAAGGCATTAATACTGACACGGTCTCAATTTCCATGATTTATATTGTGCATCAAGGCAAAAGTGAGATAAGTGATCAGTTTTTTATCCCTAGTTATTGGCTTTTGTTCTCCAGATAAAATAAAAATGACTTTTATTGAACTGTTTGTTTGAAATAACTTCTTCGTAAATAATAAAAAGTGTTCCACGATAAACAGAATTTACAGATCCCTACGCTGGTGTCTATTTCTATTGTTTTCTGTTATCCAGCCTGGTTTCAATCAAGCCGTATCCTCTTAATAACAACTTTATCGATGGCTTTAGAACTTCTTTTTATCCCAGCCCGCTTTTTATATCAAGCTCGCACAAATATTTATTCCGACAATTTGAATACGTATGAATACATAAAAAGGCATTATTTGTTGTGGCCCTTGTTTGTTAGTTGTTTAAAAGCGGTGGATATTGGATAATGTTGTTTTATTTTTACAACGTAAACTAATGAACTATAATCATATGCACCTCTCATACCAAAAACATTTATTTGCTCATAATGGAATTTTGAGGAGTGAGGAACGTAGTGTTTCTATGAAACAATTATCTCCTAAAATTAATTTTTCTAACAGATTATAAGCCCAGATTGTTATTAAACAATAATAAATAGTTTTTAAGAACATTTAAAATAATTCCATGAATTTTAAATCGAATTCTTTGAAACTGACAAGATAGGGGTTTTCGATGTCGCTGAACAAGAATATGAAGTCGGAAAATGGAAATTCAAAATGGCTGATCCAATATGGCCGCCTATTTTAAACAATTTATTTAACAATTATCTATTTTAAATCAAACTCGCTTATATTTGTAATATAGGGGTTTTTGAGGTCGCTAAAAAAGAATATGATGAGAGAAAATGAAAATTCAAAATGACTGATGCAATATGGCCGACTATTTTAAACAATTTATTTAACAATTATCGATTTTAAATCAAACTCGCTCATATTTGTAATATAGAGGTTCGAAAAATGAAAATTATAAATGGCTAAAGAGGTTTTATTGAAAATATGTTGCTGTTATAACAATTTTCCACTTATTACTATAAATAAAAAAAAATATTTTTCACTGCATTTACTTTTTTTAAGGTCTTAACTTAATTCTTTGATGACTTATTAAACAAAAAAAAAATTGTACATTATAAAACTTTATTTAACAATAAATTTCACGGATTTTTCATGAAATATTTTTATTTTTTGTTATTTTTTGTTTTTTCAACTATTATTTCAATCTTTTAAGAAAAATAAAACGCACCATGTTAAAGTAGAGATTTTAAGCTTTAAAAAGTGCTCTCATAAAGTTTCAATATCACATTTACAACTATAGTTTTTGATCTATAAAGTATGGCCTAAAAAGTCAAATTTGTTGGGCTCAATATTTTTCAAATAAAATGTTTAAGGTTTTTTCCATATCACTCACTGATTCAATCATCATTTCAAAAGTAATCTATGAAAGTTATAGATATTTATTTTAAAAATTAAAAGAATGACAGCTACTTCATTATTGTACAAAATTATAGAATGACGTAACTTTGTATACGTACCTACAATATATATTTTTTTTTCTCAAGTTTAAAGACAAAATTTTGATAGCCGGATGACTCTTCTTTCATTTAAATTTTTGTGAGGTCGATCTGATCAATTAGATCAAAAGTTATAACAAATTAAGTGTAGCGCGCTCGGGGCCGCGCGCTCTTCGAGAGCTATACTTGGGGGACGCCCGTCTCAATTTTCGTACGTTAGAAAAAAAATCTACAGCCTTCAATTCGCATTTTGGAAAAAAACTTTATGAACGTTTTTTATGTAAAATTTTCTGTTGTTTCGAATTAATTTTTTTTTAAATGATATTTTTTTATATATTTTGCAAAAACTGTAATTTTGCAACTAATTTGCTAAATAAATAATTTAGCGTACACTCTACAGTCGGTAACTTTTCATATATTGTTTCTGACAACTTTACAAAGCGAAAAATAAAAAGTTCTCTCTTCCAGTAATTTTCGCGAAGTCAAAATCTAACTTGAATCAACTATTAACGTTATTCAGGGTGTTAATGAACTTATGTCAAATATTTTTGCCACATATCCGCTATGAATGAGGTAAATACACGGATTTGTGTTGAGTAAAATGTAATTTTAAAATCTGACTTATTTCAGCAGTTCCCAAACAGTTTCAAACATATTTTTAATTAGTTTTTTTCTCCATGACCTTAAACTACCGATACAAGTTTGTGACACCAGTTAACTCAGTTTTTGCTCCTTTTTTCACCCCTTTAAATTTTTGACATAAGCTCATTAACACCCTGTATACTTTAATATTATTAGAGATACACCCAAAATTGTAAGAGAGAAACCAACAAGGTTTGGAAAAATTAAAAATTATTTATGATTAAGTATAACCGCGATTATATAATTTTTTATTTCTTATTCTTGTATGCAATTTTCCAGTTGTCTTAAGGAAATATGAGAACGGTATCATCTGCGTAAGAAGTCACTTTGTTACAGATTCAATTTCATTAATATACAGGGTGATTAAGTCGTAATGTCAATAATTTTAACCACGAGTTAGGAATATCAATAAAGACAGAAAATTGAAAAAATTATAGAGCGTTCGAACATTGAAGCGAAACAGCTGATTTCTCCAGTCGCCTTGGATGTTGCAATTGGTTTCAAAATTAAAGTGCAGCCGATCCAACATTATTAACAAAGTGCTATGACCGGATGAGTGTTTTTATAACTATACTGCCTTTTTAAGTAGGTAGGTACCATACTACTCTTTGAAAAGCAATAAGTCACACAATAAGATGTACGTACTACAAAGCGAATAATTAATTGAACATTGTGCAAAGCCATACTTATCGTATCAACTTCGACGTCACCTGTTACGTGGGTGTTGTATAATAATGAAAACGTAATATTGACAGTTGGTAGGAGGAAGCGCAAAAACAAACGCTTAGGCAGGGAATTCTGGAAGGAAGCCTAAATAGTTGAAGTGAGAACAGTATGGAGATGGGAGTAAGACGATCAGCGGGCAGTGTGGCAAAATAGTGAAAAAACAAAGTGTTTAACCCGTATTAATTAGCAGGTAAGTATTTTGATGTTAATTGTTCTAGGTAATCTTATAATTGTGATGGTTATAGATATTTAATGATAACAATTCTTCTCTGTACGTTTAGCTTCCATTGCTTTATGCTCAAGGGCATATATTTTTCTAAGGTAAAATTGTTACAATTATTATTAACGATTGCTCATTATTTATTACATGTTAAAATATGTATATATTGTCGTGACTGCCCAGATATTGCAATAACAACTCATTTGTTTCACATTTAACTTGCTTTATCATGATTACGTTGTTCGAAAAACAAATAATAAAGCATTTATTGTGCTCACTTTATGTCATACGCATATAAGAGCCCTGTTGAATTTACTAACATTTTCGCCCGTGAGGAATGAATCTGTAAAAAGAATAATTAAATACAAAAAAAGAATTGCTAAAACAAATCTTCCTAAATCTCAATCATAGCTGGATTGCCTCCCGTATGGGACTCCAGTACCTTCCGGCCCTGCCGGCTAAAACCAAAACTCTTCAGTTTTACTTAGAAGT
The DNA here is from genome assembly GCF_000390285.2 of Anoplophora glabripennis. Taxonomy (NCBI): domain Eukaryota; kingdom Metazoa; phylum Arthropoda; class Insecta; order Coleoptera; family Cerambycidae; genus Anoplophora; species Anoplophora glabripennis. Next base: position 878,921 of record NW_019416281.1, read on the forward strand.
GTGTGTGTCTAATTCGAGTGAGGCGACATTTAGTGAGAAATTGAATAAGTCAGGTGTTATTTATCATTAGCAAAGGATCTTAATTTATGCCTTTTGTTATCGGTTGTTTTGTATTTATAATTGAGTAGCTAGAGCAACGATCGTGGGTTTCTCTGCCATGCTCTTTCCCCACAGGAGCTCTAGGTGAGTCTGACACTCTCATTTTATGTTAAATGGTTGTTAATGTTTTTGTTGTTCTTTCTATTCTAAATAATAAAGTTAGGTGTATTTACCCTGCTTTTGTTTTATAAAATTAAACCATACTTCCCCTCTTTAAAGTTAGTAGCCAGCGCCTTTCGGTCAATTAAAAATAGATGTTTACAACGTAGGTATTCCTTATGACGATGACATATTTTTGGCCACAACTACGTTTATTTATATTTTTTTTTATCGAACGCGGTGTTGTTTTACTACTACATAATACTTACTAAAAACTCATATTCAGTTATAAAACAGCAAGAACTTTAACAATATTAAAAATAGTAGATACCAAAATAAAAAAAACACTAACCTCACATTCGAAAACAATTAATTATCCTTATATATTTGTTATTAATACGACATAAAATTTAAAAAGCGAATAGTTTTGATTTACGTTTCCTGTTCCAATAAGCGATAAAATTTGTGATGTGCTTATATTTTAGGTGGGCCACACTGTTCGGTGTTGTTGATGAAACGGCCTTGTAGAGGAGAGCTCGCCAATTATATTTGCCTTGTCGAAAAACCTTAAAGAATTGGGTGACAAAAAAGGCAACGTCATTATTATCATCCTAAAACTTCAGAAAATAAAGGGAGGCAAAAAATATATGGATACAAAGGGAAAGTTGGATACCTATTTAGCCGTATTATAATGGGCCGAAGGAATAAGAAAACGCGGAATTTAAATAAAACGTTTAAAAAAGTTTCTTTCAAATACTGGCCGTAAACAAAACTAGCGTTCCAGTAGAAAAATAATTTATTATATAAATTATGTAACTTTGTTTGGCAGAATAAATTATACGAGGCCCGGACTCATCAAATTTGAAATATTATGAGATTACTTTTTATAGCCAAGAGTTGAAATATAAATAACGAGCGTTCAAATAAAAACGTGGTCAAGTTGGTTCTGAAAATTTGGACGTAGGGCGTAGCGTATAGCAAATGAACTTAAACGTCATCTGTCAAAGCGCTATATCGCCGCTATCAATTTGAATATTTTCGTTTTAAAAAGCGTTTAAAATGGTGTTTTCTCAAGAACAAAAAGTGTTTATCATAGAGTCCTACTTTAGAAATGGACGCAAGATTGATGGAATATGGAAGTATTCTATTGAGGAATGTTTCATAGAATTTCAAAATCAATTTCCCGGCGTTGTTGAGTACAAAATTTTTCAAAGTGCAGTTCAGCGTTGTGTTAATGTTTTTCGTGAAACGGGCAGTGTAACAAGAAAAGAAGGAAGCGGCCGACCTAAAAAGCGGACTGAAGAATTAAAAGAAAATGTCCAACAAATAATGGAAAATGCGCCAAGAACTTCTGTACGTGTTTTATCACAAATGGTGGGAGTATCAGTCGGTACCTGCCACACAGTGTTAAAAAAAGATTTGCGTTTGTTCTCCTATCGTTTAACTTGTCAGCAAGAACTTCATGAAGTTGATTTTCCGCGACGGGCTGTATTTTGTGAATGGTTTTTAAACAACTACGGTGAACTTCATAATATCACCTTTTTTTCTGATGAAGCCTGGTTTCATTTAAGTGGTTACGTAAACTCACAGAATATGAGAATGTGGTCTTCTGAAAAACCAGATAACTTTTTTGTCGAGGGCCCTCTACACGCTCAAAAAATTGGAGTTTGGTGTGCTCTCAATCGAAGGAGGATTTATGGACCTATTTTTTTTAATGGTACTCTTACTGCGCAAAGGTATAGAGAAGAAATTATCGCTCCTTTTGTTAACCAGCTGGAAGAAAACGAAATTACAAACTTTTACTTTCAACAAGATGGCGCAAGGGCACATACGGCAGGCGAGACGATGAATATGTTGAGGGAAGTTTTCCAAAATCGACTAATAAGTCTCAATGCTGAACATGAATTTCCACCGAGGTCATGTGATATTACGCCGTGTGATTTCTTTTTGTGGCCTTACCTTAAAAACACTATTTTTGAACTGCCTATTCCTGATTTAAACCATCTGCAGGCTCGACTTATAGACAAGATTCGTGAAATTAACAATACCCCGAGCATCTTAGAAAATGTCTTTAATTCTTTGAGGAACAGGTGTGAAAAGTGCTTGGAACAAGGAGGGGGACACTTTCAGCAGCTGCTTTAATTTATTGTTATAACAAGGAGGGGGACACTTTCCGCAGCTCCTTTAATTGTTTGTTATTGTTATCACGATTATTCTTTAAAATAAAGTTATATAGTCATCAACGTTATTGAAACTGACAGCTGCTATACAACTCGTTGAGAAATGAGGTTAAGTTGGTCGCTATAAGCTACTCCCTACGTCCAATGTGTCAGAGCCAACTTCGACCACGTTTTTATTTGAACGCTGGTTATAATAAATAGAACTGCATATCAGATTAAGAATAAGCCGTATTACCCAAATTTTCTTTATAAAATACATCAATTTTTAAAGTTAAAATGTAGGAAACTTCCAAATAGAACTTAAAATTATACTTGCTTTCAAAATAAGATGAATAATTTTAGTTAATTTCGTTACACTATAACTAAATTCCTTTAGAATCCTTTTCCTTTTCAATTTAGTTTTAGCTCTTTCTATTAATCATACATAATAGAGTTGCTTTGTTAGATTAGTAACAGAACTTGTTTTAATACCTGCTGGCTTTTCAAACAAATACGGATAAGCATTTTTGGAACCGCTGACTATATCGATAGCTCGAGTAACTTATCAGAAGATTACATAAATCGCTGTACCTAAATATCTGCAATTTGTTCACAGTTTTCATCACGTTAATGCATTGATGGGCCATCTGTATAACACACTAAACACTCACTGTTGTCACACTTTGGTTTTCGGAAACAGAAAACTTAAAAGTACGAATCCAGAAAAATAAACGACTGCTTAAACATTTGTTCTAATAATTTTTTTTTTTGAAACAATAAGCAGTTTTCTGCATTAAAAACTAAAGTAAGAACTGATGATAACCTAAAACTGAATTAGTATTTTTCTGTTCGTTATAAGAACGGGATAAAAAAGTAGACGACGCGCTATCTACGACCACAACTATTTACTTCTTTGTGTAAAGAACAATTCCAGAAATTCTCAATAAGTTCGAGCAATTTTTATTATTTTAAGCACCGTTTTACATTTTAGTGGTTTTGACCGTTGAAAATGCTTATTATGCTTACTACTACTAAAATTGTTCTTCATTCTATTTGAGGCATACTCGTGCATCAATGCTTTGTATACGTTTCGTACAATTAGTTTCTCATTTTAAGTTAGTTTACATCTTTTTTTATACATTTAACGGGACTGTAACTCGACAGTCTTGTATTGACATATTATTCTTCCACCTTTCAGTTCGACACACTTAGTCCAACCATTTTGTATCTTTTGCATTCCCTCCCCTGAAAAATACGATTGTTCCAACCCTCTAAATTAAGTGTTTGTTTCAGCAATGACCTCATCGTTAGAGACAAATTTTTCTGACAAGCCGTTTTGTCATATTTGGAAATAGGAAATAATCGCTGAGTGCTAAATCTGGCGAATATGGTGGATGCGGAAGCAATTTGTGTCCTAATTCATGGAATTTTGCTATGGCATGGCGATGACGCAGTGTGCACGCGTGCATTGTCTTGATGGAAGACAATTTTTTTCCTCGCCAAATGCGGACGTTTTTCTTCTACAGTATGATTGAACCGCTCCAGTAAGTTGACATAATACTCTCCATTAATCATTTTGCCCTTTTCAAGGTAATCGACATGAATTATGCCGCGTATATCCCAAAACACTGTAGCCATGACTTTGTTCACTGATAAAGTCGCTTCAGCCTTCTTTGGCGCAGATTCGGCCGGGAAAACCTACTACTCGGACTGTTCTTTGGTTTTTGACGAGCTATGATGAATCTATGTTTTGTCAACAGTTATAAACCGACGCAAAATCATTCCAATTGCGTTGTAACATTCCCAATCATTCTTTTGAAGTTGACACACGTATGTTTGTTGTCAATTGTGAGCAATCGCGGCACCAATCTTGTGGAAAGCTTTGAATTCAGCTGTACAATATTTTATGGCTGATAACGGAGGTGCATAGTCCCCAGAAACTTCTCTAAGCTCCGTTTTAATCTCATCATTTGTTTTGTTATTCAATTGCCGATCGTTATTCAATTTTTTCCATTGTTGCTCTATTCAAATGCAAAGACTTGATAGTTTGACAGTATTGTCGTGAAAGGTTATATTTGCATTATTTTTCTAATTTCTATATTCTAATAGTAAATTTATACAACAATTTTATAAAGGCTTTGTTAGAGTCTTATAAAGGTAGTAAATGAAACTTCTATAAAACTTTAAAGTGTAATAGTAAAGTATATTGATTGCACTATTAATGTTGTATAACATTATCATTTAAATAGACTATATGACTAAATTATAAATAATGTTAGCTTTTTGAGTTAAATAATATCACAACAAGCTTTATAAAAGATTCTATAAAAGGGTTCTATTACAGCTGTAAGCAGAATAGTTTAAGTAGTTTCTTCTCAACTAAAAAGATATTTTTGGGAGATGCAGCAATAAATATTGTACTTATAAAACTACTATATACAGTGTGTCTACTTAAGTTGGAACCATATGGAAAACTTTTTTATTATTGGTTTTAAGAAAAAAAGTTATACTTCATAAAAAGTTCTGCATGGTCTAAAATCTAAAATTCAACCTTCAGTTATCAAAATTTCCCAGTCATATACGAGGTATATCAGAAATTATTATTATTACCCCGTATATTTATCTCCTCTAAACTCTACTAGCAGTGCTATTAGTTAAAAGTATTTTATTATTCAAAATCTTCTTCAGAACATTTTAAAATACACTTACAATGTCTACTAGCCATACCATCTACTTACACTCTACTTTATTATCTGTTCTGTTGACGCCATTGGAATTGTAGCAGGAAGCAGTTAACGCAGAATTTTTAAACTGATTGTGGACAGCAAATTACTCTACAAAATACTATATAAAATATTTAAAATCTTAATTATTTTATAACAGATTTATAGTTACTGTGGTAGAAGTATCCTCCTAGCAGCCATATTTTTCACACATGCTTAGGACAAGATGTCAGCCATATTGTACACCAGAATTACGTCAAAAAGAAATTCAATTTTATAATATATGTATCATGAAATAATTAGTTTAATGCATGTCTATTGAATTATATTTAATAATTTGTTATATACATATTCTTTATTTTTTTATTGAATCGAAAATTGTGACATCATTTTTCAAAAATTATTACAGACGATTGCTAAATATGCTTAATTTTAAAGGCGCTTAGTTTTTTTAAAGGTATCATGATATATTTCATCAATAAAATTTTCGTTGCAAGTCATTTTTTGTTTTCTATATACATATTTAATTTTATTGTGTATATCGGTAAACATTAACTGTTGTTAAGCCCAAAGCTTTCAGTTTTATTATTAATAAAACAATTTAGTACAGAAACGCATAATTATAATGCTAAAAAGTTTTGTTGCACTGTATATTGGAAACATTCATCGCTTTCAAGTTAGGAAAAATAGCTTTTATAAAACATGTATAACCTTTTCTTTGGAGACAATTATATCAGCAAATCTGTTTTATAAGACAATGTTTTCTGTATAAAGGTTTTATAGTATACTTTACAAATACTGTAAGAATGCAACGACAGAACACTAATTAGTGTAATAAATATTGTATGCGCAGCTTTTATAAAATGGTTTTATAAACTGCGCCTATTTTAAATTTATAAATGATTATTTAATACTGTATAACTGTTCTCAACACCTTTTCATAAAGCTTTTACCTGCAGGAGAGTGGTTATATAGATATTCTTAAAGCTAGTATAAACTTATTTGTGCTACTAGGAATATAACCCTCGTAACTATGGTTTTCTATTATATACCATTTTAGAACATGTTAGAGTTAGAAAAATAGCAAATTAATGAGTAATTAGGCAATGGGAAAATATTTGCAACAGCTCTGTTCCTCAATTTACGCGCAGCAAATCCCCTTATTTGGTTTCCAAGTTAAATTTTTGTTGACTTAGGCTGGCCATTTCGTGATTCCTTGTATAATTGAGCGGTCCAACTCCGCCACTAGCATTATATTTCGTGTGTCTAACTTAAATAAGTTATCTCTGTTAACCAAAACGCAGCGAGATTGATTACTCCGAATATACTCGTATGCATAAGTCTATGGGTATAGCCAGGAAGATTTCTAGTTATATTAACAGTCAATTGTTATCTTCTTTTTTTTTCTGAGACAGCCCCCAGAGGAATGCGTCGAAGACAATATTATTTATTCACCTTCATGTTCCTCTTTTGTTCGACGGTGATACGGAACACCATCTATTCAGAAATTAATTCTTCTTGATACCTGGCCCAACACATTTATCATATTCTCCGTGGGTATTTATAAATTACATCTAATCTCGTTTGTCTATGATTTAGAAGGCTGTAGCCCGGCGGACTAAGTACAGTTCTCGCACAAACTTTACACCACGGTCAAAGGAACGAATTTATCATTGGTGGAGGCGGGAATAACAGAACAGGGCATTTGTTCTTATTAACTGCGTGTTTTGCCATTTGTGAATCGACGCGGGATTATTTATTCTCGTGAAACTGCTTCGGAATTTGAAATATCTGCAGACATTCTTATTTCTCTTATCTGTCTGTTTATTTAATTAAAATAAATTGTTCAAATTGCTGTTTTTTGTAGATTTGCCAATTTTCAGTCTTACAATCAATTTTATTGTTGAAATGATTCTTAACACTTTAACCGATATTTTATTTTAATATAAGAACTGTTACACTTAACACAAGTTTCGCATGACAACAGGAGCTTTTTTGTGCAAGAGTATTTCGAAATTATCAATATTTTGTTATTGAAACTTATTGGTGAAAGAAAAAAATAGTAAATAAGATAGATAATCCTCACTGCAAAACAAATTAGCAGTATTTTAACAAGCACAAACGATTGCTATAATTGTCTTTTTTTTCCAGAAAAACAAATAGTAAAAAAATAATATATAGGGTAGCCCATCGAAAACGTACCGCAAGGCATTACAGGGTAGTAATGAATTTTTCGGCAAAATCCAAAAACAGGTGAAGTTTGCTTCTGAGGGGGACAACTTTTGGCGCAAAAAGCATAGCAAAATCTTCAACCCCCTAAGCGGGGGTGCCATCCCCCAAATTTTTTTAAATGGGAATGGGGGTCAAGTGGGGGGTCATTAGAAAGGGCTTTTAATTCTCTATACATCGATTCTTACTTTTTGAAAATCGATCCATTATTTTAGAAAATATGCAGCTTTGAAAATACGAACAATATTTTTGACGAGAAATGCGAAAATCGATTTAATTTTACTTCAAAACTTACGGTATTAGCTTGGTAAATTCCTTCAAAAGAATTCGCTGTTTTTTTTTCTGATTTGCGAATTCTTTAGCCTGATTTTGGTGAGCAAAAAATTGTCCGCTTTTTGTTTCGTATTTAGATAGGCCACAAGAAGTTGCTAGATAACTGTCTTGTGACTTGTAGTTGAAGAGTACCAATACTGCCGAGTCTTTTAAATTGATTAATTATGGTGTACTCAATTCCAGAAAGAGTAGAAATTATTGAGCTTTTTTTCAAAAACAATGAATGCGGAAATCGGGTCGCCGAACTGTTCAACCAACGGCATCCTGAGAAACATGCGTCTGGAAAAATTGTTCGCGAATTGGTGGCCAAATTTCGCGAAACTGGCTCCGTTCATAACAAAAAGAGGCAGGTTGAAAATCCGGTACTAAATGAACCTACGGAAATAGCGGTATTGGGGCAAGTGGCAATGGATAGTACGCTGAGTACAATGCAATTGGCTACTGCGACAGGAGTGAGTCGTACAAGTGTCCAACGAATATTAAAAAAATACAAATTCCATCCTTATAAGATTCGGCTAGTGCAAGAGCTAAATGAAGACGATTTTGATCGTCGTTTGCAATTTTGCGAAATAATGACTGAACGAGCGATAAACGATAATTTCCTCTTTAATGTGTGTTTTTCGGACGAGTGTACGTTCTTCTTGAATGGTTTAGTGAATCGCCATAATTGTCGTTACTGGGCTGATACCAATCCAAGGATTTTCCATGAGACACACTCCCAACACCCCCAGAAGTTGAATGTATGGGCAGGTATTTTTGGAAATTCCATTGTAGGTCCTTTTTTCCTTCCTGGAAATTTGACAGGCGATATGTACTTGGATTTACTACAAAATGTCATCGACCCAGCTCTAACAAATATCATAGAGGACGACCCTGCTTACAATGAACACGAACTGATTTTCCAGCAAGACGGAGCTCCTCCACATTACTCGCTCAATGTGCGCAATTACCTAAATGAGACGTTTCCAGGACGCTGGATAGGACGAAGAGGTGCAATTGAGTGGCCCCCTCGGTCACCCGACTTAAATCCTTTAGATTTCTTTCTCTGGGGGCACATTAAAAGCAAAGTTTACAGCACTCCACCTGATACCTTGGAAGATCTGCGAGGACGAATCATTAATGTATGTCGCGAAGTAACACCGCAAGTGCTCCAGAATGTTCGACAACGGTTTGAAGACAACCTGTATCATTGTATGCAAGTTGGCGGACAACATTTTCAGCATTTACTTGACTAATACCGTAAGTTTTGAAGTAAAATTAAATCGATTTTCGCATTTCTCGTCAAAAATATTGTTCGTATTTTCAAAGCTGCATATTTTCTAAAATAATGAATCGATTTTCAAAAAGTAAGAATCGATGTATAGAGAATTAAAAGCCCTTTCTAATGACCCCCCACTTGACCCCCATTCCCATTTGAAAAAATTTAGGGGATAGCACCCCCACTTAGGGGGTTGAAGATTTTGGTATGCTTTTTGAGCCAAAAGTTGTCCCCCTCAGAAAAAAATTTGACCTGTTTTTGGATTTTGTCGAAAAGTTCTTTACTACCCTGTAATGCCTTGCGGTACGTTTTCGATGGGCCACCCGGGCATATTTTCGATAATTTTGAAACGCTAGATTTATAACAAATTGTAGAACCTTTTTTTTTGTCTCAATTAACTTCTACTTTACATTTTTTATATTGAAATATTTCCAAGATATGTAAAAATAAACTTTAGAAAGTCTCTTTTTACAAAGATATATTTATTTCAACTTTATACAAATTTCTTTTTGTCTTTATCCCCAGATATATCCCCTTTGTTTTAACCCCTAAGGTAAATATCCAACATCGAATGCAATTATTATAGATTCGAGTACTCTTTGAATGTTGTATTCAGGATTGAAATAATCATGACTGAAAAGTATTATTCCCTATTCATATAGTTCTTGAAATAAAGCAATTTAATAATATGTAAATAATCTACTACTACGTTGCTGATGTTCTTCAAAATGAAAGGCATGTATATGTTTCAGGATGTTTAGTTTCAAAAACTGTGCAATCTTAGCAATTATAGAAAGGGTATTCTTGCCTATTAGTTGGTTGTAACACCTACCTGCTTGATATCGCATAAAAACCGTGAAATTTCTGTTTTAGTTGATATATTTCTTGAGAATTTCTAGGTGAGAACAGAACCCAGACAAGAAGTAATTGTAAACTACGTAATATACCATTTTTAATGTACATAACTACAATAATGTCATCGAAATTTTTTAAATTGACGTTGTCCAAAGTTAAGTTTGCATAACTCATCAGAACGGCATGCTCCTGCAATGCCTAAGACCGTCACCACCTTCATTAGCAAATATGTTATCGGGTGTCTCAACGAGAAAATTGTTGATTTCTTCTCTTGTAAAAACGTTTGACTTTTTACGCCATTCTTAGGTTTCAAAAATGCTTTCAGCTTGGGGTATTTTGATATATCCACGTTCTTCTCTATGAAAATAGTTGACTTAATCATTGAGTCCACAAACTCGCTGGTGATATTAAAGTTCTTGACTTCTCCATGAAATATGCTAGCAGTGACATTTCAGAAACATCAGTATTTTTGTTCACCATTCTTTGAAATTCCTATATGCTCGTCCCTAGCGCACTTTCGACTTCTCGGGCAATAAAAATTCGCAAGCAAGATTTGCTGCACTTTCTATTTGAAAATCACTCAATCAGAAATAATAATTCAAAACCAGCAAAATTGGAATTTTTATGTAGCTTTGTTTATAAACAACTTAGAAACGACAAAATCCAAACAACCAAGGCGACTTTGCAAGATTTCGAATAATGCCAAAATGAATTGGTAATGTCAAAAATTAAAACTTAATATTTATTTCATGAACCATTAAGAACTGTGGGAGCAGATAAAATGTTATACAATGCAGCAGTTAAGTATAATCCTTTATGGTGTAAATAACTATTTCGCTGTTGGTGAATATGGATGTCACCACTATGTTGATTGTCTTTTCGCCTCAGGAGTTTAGTGGCCAAACACGTTTCGTCGTCAGTCACAATATAGTCAAATATAGTCAATTGTTCACCTTTCAGTTCGAAGTGTTCGAGAAATTCCCGTCAAGATGCGATTCTGTTGGTTTTTTTGGTTTTGGTACCCACCTCGCACACAATTTTCGATAGCCAAGTATTTCAGTAATAATCTGGAGATTTGCGGAAACACATCTCATCCAAAGTTAATTGACGGTGTCCACGAACCATTGCTTCAATCTTGTTGACCAAACCAATCGCGATAGAGGAACACCCACTCTTTTGTTTACCATGAACATTCGTTCTACCAGCTTTATACTCACGACACTACTTGTACACACTAGTGCAATTCATCACACCTTTCCTTTTGCACCGGATTACGTTTCTCATCTCGCAGCTGACAGTATTCGGAATAGCGGTACTCATTTCAACACGCCACTACAACAACAGATTTCAACTGACAAGACAAATATGCCCTCGTTCTGCCGTTACCACCGATCTTGGTGGTAACGGTTCTGCTCCCAACGCCTTGGCCTTGAATGCAGTGTTATTGCCAATTTGTCGGAAACCACAGAGCATCTAAGTCTCAGTACTCTTTGTGGATTTGCCCCGTACACCGGTTTCAAACTTATTAGTTTTCTTCAGTATGCCATAGATGAGACCGACGAATGATATGGCTATTTTGATGTATATCTACAGACACGGCTTAGGTACCTACTGGTGAGATAGGTATATAAAGCAAATATCGCATTATGGTGTCTTTAATTGTCATTACTAGTTTAGTAGTAGCAGTTAGTACAGATTTGTGTCAGTAGGCATAAAGCAACAATGACATTTAAGGATATGAAATATTCAGATGAATAAACAAAACCTAACAAATAATTTGTCGGGCATGAGAAAATTGTGGCGTACAAAATGTTGTTTTCTAATTAAAACTTTTTCTTCGTTTTCTTCTCCGTTTGAAATAACAGAGCTGATGATGACTTCCTGTCATCACAACCGGAAGTTCGAGAAAATTGACACTATTTTCACTGAATAGATATTTTTAATAAACCCCTGTATACAAATTTTCAGATTTCAATTTTGACTACTTTTTGAGATAATCCTACTGGGCGCTCTTCGTGACCCCCTGTATAGGTACCTCTAAAATACAGCATTTTAAAATCGTCCGACCTTCCGATATCGAATGTATGGCAATTTTTTTTACGTATGTGTACGAGCCGTATTTACTTTTGTTTTCACGGTGATAAATTCGTGTACCTCGGACGTTGTAGAATTTAATAATAAAATGACAATAAATTCCGTGATTCGTTATACAAACGAAAACTGGGATATTCAAACAATAAAAATTGACCGAGGCTCAAGCTTTTTTATACCCCATAAACAAGGGTGAGGTTCAGGTTCGGATGTATTGCGATACGCTTTTTCAACCCGAAAACATATGAAATTTATTACATAAACCCATGGAGCCGAACAAAAGGGAAAAACAAATTAAGATGCCAAAGTAAGTAAGTTGTAAACCGGAAAAATAAGACACTAGAGAAGTAGGGTGGAAAAACTGTAATTTAAGAGGTTGAAAAAAAAAAATTCTATGCCTTCTTTCAACGTTAAATTATAGTTTTTTGATACATCTTTATACACAGTCTTTCAGAGAGTAGGATACAGGTTAATGCGTTGATCAAATTCTTTGCAATCTAAGAATGCAACCAGTTCAGACCGAAACTAAATTTTACTTTTATTTTATTTTAAAAATATGCTACCCTGGCATACTGTTATAGTTATAGGACAGGAGACACGAAAAAAATACAAAAAAGATGTCTATATTGAATGTCCTGAAACACCAAATTTAGTAATAAATCAAAATATTAGTATATCAGGACAGTCTGTCATTATTTAAAGATTATACAGGGTGCCCAGAAACTCACAATTGGCAAACAATTTGAAGGGTGGTACTACTAGCAATAATAATGATAGAAGTTCAAATAACGTTTTTCTCGAAAACGAAACGGAAACTTTTTGCTATTAACTACAACTTTGGAATACTTGTTCTTTTCATAACAGTATTGCTTTCGAAGTTTTCAAAAGTACGAGTATAGTGTAATTTGATAGCAAGAAAGGTTTTTTTCCATCTGCCTAAGAATTATAGGCAGATTGGTGGCTATTGATTATACAGGGTGTTTCTAAAATAGGGTTCCAAACTTCTGATGCGTTTATAACTCATTAAAATAAGCCAAAAAGTTCCTATTAACATGTGCCCTAAAACGCACCCGTAGGAAGTTATATGCCCTTAAAAGGGCTCAAACAAAACTGTTTTTTTTTCTGTTATTGACAAAACGGTCGCAAATGAATAGAAAAAAATTTATGGGTCTTACATAACTTTTTACGTCAAATAACATGGGCTACTCCGTTTTTCGACATGCAAATCATATGCGTCACATTTATGTTGGTGAAGGGGGTTTTCGGCTCGTAATTTTTTTTATTTCAATTTTTTACAATTTTTTCTACAGATTTATAAAATATTAACAATTTTACGTAAAAAATATTATCTTTGTCCAAATCGATATTTCCAATGGTTTTCGAGTAAATTGATTTTGAAAATTACTCTGCTCTTTAAGTTATTAGGTCAAAAATTACAAAAATCTGTTTACCATGCCAAATAAAAGACTGACGTTGCCACAACGCTTAACAATTTAAGTTATTGATAGCTGTAAATTGAGCTGTGCAGTGTTTGATTAGTAAAAGTGGTGAGTGGAAAATTTAAGTTTCGTTTGAGCCCTTTTCAGGGCATATAACTTCCTAAGGATGCGTTTTAGGGCACATGTTAATAGGAACTTTTTGGCTTATTTTAATGTGTTATAAACAAAGCAGCAGTTTGGAACCCTATTTTAGAAACACCCTGTATAAAAAAACAGGGTTAAAAGGAACTATGACGTTCAAACAATTTTATTACATGAATCGTTCAAAGGGTCATTTTAGATGAAAAAACCGCGGAGTGCTATTCAATTAGAGGGTGGAAATTGGAGATAGGGGTGAAAATGCACCCCTTTCAGTTTTTTATTGTAGCTCGAAAACGAAGCAAAATTTCGCTTTAGTTCATAGGAAAAATTATTTAGAGAATTGAATTTCCCATGGAAATAGCTCATTTAAAAAATTTAAAAGGAAAATTTAATACAAAAAAATCGTTAATAAACAAACAACTTGAAAAAAAAAACATAAAATTCGATTTTCTGATTTTTTTTTACTTTTTTGACTAGTTTTTTTTGAATAAAGTTAGGTATAGGCATTGCTTCATAGAAAAAAAAGTAGATAACATTTTCTTCAAAACAAGAGGTACTTATGGATGAAAATTAACTGATTATGGCGCTCAAACTTTGCCAATTTTTTTTATACGTTTTAATTCCAATTTTTTGCAAAAAAGGAAGGAAATAAGACGTTCAAAGATTTTCATCTCATGACTTATTCGAAGGGTCATTAAAAAAATTGTGGGGTACTCTTAAATTATAGTACGATCGTATTCGATGCAAAGTAATAAATCATTGCCTGTCAAGGGAATCAGTGCAGCACATTTTATAGGGGGTTTTGGAAATTTCTTTATGCATTATGGACTAACAGTTATATATTTATGAAGGACAAAATGAAAAACAAAGGCATCTCCTTCGCACATTGGGCGGCAGGACAACAATACATTTATTACTCCCTTCATTATCCCTCATATGACTTGTGTCTTGTGTTTTTTGCGGCGGCGCGCGTGCCGGCCTGGCGTGGTCAGTTTCGTTTCGGTTGTATTGGTNCAATTTTATTGCATGAATCGTTCAAAGGGTCATTTTAGATGAAAAAACCGCGGAGTGCTATTAAATTAGAGGGTGGAAATTGGATATAGGGGTGAAAATGCACCCCTTTCAGTTTTTTATTGTAGCTCGAAAACGAAGCAAAATTTCACTATAGTTCATAGGAAAAATTATTTAGAGAATTGAATTTCCCATGGATATAGCTTATTTATAAAATTTAAAAGGAAAATTTAATACAAAAAAATCGTTAATAAACAAACAACTTGAAAAAAAGCAAAAAATTCGATTTTCTGATTTTTCTTTACTTTTTTGACTCTAGTTTTTTTTGAGTAAAGATAGGTATAGGCGTTACTTCATAGAAAAAGTAGAACATTTTCTTTAAAACAAGAGGTATTTTTTGATGAAAATTAACTGATTATGGCGCTCAAACTTAGCAAATTTTTTTATACGTTTTAATTCCCATTTTTTGCATAAAAGGAAGGAAATAAGGCGTTAAAGGATTTTCATCTCATGACTCATTCGAAGGGTCATTAAAAATGAAAAAACCGCGGGGTACTTTTAAATTAGAGGGTTGAAATTGAAGATAGGTGTGAAAATGCACTTTTGCAGTTTTTTAAATGTAGCACGAAAACTAAGCAAAATTTCGATATGGTTCATAGGAAAAATTTTGTAGAGAATTGAATTTCTCGAAATGGTTTGTTTAAAAAATGTAAAAGGAAAATTTTATGCAAAAAATCGTTAATACACAATTTTAAAGAAAGCAAAAAATAAGATTTTTTAAATTTTTTTTCCTTTTTTAATAAAAAATTTAGTAAAAACTTGAGAATTTAAGTACAATAAAGTTTATTAATAATGTATATACAGTGTGTCCATGGATGGAGTTGACAAGAGGAAAAACTCTTTTGTTTTTGACTTTATCGAAAAATGTCACTCTTTACAAAAAGTTCTGCGTCGAAAAAATGAAACTGTCACACAAACATCTTAGATTAGATATACAGGGTGCTCATAAATTAAAAAAAAAAACACGAAAATACTCAAGAGAGAAGTATCTACCATTATTTATTATTTCACACGAAATTTTTATAAAACAAATCTGTTTATAACCTCAAATAATGTCCTAATAAAAATTTTAAAATCAAAATTTCAATTCTGACTTTTACTCTGTATGTATAGCTACTTCCCACCTCAAAACTTTATTTAATTTTTATAGGTCAGCAGTGTCAGTACCTAATTGATGAATTTTTTAACTTCCTTATAATTCTAATGATTCCTAGATTATTAAACTGAAGCAGAAACGTAATATTTTCTCCTATACATTAAAAGATGCTGATTAAGGCTACGTAACCAGATTTTTTAATAAAAAAATGCCAGTGATTTTCCAAAAAACATTGTTTGCAAAAAAAAAATCACAGCAGACCATGGATACCCTCTGATTGATGGTAATTATTTCATCAAGTACATCTAGAAGATCATCATATACCAAATAGATTAATAAAATTTTAGAGGTGTAATCCAGTTATAGACAGCTCACGCTGTATATAACGACTACGTTTTACAATTAACATAAAAGTTTAGAGATTGCCTCCATACCTACCGAAAAAGATCGATATGGAGATGCACACGATGCAGTATTTTATTTTCTGTAACAGACATAGACGTATGGCTCGTGGCGTGCCCTTCAACAGCTCACCTATAACGCAAACAAAAGGCGACGAATTCGTCGACAAATATTTGGCGTTAATATGAGACTTCGCCTCTGATATATTGCCTTTTGGTTCAATTATTTGAACTGAAGTGGACCCCTAGAAAGCCAAAGACGATATATGACCACTGCATACACACACGCTGTATATTCATATCAGGAAGCACATGTGGCGTATAAGGGATAATTACTACGTTCCACAAACTGACGTACACGCAAAGGGAATATAACTGGTTGGAATGTTGAAATCTTAGCCAAATATGGCGGATTCGAACTAGATAAGCGCGCAGCACTTAAGCAATTGCTAACAAATTGATTAATAGTTTAGTCTCATACTACAAAACAGGTATAAACTGTTTAATGGAAGCTATTACATAGTTGTGTACATAAGCTGGATTGATAGGAATATTTCTATGAACGCGATATTTCGCATTGTAGTAGCTATGTCCTGTCCAAATTTGGTTAGTGCAACTCTTGCGGTTTCTAAAATTCAATACCTATGTTTATATGTTTTCAGCCACGAAAATGGAATAATTTCAAATATTTCGAATTTTCACAACCAAGAACGGCGGTGACAACATTTTTAACATTAAGGCGATGTTTCGCATTGTATTAGCTATGTCCTGTACACATTTAGTTTCGCACAACTCTCTCTGTTTCGAGAATTCAATACCTATGTATGTTTTACTCAAGCTTCATATCCATTATAAAATGATAAACACAATTAACACGTAAATTAATTAAAATCAATCAATATAAATCATGTTTTGTTAGAAAAACGTTTCTTATTCTCTAATTTGTTATTATCGTGGGATCCCCAGTAATTTTCAACTAATTATATTGTTTCCTGTGTCGAACATCCTTCATTATTTCGTTAGTAGAACGTCTGTGTCGTTATTGATCGTTAAGTCTTTTAAATTGCCCAATAAATAAGATGGTTGTCTGTAGCATCCAAGAAACGAGAAACTTTCAAACAGAGTGGTTAAGAAGTGTTCTACAAAGAAGGAAATAGTATCAATAAAAATAGAACATGATTTTGTCTATTAAAAATAACACAGCCACACAAAAAAAGTGTCATCATTTTGACCAAACTAGTACACATTTTTTCCAGCCTCAAAAAAATACGTCAAAAATAGCAATAATAGACGAAGAAGTATGGGAAAAAACAACAAAGGAAATATTCTTCACATTTCTTAGCGTAGCTAATTGGGCTCGCTGAATCTAAATCCACCTTTAGAAATCATACAGCAAACCAAATTTTTTGCTAGCCTCAAAAAAATCGGCCAAAAATCGAGGTTTGCGAGAAATGAATAGAATCATGAAAAATTTGGTATGTAGGGGTTTCAGATTAATGCTATATTGGATGCGTGAGGGTTTTTAGGTTCGCTAATCGCGAATTTGAATTCAGAATTGTAAAATTCCACATGGCGGATCCAATATGGCGGACGAGATTTTCGAAAAATCAACAGATTAATCCCGAATTGGTTCCTGGTGGGTTTTGGAGGTTGCTAATCACGAATACGAACTCAAATGGCGGATCCAATATGTCGGACAGGATCCAATATGGTTGATTTTGTGGATGAATGTTGCATTTTCAAATGGATGGAATTTTTAAAACAGGAATAGATGGACCTTTGATTGTATGGATCTTTGGATGTTATCATAACCTGATTAACTAAATCATACACGAAAGACATAACCTGCTCATGTAAATCCTATGCAACATGAAGTTCCTAATCAAACTGCAAACTCCATACAGTTAACCGGCCTAACTATATCCTATGCAACAGATCCGTTTTGTAAGATCTAGTTGAGCAGGTTACGTAAAGTTTGGAGCTCGTAGCTTCATTAGGGCCTTTCGGTATGTGTACCTAGCATTTAGAAGTGCATCTTATGTTTGGTTTGGGGTTGTAACTCCGCCAGGGCCCTTCTATTGCGCAGGATTTAGTTGGCAAGGGTGTGATAGGTTTAGAGTTTGCACTTTGATTGTCAGCTAGCTGTTGCGTATGATTTAAATGAACAGGTTGTGTTAGGTTTGGGAGTTCGCAGTTCCGACAGGGCCTTTCCGTTATTATTTCACCTTCATCTCAAATTATCTGAATATGAAATTAAAATTTTGGGACAATTTAATTTTCTCAAAAATATCATACGTACCTTTTTTATAGAGAATTTATACTGTACAACTTTGGTTCTTTGCATGTTTGTGAAATTTCTAATACTTTTCAGGTTATTCACGAAATAAATTTTGTTGCACTTTTCCGGTCATTTCCTGAATTTTCCCTGTAGACCAGGCTGGATATGTTTTGGTGTGGATGTTTTATATAGTATCGCTAATTTTTGCTTGAATGGCTCCAAAATGATATAACAAAACATAATTGCGCGCGCTTCAAAACGTGTGCTAAATTTATTATTAAACAAATAGTGAAAAAATTGGAAAAAAATCAATTGTTTTCTCTTTTTTTCAACACAGTTCAAAAACTATTCAATTTACAGAAAAATTGAAGGAGAAAAGAAGATTCGTAATTAAATTTTATACATGATATACCTATTTTCAAATAAAAAACATAATTATTGCAAATATAGCAAAAACAACAAAAAAAGTAAAAAAAAATTACAACATTTTTGCGATTTCTTTTAAAGTACTTATATTATATGTGGGATATTCATACTTGGCTAAAAAAATATTTTTGATATACTAAACAACACACCAATTTTCGTTAAAATGGGTCCTATAGTTTTCGAGTAATAATATTGCAATCCAGATTTTTGAAAAAAAAATGAAATTTGTGCAAATTGAACTGAGCCTAAATTAAGACTTCCAGATACTTGAAAATTTTATCACATAAAAAAGACCACTCAAACTTTAAAATGCGTCCAGAAAAATTTAAATCCGTTAATTAGGAGAGCCGTGGTAATTGTTTAAAGATATGCGTAATTTTTGCGCTTATAAACAAATAGAATAACTTTATAAATTCATTATAATTATTATTTTCTAAATTATGCTTTTAAAGTACCCGGAAAAACGTGGTGATTCGTTAATTGGTTCCAGAATTATAGTCGAACAGCAGAGCTGTTTTTTTGCTTTATCATTCCGAGTACTTTCCGGGAGTGAATTTTCAAAACTTTCGCCCTTGTGCAACCCATATAAAATGTAAAATCTTTTTCCTTTTCAATTTTTCTCTAAAATGAATAGTTTTTGAACTGTGTTGAGAAAAAGAGAAAAAAAAGTGGAAGTTTTTCCAATTTTTTCACTATTTGTTTAATAATAAATTTAGCACACCTTTTGAAGCGCGCACATAGTGAAATTATGTTTTGTTATATCATTTTGGAGCCATTAAAGCAAAAATTAGCGATACTATATAAAATATCCATACATGGGTGTTTTGAAACAGTTCCCGCCTGGTCTACTTGGGCTTATTAGTCCAATCAGTCTATCACGGCCTAATGTTAAATTTACAAAAAATACCACCTGAAAAAAAAAAAAATATGGTGATATAGAAAAAAAAATCTAAGAAAGATAGTGTTTTTTTTGCTATAGCGCACAAACGGTGAAGTTAACCTAAAAAATNAAAAAAAAAGAATCATACTATATTTTTATTGAATTAACGGATTTCAATTTTTCTGGAGGCATTTTAAAGTTTGAGTGGCCTTTTTTATGTGATAAAATTTTCAAGTATCTAGAAGTCTTAATTTAGGCTCAGTTAAATTTGCAAAAATTTCAATTCTTTTTCAAAAATCTGGATTGCAAAATTATTACTCGAAAACTATCGGACCGATTTTAACGAAAGTTGGTGTGTTGTTTTATTATATGAAAAAGATTTTTTTGGCCAAGTATGAAGATCCTATCTATAATATAAGTAGGTACTTCAAGAAAAAATCGCAAAAATTTAATTTTTTCACTTTTTTTGTTGTTTTTGCTATATTTGCAATAATTATGTTGTATTTTTTATTTGAAAATAGGCATATCATGTATAAAATTTAATTACAAATATTTTTTTCCTCTTAGTTTTTGAACTGTGTTGAAAAAAAAAGAAGAAAAAAATGGGATTTTTTCCAATTTTTTCACTATTTGTTTAATAATAAAAGCACACGTTTTGAAGCGCGCGCATAGTGATATTATGTTTTGTTTTATCATTTTGGAGCCATTAAAGTAAAAATTAGCAATACTATACAGGGTGTTCCGAAATTAATGGGACACAGAGCAAGAGTAGACTCCTTACATCAAAATAATGCGATTAAGCCAAACTTACCTTGGTCCATTTGTGGATAATAAAAAAGTTACAGGGCGTTAAATTTGAAATTTTGAATTCGAAATTCTTAAAATTCTTAGAAAGTTTTCAAAGGATTCATTTGAAAATTTGGATTAGGGGGTTTTCTGGGACGAGAAAAACGAATCCGTACTTAATTTTGCTGTAGACGCTAGAGGGCGCTACGAAATGTACTCTTGGTTGATAAAAACTAGTTATAACTTTTTTATCAGTGTGTGTACGAAAGTTTTAATAGAAAAATATTGTTCTCTTTTCTATTTTTCACAAATAAGGGATACCTGTTTTATGTCGATAAATTTAACCGTTTCCGATTTATTTCTTGTTTTTCTATTGGATGCAATAAAATAAAATAAAATAAAAGTTTGTAATTACTTACGTAAAACTGTCATAGTAAGCTTTGGTTATATGAATTCCCCTCCTCTCCAAGGAGGAGAATTAATGCCATCTTTAATTACAGTTATTTTGACTAGGGCAGTTGGACTATTTACGAAATCTGTTCAGAAAAATCGAGCTTTTTAAATTACCCGCTAAAATGGAGATATTTAGCGAAATTCGGTTCGCAGCATCACGTTCTGCACAACCTCCTCTGTAAACACAAGTTCTTGGATTGTTGATATCTCATTTAGTTTTCCTGAAATTGCTGTTTCAGTGCAACGCGTTTAAGTGTTAGTGACGAATTTCTAAAATACCGACCAGCTAACCGAAAGAGGTTATAACGTCCAGAGAAGAGGTAGTAGGGCTCCGGCGAAGACCAGCCAGAGCTTTTTGGTGAGGAGGAAAACAAAAACAGCAGAAAGTTCGTAGGCGTTCGGTGCGTGTCGGACCCGCGCTATTGGCTGGGGCGCACGCTTAAGATCTTAGCGCCGGCAGTGGCAATTCGTCCGTTGGGTTGTTAGCGCGGTGGATCTCAGCTGCCTCCCGGTCCCAGATTACGCACCTACCGGTTATCCAACTAACTTGACGTTCCCAGTTTTTCGCGGTGCCCGTTGGAGATGTTCGCTTAAGTGTGTTTGTGGCCTCGTTCGTGTAAATAACGCTGTCAGGAATGGCGCTGGTGGTGTTTGCTGTCAACTTTGCCGGCGAACGCAAAAACAATGTGCCGATGATTTTGCTAGTGATTGTTTTTTGTGGTGTTCTCTGTGGTTGGGCTTACGGGAAGATCGAGGATGAACCTGGTAAGTTTATTTCGCATTAGAATGAAAGCTGTGACACCAAAATATTCCCAGATCTACAACATTGGCGCCAAAAGTGTATCGTTTATGATGGTGCAAATACAGGGAATACGGTGAACAATTTTTTTTTTATAACTAGCACAGGCCAAACAGATGTAGGTAATAGCTAACAGCATTTTTTACAGAGGAATATGAAGTTCTTTATTTGTTATAGGTATCTAAATTTCTTCTACATTGACATTGTATAGTTTGAAATGCGTTTGTATAACTAAGACTTATGAGCAAAAACAAAACTGCGTTCAATCATAATTTTAGGCCATAGATTTGACAGTATAACTATGGGGGGAGTCAAAGCCGACTCTGTGCATTGTAGCTGTTCGAGTAGCTGTTCTAACATGAACTGCAAAAGTGGCAGCAATTTGCTCTAAGTTTCGTGACCTAGGATAAAGTCGGGCAACATTGATTTAAAAAAAACTATTTCTGATTATGAAATTGACTTTTTTTTTGGTAGTAACACAACAATTAAAAAAAATTACCGTTAAATCGATGTATTAATCATATTTCCATATAACTATAATTATCCACCTTAGCATACCCCTGAAATTATACCTAAAAAATATTAAAAAAAAAACATAATGAGCTTCACAGTTTACATAGGTATTCGAAATAAATTTAAATATTTAAGGAGATTAACTAAAGATGAAAGTGAGGGATCCTATAACATTTATTCAGTGTCCAAATATTTATTTTCACAAAATTCTCAAAAGTTTTGGTTTTTTATTCATTCAAAAAATAGGTCCAGGAAAATACCTGGTAAAATGAGACATAGGTAGAGATCTTTGTTTACAAATTCTCAAGATATCATAAATTACTTTTCCGAATTTTTTTAAAGCGTTGCTGTCCTTGAATTTGATCTCAATATCTCTACTTAATTATTTGTATAGGTAACAATTCGTCAGTCATTAATTTTAAACTAAAATATTACTAACTAAAAAAATAAAAAATGTAGCAACTGGACCAGGCAAATTGTTCTGATTTACTGCAAAATATTGTATAAAAATATGTGTTTGTTATTTCTTTAAAAATATTAAATAACTTATGCGTGAAGAAAAGTATATTTATACTTGATTGGAAACAACCTATAGTGTGCCATTTTTTATAAATAAAGGCCAAGAATGCCTCAAGAAATATCGTTTTAAATTTTTAAAGTTATTCTTTAATCGGATATGCTACGATACGTTTTAAGGGTAAGTTAGTATAAGGATATGATTTTACGATGAATAAATCCATTGGATAATTTCTACCAGTATTCAACTTGTCTCTGATATCTTACAATTAGATAAAGATTTTTTGAGCACATTTTACAAACTAAAACTAGATCATCACATTGAACAAACGTAGTTATCCCTCTTCAAATCATAGTCATATTTACTTTGGATCTCCTCAGGGCCTAAACCTTAAAATTGCCAAGACAGGAATACCTACTCTTTGAGTATGATATTACTGACAAATTTTTTCGAAATGTTAAAGACCTTCGTGTACATTTTGATTATGATTTATGATCAAAATTGTGCTACTCTATTATAAGGAACTGTAGAAATTTTAAAAACATTTACTTTCGTTTGTTAGGGCCAAACTGGAATATGGTTTAGTCCTCGGTTTAGTCACTTGGATTAATTTGGAAAAAAAACAGTTTTTTAAATTTTTATGGTTTCCTACGTCGCGCTAAAGAAATAAAAATTTCTTTGATTTATTGAACCACTAAACTAAGTACACTAAATCTGTTTTTTTTTTCTTACCACAATAAAGATGAAATCTCAGCATAAACGTAATAAAAATTTTATTAGTAAGTACCTAATTTTTAATCACAGTATTGTAGTATTCGGCAACCATGAAAAAAATATTAACTTGAACCCGTTTAAAATTTATAACACACGTAAAACCACTTTATTTATTAATTTTACATTTTCCGTGTGTATATTGAAGGGATATTTAGGTATTTCAGAACGAAAGAAATAAACAACACTGAATGAACTAGAAAATTATGTGTGGTTTGTTAGTAAAGATCTGAAATCAGATCATATACCTACTTTACTAAAATGTTTTGTTTTATCTTAAAACTTCAAAAATAAATCTTTGTTTACAGTTGAACTACCTAGTTAGGTGCTGTAAATAGCCATCAAAGAGTTGATTAAATATTTGTACTCAGTTAATCAACTGTAATTGTATATTATGTCATTGAGTAAACTTATTTGAAAAATATACAATGTATTTAACTATTTTGCTGCCCTATTTTCTTTAGGGGTAGTTGATTATAAAATTAGGAATATTTCTGCAACTGTTATTAAGCAGAAAAAAAAAATAAAACATATTCAAAATTAATTTCAAATTGTACAGGTAAATATACTCACATTACTTTTATCATTGCATTACTCACAATCAGTCTTGATTGAAAATGAAATTTTTACGCCGTCTTTTTTCGAAGTGCATGATTAAACTACGCAGTGTTTTAAGAAAATAATTAGGGCCTGATTAAATTCGTTGAGTTTTTCTACCTAACTAATTAACAGTGTCAGTGGCAGTGGATTTATTTTTAAACTTCCATTTAATTAGTTTTATTTTTATTTCCATTTCCCTTATCGCCTTATGTCCTCAAGGACATTGTTAATTTGCAAAATTAGAAACATTCTACGCTAATTATACGAAAAAAGTGTACAATAAAAAAATTTTCAGCCTTTGAAATTATTATCTATATTTTGCTACAAAATCAGTAAGACAAAGACATATTACCTACATTTCACATTTAAATTAACTGACGTATCTATTGAAACAACTTATTTTTCTTCAATTTATATTTCCATTAAGTACTACATGTAGACATGAAGCTATAAAAATTAATGTTGTGTTTTATGGCACAATTTTAGTATTGTAATTTATACAAACATAGTAACATTTCCATTAATGCCACTAATTTCATCAACGTTAAGTCGATAGTAAAATAAAAGCGAGCAGTCGCTTACAATTTAATCAAAAATTGACTTCATATACAGGGGAAATATGTATTAAAGTTAAACGAAATTTTAACTGTGTATGTAATTTCCGATGTGAATGAGTCCAGTGAAAAATGTTTATGGATATATTAATATTTTTTAATTTATCCATACACATGTACATTTTGAGAACTGCTATATACAAGGTAATTATTTCTGCATGCGTATCGATGAATTATGACTTTGTCAGGTCGTGTGGCAAGAAAATTGTTTAGAATAAGACATCAATTTTCGTTATCTTGTTTAGAATAGGAAAATTATGAGCCAGGCAAATATCATAGTTAAGTCAGCGGTTCTAAATAAGTTTTATATCAATAGAATAATTTATGTTTAATTTAATTTGACTTTTTTTTTCGCAAAGAAAACATTTATCACACATTCTATTCAGTAAAAGGCACCTCTGTTTAAAATATTTGTACAGCGTGATGCAGAAATGACGGTTAGCCGTCATTATATGTAGGAAAACGATTACAGTAGTCGGGGGTTTATAATGCATAATGATATTGGGTTTTTCAATTTCACGCATATTTTTTACATTACGTATACGGAAATTCTCATTTTTATCAACAACTTTTATTCAAATAGTTTTTCGATATCCCTTTTATTATATGCGGTCTGTTTGATTATAAAGGGCCTGAGCTCGGTTATCCATTTTTCTGTAAAGTATATTTTTAAATGGGATGTTATTTTCTTTATACTGACGCACCATTTTTTTTCGTCACACTAGAGTGGTGACGTCATTGATATATTTTTTAAATATCAATAACCATATGAAATTTGTATGCCTTTGCTCGACCTTTGCTCCTTTGCATAACGAAATTTTTGAGAAAAAATGAGAAAACTGTCAGCCTTTGACTTTAGTTTACGATGCTTGTTTTCTAAATCATATCAAATAGAAGGCGCTGGAAAAACAATTTTGCATACCGCTATCTGTCACATATCACATATCGGTTTGTTTGTAATTGCTGTCACCTTTCAACTTATAACAAAACGAATGATTTTAATAAATTAGTTGATATAATTTAGGTTTATTATGAATGTAGAAAAAAACAGTAGCGATTTTACATTTACCTAGGTATATCGACAGCGTTATCCTAATAGAATTTTTCTTAACAGAAGAAACTTTAGCAAACTTGAAGCGAATTTAAGACAGTTACGGTATAAGCAAAATTATGTATGTAACAATAATTTAGTAATAATAAACAAAAAATTGTACAATACAATATTAAATGCAAACAAAAAAAATGTAAAATGGATAGTGAAATATAAAAGTAGGTACTGTTCAAGCTATTGTCCATTTCTTTCCTACCTAATTTGCATCTTCGAAATACATTTCTAAGTGCATTTAATTTAACGTTATGTGGATTATCAAATACTCTTGTAACTGATCTCTCAAAAAGTTGTTATACTCTTCACCAGTTAAAGACCCATCAAAGGAGTATGACCCTAATATTTTTGAACCTAGCATACACCATACCATTTTCCAATGGTATGGTGTATTACGGTTAAACTTGCCGTTGTTAGAAAAATTACTTCATAATTTTTGGAAAGTTGGGATTATTATTTGCATTATTTAAGTACCAGTCACAAAACTATATTCTTTGTTCAAAGTCATTGTCATGAAGATGTGAATCAAATTCACCTTGCAAGGAAACAATTTATGTTTATGTAGAATTTGATACAAAAAGTACTCGGTGAAATTATGATTTCTGGCTAATTCCCGCATAGAAGTATTCGGTTTTTTGCACACTTAATAGTAAATGTAATTCTTGATAGGATATTGCAAGCATATCCTAAAGAAACTCTTTTCTTCTTTAGCGTTCCATAGTACTGTCTTAGATTTGCTTCAAGTTTAGGTACTAAGTAAACTTTCTTTTGTATGGCAAATTCTATTAGGATAACGTTGTCGATATAATTGTAAAACTGGAGTACTGTTTTTTCTACATAATAAACCTGCAGCATATCATCTTTTTCATTAAAATCATTCATTTTGTTATAATTACAAACTGATATGCGACAAACAGCAGTATGCAAAATGTTTTCCAGCGGCTTCTGTTTGATATGATTTAGAAAGCAAGAACCGTAAAAAAGGCTGAGTTTTCTCAAATTTTCTAAAAAAATTCGTAATGCTTTCAATATTTTAACTGGTTGAAAATAAAATAAAAAAAAATCAATAGAAACGTGCAAAAAAGTGTATACAATTTCATTAAAAAAATATCGATGACGTCACCACTCATTTACTTACAGTGTGGCGAAAAAAAACTGGTTATAGGAAGTCTGTTATTGAGTTTATCAACGTGCCGTGGAAAACGCGATCTTCAATTTTTGTATTCATTACGTTGACCTAAATTTTATTCATCTCAATTATTATTTACTCATTATTTATTTAAATTAACAGAGCGCAATTAGGAAAAATAATGAAAGGGAAAATAAATTTCGCTATTTTCCGTTACATGCTCGTTAACTTTTTCTGATTTTTTTAATTTATCCTCCTTAATTTACAATTCGTGATCTAAATCACACAATTAAAAGATAAGGTTGCCCTTTTAACAAAGTGGGCTCTTCCTATACTTATTTAAATAGCGCCAAACGAGATGGTTAGGTAGTTGAGGTTCACCAGGAGCAAAAACTGGTTGGCTTCCACCGACCCGCGTGCTTATAATCACCTACCTAGAGGAAATACCATGGTGCGATCGCTCGTGCCTTTTTATTTTCTACCCAAATGCTAATAAAGCCTCTTTGAGAGCCCGAACACCACGTTTACGCTTATACTTACGTAACCGCACCCTTCAACCACCGAAAAATAAAAATATCTGCCGCGAATACGATTAAATTCAAATTAAATTCAGAATAAAGCCGGGCTTTGTGCGAAGTAGCCCGTGTATTAATTCTACATTTATATTTTACACGTCGTTTTGGTAAGGACAAAGCGGCGCCAGTTCATGTAACAAAATATATTTAGAACAATGACATTTGGTCTAACTCGCCCCATCTTACCCTTTTCAAAAGACAATGGGGTGGAAAATTTTCAGATGAACACCCGGCAAGGCCTAGCTTATAAGAAAGTGATAGTTTACCATAAATTTTGGGTTTATAATCTATTACAACCGAGTCCAGGGTGCAAACAAATAAATTCTAGAGGTATTTCAAAAGCAGTAAATTCCCAACTAGCGCAGAGAGTGACAGATAGGTACTTATATCAAAGTCATTGTAATCTATACTAGAAATTAAGACTATAAATGTCTCACCAGAGGAAAACAGTGTTTGTTGGTTTTAAACTAGTCATCATAATTTCAAAGTAATTTTAAATTCGCCATTAGAATAAGTAGTGTTATAAACCCATACAAAATATTCTTCAACATGGAAATTACCTTTATAGCTACTTGTCTTTAGTGGTTTCTATTAAGTAGTTTTCAAAGTAATTTCCTCAGCGGGGTGAAAAATAATAATATATTCCCTTTAAAGGGCATGGTAGATATAACGACTTTTACAATATCTTAAAAGTGTTTCATGATATCTTAGGTATTTATTTTAAACGAGATAGAGCAAAGGGGTGCTAAAGCAAAAGGAACCTGTAAGTGACAGTTTATTAAACAGTAAAACAAACAGACAGTTTACTTTCTATTATGGCGTTGCAAAAAAGTAACATTAATTTACAAAACCATTGCTCTTCGCTCAATATAAAATAAATTCAAATTTATAAATTAGTAGGTAAGCTCTGTTGCCATATTTGCGATAAAAACATTACATAGGTATTGCACAAAATGATGTCGGTCACTAGCTATGCACAAGTTTATCTCCTGTGCATATTTTCATACAAATTTTGCAGTTGTTCTGTTATATTCTTGACATCGCTACCCAAATGCCTAATTTTAATTTGTAATATCTCGGAGGCGTACCATTTTTTCTTTAAAAAAATTGAGATTGTTACCCGTACGCGCGCCAATGATGAACATAAAATTCTTAATTGCGTGTCAAAAAATACGCAATAACTACCTGTTAAAACCCACCAAATTTCATTTGCACATCTCGACCGGTTTCAGAGCAATAAATTAAATCGTCAGTTTTTAAGAAAAACTTTGACACCCCGTATCTCGGAAAACGAATCATTTGCGGACATACGTTTATAAGCAACCTGCCATTATTTTCTCGTGTAGAATCACCCCCTGAAATTTGTCGCACTTATTTACTAACATCCTGTATTTAACGAACAGTTGATAGAGATATGATTTTTTTTCTAATACTGAGGAAAAAATGGAAAACTGTAAAACGGAGGACCTTCCTATTAAAATTAAGAGGTCATATTTGGAGAGAATTTTCTAGAGGTGTCTAGCAACCTATTTTTCAGGGTATAAAGTAAAAAAAATAGTCGATTTTTTTTACCAACCCTAGTGTGTATATAGGGTGTGGATAGTGCTGAAAAAATAAAATGCAGATTCCTAGGAATATATGCAATAAAAAAGCTTTATATAAGAAATTCATATATCCACGTTTTGTCAAGAAAATTGAACTTCAATTTTGTAGCGAAGAAATAAATCTTAGTACGGTCCTGGTCAAAAAATGTCATGCCATTCGATTAACATCATCGCACGCTTGCCGAACCGAACTTAACAGAGAGTCAAGCCTTTGCGCAAATCAGTATTGCCAAATTAAAATGTATGAAATACACACAAAAGAGATACAATGTTTTAATGCAATAATAAATAATTTTGGCCAGTTTAATACAATCCTCTCGTTTTAATTCAAAGGAAAAATAAACATAAAATTTAATCAGTTATTTCACTGTAAATGATAATGTGCAATCCCAGACAAGAGGTTTGTAGAAACAAAGTACATGGTGTTTACAGAAAATACTACTATTACTTTAGCAAGTGATAGGTTGGATTACGACAAACAAAAAAGATGAAAACTTACCGCTTATCGTTCGATAGTAGTAAACGTATTATTGTTGTCCTCGTTATCCATTGCCGATTTAGTTAAAACAATAACTTAAAAAATAAAAAGTAAGAATCGTCTTTAATAAACACTTAACGTCTAAACAGTAGAAACGCGATCTTTTTGACACAACTTAGCAGCAATTCACCCGCGTACTGACACTGACATTGACTGACTGACTGACTGACACTCCACAGGTGCCATACGGAGTGCGGACTAGGTCAATGTTTTTTGCGCTATGTTAAACAGGACCGGCATTAACATTTTGTCAATTCTTGTAATTTTTTGGGAAATATTTTTGATACTCAAATCTCATAATCGCCTTATGGTAGCATATATTATTATACTTCATTTATTGTCAAGAGTCTAGGTTTTTAATTTTCTGCATTAAAGACGCCACAGCCTGTATGTATAAAAAAAAACGAAGTAATTGCAGCCCCTGTAAGTATACAGTTGGGTATCTACATGTTGTCCCATTCAAATCTTAATATAAAAAAAGTAAATAACAATAAAATTAAAATTACGTAACAAAGTGGTAAAGCAGGAAACGTTTCTAATCCTTTTTTTGTTATACATGAAAATAGAAGCTTCTGTCGGTAATTTTTACACTAATCTTCCACTTATTCCAATCGCTACCGACATCCTTTTTTCGTGATCATTTAATTTTCTCGTAACGCGATTAACCTGGAACGGCAAGGTCGCTTCATATCAATTACAAAACGCTACTCCACACATTTTTATGATGCTTAACCAGGCCTTTCGAGAGGTGAGGCTGAGGTGCCGCAAAAACTGGTCGACTTCGCGTCTATAATAACCACCTAGCCTGTGTGCCGCCGTGTAACTCTTTTTTTTGTGTGCGAGCTAAATGTTGTTCGAAACTCTCCTGGGACTTGGGAGGAGGCAGAAGTACAAATGTAGTTATGTAATTGTACTTAAAGCGAAGCTACACCGGTTAAGAGTGATACTAGTGTTGACCAGGGTGTTATTAAATTCAAATTAGGTGTAAAATTAGGCTGTCGAGTTCGGTGAAAGTGTTTTTTCTTTCGTTTTACACGGCGTTTGTTGAAAAGGTGAAACTGGAAGAAGACAGTTATTACCTCTGGAGACAAATTCTACTTTAATAAGATATTTGGAAGCATGTTTTTTTAATAAGCGGTACAGGATACTTGATCCAATGTTCACAGGACGAAAGAGTGACGTAAATATGATGCAAAAAGTCGTAATAATAATACTTCTGGATATTAATTTCAATATGTTGGTTCACTTCATTGTTATAAGTAGGTACCACTGTTGATTACTTGATGTTTATTGTATCATATCATTGTCAATGTACAGGGTGTTCCTGAAAAGGATTGACCTATACACAAAAATGCACGCCTACTGAGGTATACCTCGGGTATAGCCTTCTAAATATAGAATAGATAACCTAATTTTTTCAAATAATTTGAAATCTATTTTTCTTAAAAACTCCAAATTTGGTTCACATATATTTTTATATAAGGGCAACGTAAATATACAGGGTGGTCCGAATTTTATGCAGGAAACTTCAAGGGCAGATAAATCTCTTTAAAATAATAGCTGTTTGCCTTATAAACATAGGACTGGAACGACCTCGTTTTAGAGATACAGGGTGTTGAAGTTGTTAAAAAAATTAAATTTTTTGTTTATATCTCCGGAATCTATTAACCGATCTCAATAAAATTTAGTACAGATAATGTATGACAGTAGGCCTTGCATTACCTAAAATATTAGCTCTAAAGGTTCAACCAGTGGTGTACAACTGGACAGGGGTCGCCCCCTTTTCATAAAAAAAACCTACGCCACTGTATTTTTTACAAGTTATTGTAACGGATTTATATTCTAATGCACAAAATACTTAAAATAGGTAACTTGAATTTTTTCCGTAAATTTCACCGTTCTCAAGTTATTCATACCAACACAATCCCCTTGTGGCAGATACTTCAAACCATAATATTACAATAGTATTTATGTTTATGCTTAAAAGTAAGTGCAATTTGTAAGCACTCCAACAAAATTCTTTACACGCGTCGCTTTCATCTTTTTGGATTAAAAACCGTCTCGGCATCTCGGGATAAGTAAATCGAAAATTTGAAAAGTTCTACATAAAGATGGTAGAAATCCGTACCATTTACAACCTGTGCAAAATTTACTTCCGGAAGATGCAGAGAGACACTTGAATTTTTGTCAGTGGTTGTTAAAGTCGCAACTTAATCCAGAATTCTTACTAAAAATACTTTGGATCGATGAAGCTACGTTCAATCCTCATGAAATTCGAACAAGATCTTTTCAAGACGAATTTTCTGTGAAAATGTGTCTCGGAATAATTCGCAATAAAGTTTGTGGACCTTTCTTCTTGCTACCATCCAAATTCCCAATAATTTATAAATTCTCTGGAAAACCATCTATTTGAATTATTACTTTCAAGCATAAACATAAATATTCTTGTAATATTATGGTTTGAAATGTCTGCCACAAGAAAACTGTATTGGTATGAATAACTTGAGAACGGCGAATCTTAGGGAAAAAATTCAAGTTAACTTTTTTACGTATTTAGTGCATTAGAATATAAATCCGTTACAATATGTTGTAAAAAATACAGTGGCGTAGTTTTTTTTTATGAAAAGGGGGCGACCCCTGTCCAGTTGTACATCACTGGTTGAACCTCTAGTGCTCGCATTTGAGGGAATGCAAGGCCTACTGTCATAGATTATCTGCACCAAATTTTATTGAGATCGGTTAATAGATTCCGGAGATATAAACAAAAAATCTATTTTTTAACAATTTTAACACCCTGTATCTCTAAAACGAGGCCGTTCTAGACCTATGTTTATAAGGCAAACACCTATTATTTTAAAGAGATCTATCTGCCCTCGAAGTTTCCTGCATAAAATTCGGACCAACCTGTATAATTTGGTGAGAATAAATATACAGGATGTTCTCTTTCTAGTGCCTGTGCGCCACTGGCTATCCCGTAACTTTTTTGTGTGTACACCAGTGACACTAGAATTTATATTATTAAAAATAAGCATCATATTAGAAGATTTTTTGCCTCTTACAAAATTTTGACATCGTTTATAGATTTCGAGTAAAATTTTATAGAATAAATATAGGCAACAATTCAAAAATTCCGATTACTAAAAAATAATTTTTTACTGCAGCCTCAAAGGAGGGAATAATGAATAAATTTCACTTAAGAAAAAACAAAATTAACTACACATTTTTAGTCTTAATATGTATTATCAATCAATAAAATAAAAAATCAACACTAGTATTTTAAATAAACAATATCAACTGATAATATAAGAAAGTCAACATTAACATTTTAAATAAACTTATATTGATATTTGTAATCTCATTAAAATAATATTACAGTAAATGCTCAAAGTGACTTGCTCGTTCTTGAACGCAGACAATACTTCTTAGGAAATTAAAATGAATTTTATCCAATAATTGTGCATTAGCTCTCATAACATTAATTTTATTTTGTATTCTTTCCCATATTTCGTTTTCTGTATTTACTGAAAAGCTATAGACTGTGGTCCTCAAATGGGCTTAGGTCCGGGGATCGGGGTGGCCATTTTAAAGGGGCATTATTTGCTCTACCTATCTATCTTAGTAGGCGTGCACTTTTGTATATAGGTAAGTTAGGCTAAATAGTTTTATTTTCATCCAAGGAATCTGTGGTCAAGCATTGTCCATCCTTTTCAGGGGCACCCTGTATAAGTTATGTCATTGTGTTAATATTCTTTATGCATTATTTAATCAGTACAGTTAATTGTAAGT
Organism: Anoplophora glabripennis; assembly: GCF_000390285.2. Lineage (NCBI taxonomy): Eukaryota > Metazoa > Arthropoda > Insecta > Coleoptera > Cerambycidae > Anoplophora > Anoplophora glabripennis. Next base: position 912,289 of record NW_019416281.1, read on the forward strand.
ATGCATTAATATAATTATCTGGACTACCAGCAGCATAAAAATAACCCCACAAAAAAAATTTTTTGCACCAAAGACCTACATAGATTTTGTGTATTTTCTGATGCTGAACCCGAATCCTAGCCCAAAAACCGATTTACCAAGTAATTTTCTAGTAAAACACTAAAATATTTTTATTCTCTAAAATAAGGATAAGCCAAATGCAAAATGAGCAAATTCCCGAGCGGCTTTTACCTGACCTTGGGACAATTTATTTATAACGCTGTTTTGTACATCATACTTTGTTAGTTAAGTAAAGAGCAACTTAATTTCAACTTTTTGAATTTTTTATTTCTATACGTTTGTTTGGATCAATTAGAACCTACATCTGCGATATTAACTTCTAAAAAAACGAACGAAATTAATTAACAAATACCTGGAGCAACATTTCATGGTCAATCAAATTGGCCCGTGGCACACATGTTGATCATTAGATTGATCGTCTTTTTTATAAATTTCATCAACATCCATCGATTTTTGCAATAATAATGCGCAATTTTCGAAAACGATTTTTTCGCGTTGGACCTTTGCCACTTATTTTACCAGCTTAGCGTCACTTTTTTTGAGTTAGTTTTTTGATATTATCATTTTACATATTCTTCACATCATACAGTGCAATAAAATGTCTACTAATAATTTTTTTACGTCCAGACTCTAATTCGACTAGACTATAACAGTATTATCTTAGTACAGTGTTTTAATGAAAATATCATTCTATTAATAACATTACATTTAATAAACAGTGGTCATTAATAACAAGTTTATTATGTTTTTTCTGTTAGTTAGCTAATTTATAGACAATGTTTTTAATTATATTTCTCTTTTGAGTTGTTTCTTCAATTTTTCTCAGATACCTAATTCAAAATTTATTTATACATTTCTGTTTTTATTTATTTTTTTTAAATGTTATTTAACTGTGCCTATTTGGCTTTGATTTTTTAAGATTCTTAATAGTACAGTGCCTCCCAATATCTTCGTTACTAATTAATAGAATCAGTGAATCAATCTTTAGCTATAAAATATACTTTATCTGAAAACTATTGTAAATATTAGATAAAACTAAACACATTCTCCGCGGCTGCTACCTGGATCTCGGCTCGGCTGTTACATTCTTTCTAAAGACATTTTTATGGAGACATGACCATTATTTATTTTTATTGACATTTTTAGTGCACCTTCCTTAGTGTGTGATTAAAATGTTAGTCTGTAACCGGGCCCGTAATTATAATTAATGGATTATAAATCAACTTTAATAGGTATGCGGGTAGGTAAAGGCTCTGAAATTTTTTTCATCATAAAACTGAAAAGTAAGTGATATTCTGTGTATGTATACAGGGTGAATGCAAACAGTGGTATAGTTTACAATGCAAAAAGAACTTGTTGAAAACCATTAACTTGTAAAGTTGTAACATAATTTTTTAAGTCAGTATTGGATTATCTTAAAATTAAATTATTAAAATGAAACAGTGCAGGTTTCGACCATTCCTGTTTTAATCATGTGCGAGCACAGAGCCGATTGTGCCGCCTTCAAAGGCATAGCGCAACAGTACAGCAGTTTTTTAGTGTTCGACGCTTAGTCCACAATAATGTAGAAAAAAATATGGGAATTTAAAATAACAATTTATTGTAATATTAAATTAATCTGTTCTACACAAAATTATTTTTAATTACTTAGTTTGTTGGTCTGTGTGCGCAACATTTACTTTGTATAATTCTAACGGCTCATGGTGGTTTGTTAGGTTTCCTTGTACCAAACGTAAAAGTATTTTGGTTCCAATTTACACAAACAGGAATTTAACGGTGCCGATGCTATTTCGCGCCGGGGCGTAACAAAAACCGAGTTAGACAGCTGAATGGAAGAGGAGCGTTCTCTTCCTCACCGAAACTCACATACTGGCACGTTTACTGCTGTAACTGTTCTGGGAAGGTCTGTAAAACAGGCGGAAAATATTGGCTGTACGGGAAAGGATCATAAGTCGAACCCCCTCATATTGCTTTCTTGGAGTGTTATCGGGACCTGCAGTGGAAATGTTAGTTGAATTACGTTATTTATTTGGGTCTATTGGGCCAGTATGTTGTCGCGTTGCTTGTTTCGGTGTACCCGGATAATATTTGTGAAACTATAAAATAATCGCATTCTTAATATTTCAGTCGTTAAAAAAAAACAATAAATGAAGTCAATGTTTTCCAGAAATCTAGGTATACAAAAGATATCTAAGTCCACAGACAAAATTCGTTACTGTTTATATTGCAGAAGACATCTAATTCCATGGGCTGCATTGAATTATACCGGCAATGTCAAGTAGATAGTAGCACTAGTAATAAATACCTAATAATTATCAAAAGTTAAAAACTAAAATTGATACGTCTAAATACAGGGTATTTGTAAATAAGTGCTAAATATTATAGGGGGTGATTCCCGAAGATATATTGTTCGTATAAACGTAGGTCGAAATATACTTCGTTTTCGAGATACAGTCGTGTTTAAATTTAATTTTTTTATTTATTTTTATTAATTATTTCAAAGAGCTTTAAATTGACTCAAAGTTTGAAAAACGCTTTGGCGAGATAAATGTGCATTTTTTGGGGTGATCCGAATATTTCTACTTGCACCAGTGGCTTTCGTGCGAGAATGCCACAACCTTTAAAAAATGACACGCCACTGACTTTTCCCTTTTTTTTATTTTTTTTAGAAATTCTCCATCAATTCTGAATGAAATTGGTCTCTTTTTTCGTAGGATGCACCGTTTTTTGAGAAAAAAATAAAACATTTTATTGCAAGTTGCGTATTTTTAGCTGTACCCCTTAATGAAAAATTAAAATTTTGCGTACCCCCTTGGGGTGGGTGTTGGGGGTGGCGGTTAAATTAAAAACATATTTTACATCAAAAACACAATATATTTGGAAATATATTTGAAACGCATAACAAAAAATTAATGAGAAGTACCACACAAGTATTCAATTAGATTCCACTATTAAATTATAACCTTGCGTGATTACGAAACGGAAAGAAATAAAAATGGTTTAATTTTTCATTAACCTGCCCCGCGTACCCCCTGTACCACAGTTTGAGAACCCCTGATCTAGTAGGTTGCTGTCAATATTTTCAAATAAAATACAATACAATACAACAAATTTCGAGTCAATGATCTTTAAAATTCTTTGAGATAATTAATAAAAATAAATAAATTAATTAAAACTTAAACATTTTGTATCTCGGAAACGAAGTATATTTCGACATACGTTTATATGAACTTTTTTTCACAAAATAACTTCGGCAATCCCCACTAAAATATTTCGTCCTTGTATACAAACACTCTGTATAATTAATACAAAAAGACATCCCAACCTGATATACCTGGTGAATTTTTTAACCTGAAACTCTCAAATATCTCTAGAAGCACTTTACGACAAAAATGTCCATTAGTGCTAAAATTTATTCCCCCCCCCTCCTTGTAGGTAGGGCGTAGGAGGGTAAGTTTGAAATATTAAATAGGAACTTCCATTTTTTATTGCAGGTCTGAAATATTGTTTTCTATTCCTGATAGATGGCGCTGCAATCGATGAATTTTTTATATATGACTGTGCAATATATTTGCAATAAAAAATAGCACGTTGTGACTAAATCAGCATGGTAAAATAATGGTAGTCAGTATGGAACATTTTTTTTTCTTTACGTTACTTTTCAAATTACAGCTTGTCAAAATTCAAATTTAAAAAAAAAATTTTTTTCGCATTTTGACTGATAATATGCTATTTTACTAAATTCAAAATCATCTACTGAAGTGTTACTTTACCACATGAATTGTCACTTTACTATACAGGGTGATTCACAAATGGTGACCAAAAATGAATTATTTGGTGAATTTTAAGGGTAATCTTTCCTATAAAGTTTTTATCTAGGACGCTTCGTTAAAATGATACAGGGTGTTAAGCTCCAAAAATATTTTTAAGTTTTTTAAATAATTCAAAAATTAGTAAGTGAAATAATTTTAAATTGGGCACGTGTATTTATGTAAACATTGTCCAATGGTGGAGATACAGGATGCCGGTGTCATATTTGTCTAAATAAAATAGTACGCCACTGCTTTACGGTAACAACCATCATATTTTCAGATTCGCCTTTCAATTTTCTACAAAATTGGTTTCGAAGGTGTCGTATGTGCATCGAAAATGATGGTGGACATTTTGAGAATATGTTGTAGTTTGTTTTGTACTTTTTTAAATATTACTGTATTTTGCTTTTTGGTAGTACCTAAATGATTTTTAATACGTATGATTATTTGGACGAAGTGAATCTTATGTAGTTGAAGTTTCGATCGATCACGTGATCGAAAAAATTAAAAAAAAATAAAAATTTCTTTCTTGTCCCAAATACCTTAAAAATATAAGAAAAATCTTTCCCTTGACCCGAAAATGACTAAAACAAAAAATGTACCCTTAATTCACACCCGATCATTTGTTTTAATTCGTAGAAAATTAAAATAGGCTTACGCCAAAAAATTTTCGCGTGGAATGCGATTCCAAGATGGGCCCAAATCGACCCTCCAAGCGCCATCCCAAAATTAGCCCCGAAACCCANCAGCTTGTCAAAATTCAAATTTTTATTTAATTTTTTTTTCGCAGTTTGACTGATAATAATGCTATTTTACTAAATTCAAAATCATCTACTAAAATGGCACTTTACTACATGAATTGTCACTTTACTATACAGGGTGATTCACAAATGGTGACCAAAAATGAATTATTTGGTGAATTTTAAGGGTAATCTTTCTTGTAAAGTTTTTATCTAGGACGCTTAGTTAAAATGATACTCCAAAAATATTTTTAAGTTTTTTAAATAATTTCATAATTAGTAAGTGAAATAATTTGAAATTGGGCACGTGTATTTATGTAAACATTGTCCAGTGGTGGAGATACAGGATGCCGGTGTCATATTTGTCTAAATAAAATAGTACGCCACTGCTTTACGGTAACAACCATCATATTTTCGGTTTCGCCTTTCAATTTTCTACAAAATCGGATTCGAAGGTGTCGTATGTGCATCGAAAATGATGGTGGACATTTTGAGCATATTTTGTAGTTTGCTTTCTATTTCTGCGTTTAAAAATTAATGCATTTTGCTTTTTGGTAAGTACCTAAATTATTTTTCAAACGTATGATTATTTAGACGACGTGAATCTTTGGGTATTTTAATTACATATTTTACAAATTTATAATTTGAATAAAAGTTCCTGTTTTAAGAGATTCGTAATTACTAAAATTTAAGCACAACACAATCTTCGTACTACACAATCGATACATTTTATTTTAATTATTTAAAAACTGGAAAACAATTGTCTTAAAATTTACTAAATGTTTCGCAGTAATATTTGTTTACATTTTTATTATTCCGTAGGACAAGTCTGCCGCTTGCAAACGTGGTGTGCAGCTGTGTAACATTAAGTTAAGTGCTGTTGTCACTTTGTGACGAAACTCCCCAATATTAATACTCTCTGTATTTTGAAAATTGTTAATCTTACGCCGCTGTAATATACAACTTTTTTGTTCACTTATGATTACTCTATATCATGCTAGAGGAATAGCAGTCAATCTTCTTACACCCTGTATAAATAAACAAAGCCATCAGGTTATTAGGTTACATAAATCCTACACAAGTACCTATTATGAATTTTTTTAAATTAGTAACTTTGTAATGCTTTTATATCTATCACTATTTGCTTATAATATTACCTACTAACACTAACACAAAATGCGAAAGAATAGTATAAACAAATCTCGTAAGAAATGCAGTTTTACTAAATTCGTACAGCTTTTCGCTATATTCGTTTAGTAAAACTTTTAAATTTGTTGTTTAATACAGGGTGTCCGGTAACTACGGGGAAAAAATAAAGGATTATATAGAACAGGTCAAAAGAGTGCTAGTACTTCATATAAACTTTTTACCTAGGTGCCATTGTTGAGGAGTTATTGTCACTCAAAGTAAGAAGTTGAAAAATTAATATTGCCCATAATTTCTAAAGGGTTACTTTGATTAACTTGAAATTTGGGGGATCAAAGCAACTAATTCAAATGTATCTTTGTACATTTAAAATTGAATAAAATATTTTTTATTATACAAGGACGGTCGAAATTATGTTCTAAAATTTACGCAACTTTGACAGAGCTGTCAAATTTGACATTTCACCCTCGCAGGCAGATAGCCCTGTTACTTTTCTACAAAAAGGTATACTTGATGACTTATGAAAAAATGGACGGTTGTCAAGATAATTAAATTTTTGTATTTTGTGTATCACCACCACCGGGGACACCCTGTATACTATAAATAACCTGTTTAATTCAATTGCTAGCAACCTCATATTCGGTACACGCGCTATGTAGGTTAACATCTGTTGTCCTAATACAGAAAAGTTTTATTAGGCGTCGCTAGAGGGCAGATTGCTTACCATCGAAAAACATATTTCTCACAACTTTTTTGTCTTGGCGATTATTATGAATGATGGTATGTAATTTGAAAGTCGTTGAAACTAACTGTTTATCAATCCATTTTTAATTAAAAAATGGCATATGAATTCTCAGATATGAAATATCGTGATATTAATTTCTGTTACGGAAAAGCAAATGGAAATGCAATATTGGTTCGACAATAATATATGAATGGTTATCCAAACAGAAATATTTCTCATTCTCAGATATTTACCAACGATCACAGAAGACTTGATGAATGTGAATCGCTTAACTGATTCTGATATAAATCAATAATAGTTGAAATTGATCTGAAGCTACCCTCAGAGTAGTTCATTTACCTCTGTACAACTTGTACATTTAATAGAAAAACTATTTTGATTTTATATTGCTTTTGAAAACAAATAACATGAACTTTCCTAGGTATTATTTTCCTTTACTTCAAAGAAAAATACGACTAGTACGCCTACTCATAGTTTATTTTATATTGTTAGCTTTGGCTATGATTACCCAGGGTATTGCAAACCTGATATTTTCTTTGTGTATTTTATTTCAAAGTCTGGTATTCGATTTAATACTCCTTGGAATCACATCGTTTCGACATTTTCAACCTACTTGTTGGTAAATAATTCAAAAAGTCTGAGACTAAACAAAAAATTAATGAGTCTGTCTATATCATTCTTACATTCTTAACTTCCAATTTTTTGGATTACGTTTGGGTACAGGTTCATGTAACTGTATTTTTACTTGTCTGCGTTTATTTTGACTATATTGGTTTAAGATAAGGAGAGATAAACTAATGGATAACACGTTGATGACTCTTACGAATCTGGATTTAGGAAATGAACACTATAAGTTACTTGTAATCAGATAACCAAATAAAGTAACTTTCCTTAATTATTTCTCTTCAAAACAACTCTTGTTTGATTTGCTTGTATAATTTTCTATTCTGTGGAAGTTGTCAAGTGTGTTAGCAGCACCCAGCAGTTTTGTCGAAGCCATTAACTAAGATTAGTGTATTTTAAAAACAATTCACTGGAGATATTTTGTACAGCTTACTTTAATTGATGTTGCCGACAGCATTACATTGCTTCGTATAACGACCAATAATAAAATACATTTCTGCAAAAATATCTAGCAAGTAGGCTGCTCCAGTTTATGTTGGGTTGCGAACGATGCTCCTTCACTTGTTTGCACAGCTGCTTAATTTTTAATAGTTGGCGTTGTAATAAATATATTTTGTTCGGTATATCCGAGATTACAACATGCATTATGTTGTTAGGAAACTTTAATTTGTATCAAGTCTCTGCATGTTTTTTTTATATAAAGTTTTTGTATCCTCTCCTATATCCAATCAGGATTAATCACTCATTCTATGTCGGGATTTTAAAGCTTTTGTACAGGTTGTGGTGAAAATTAAATTTTGCCAACAATTTTTTCCTACAGCAAATGCTAAAGTATAAAGTTTAACAGCAAGTGTACCAACATAAAATACTTCAGCTTGCTTATTGTTATTTATTCATATACAACTTATTTTCATTTTCATTTGTACTAATATGAATTAATCGTACAATTAACACTTCCCGAAATTACTATTCTTTTAGTATGTAACAAACTACAGATGTAAAGCTGCAAAAATGTTCTATTCCATCATTGAAAATTTTTTTGGACACTTCAGTTTTTCTTGATATTAAGTCTTGTATAATATAAGTCGCAATTATTGGGGCAATAGTTTTCCCTTGGCCTTTAAAGCATCTTTCTCCACATCTGAAGGAAGTTTTTCTTCAAGTTCATTATAACACAGTCCTACATTTTGCTTTGTGCAGAACAAAGAGGTTAAAACAAAGCAGAATTAGCAGAGGAGAATGAAAGAATAGTTATTTGTTCAGTTGCTATTCATTCTCCGTAGTAACCTCTACTACCCACTGAGATTATGAAACGTGACTTAATTAGTAATTCATTTTTTTAATGTTTTTAATTTAAAACTTTCTATAGAGAAAAACAATATTATACACGACGACAAAACGTATTATATTATAGACTCGCGAAATTAATTCATGCGCCATAAAATATTTTTTTACCGTCTAGTAAAATAAATAACTATTACCATATTATTAGCTGACGTATTTTTTCTATATTTTGAAGACACTACCCTAACTCAGATAAATTTAAAAATAACGACATTTTTCACTTGTATTTTACTAAATAATTATGTAAATATGTATCAGAATTACGAATTACTATACAAATATTTGAATAGTCATAGTTGCATGATTAACCGCGAATAAATTGATCAAATAAATAAGAAAAAGTTTATTATCGTGTTTAAATTGAAAAGTTTTTATGAATATTCAGTTAACCATATAAATAATATGCATTGCTGTACAAAACCACTTTTTATGTAGGTACTGGGTAATCGTATTGTGTTATGCTCCAACCAAATGGCAAAACGTACCTAAATAATACAAACTGCTTATTTAGGGATTTTTCAGAAAATGCAAAAATTTAAGTACTACGGAAAATACACAATCTGGTGTTACTAGAGGTTGTATATCTATAATTTTTTAAATTTTTGTACATTTTATTAGCGTATTTTAAGATATCAACAAAGTTTCAATTTCATTTGTAAACAGCAGTGTCACCAGAGCTTGACATGTTTGTTCAATTATTGATTTTTTTTATAGACATCTGATCGAGTTAACAGTTTATTAACGAGACATTTCATGTTTTGTCTAAGACGGACTTGATCAGCCATTTTTATACGTATTGTATGCGTGAAGCGCCATTGTTCATTTTTGTAACTGTTTATTCAATTTAATTTGCAAATATTATACTTTCGCATATGGGAAATTTTAAGAGATTTAACACACATTTGAGATAAAGGTTGGGAAACAGATTTCTGTATTTAGATAAGAATAAAAGTAAAAACCATAATAGAGTTTTCCCAATATCTTACACTAAAAAAGAAAGAATGGGTCTTGCTGTAAATGAAAGAAACGGACATTGAATTTATTTATTCTATTTTCTAAAATTTGGATGGATTCATGGATTTTTTCAATATTTCTAGCCGATTTTTCACTTATTTGATTTGTAGCTATAAAATATAATAATATATAAAATCGGCTATAAATATTGAAAAAATCCATGAATCCATCCAAATTTTAGAAAATAGAATAAATAAATTCAATGTCTGTTTCTTTCAGTTACAACAAGAGCCATTCTTTCTTTCTTTTTTAGTGTAAGATATTGGGAAAACTCTATTAAGGGTTTTACTCTTATCATCTCTTCATTTCTTTAATAACGGATTTGCATTTCATTACCTTGGAATCTGTTTCAAAATAATTTCAAAGGAATGTATATAGATTCGTTGAAAATCTTTTGACTTTTGTCAACACTAGCAAAGATTGCAAAAATATGATAAATTTGTTGGGTCTTATGATGTGAGTTACCCTGCTCGCGGAAGGACTTTTTAACTTTCAAGGCTCAGAGTGCAACATTAGACACTGACCAATATCTTCATTTCGTAAGCAGAGAAGAAGAAGCAGAATTTCATGATAGTTCAAGAGTCTCTGTTACAGCTTGACTAAATTCATTCAGTGAAAGAGAAGAAGAAGACATTTACTTAATTATTATTTTTGTTTTTGTGAGTTATATTTACTTACAATAAAGGGTAATGACGCAAAATTATTTTTTTTTAAATTTAGTTAATAAACAATTCTAGATTGTAACTAAGTATATCAGCCGTTCATAAATGAATTTTATTATCCATTGTCGTTAAATAGTATAAATAGCAGTAATTTATGTAATAAGGTCAAGAATATACAAGGTGCGTTTCAAACTAAACAGAACTATGCAAAAATAAGTATTTGGAGTCTATCTATTGGCTATTATATGCGTCCAGAAGACAGATCCTCCACTGATACTGTCTTACTATCTTAATTTCATGATATTTGGACGAATGGGGGTGGAGTTATTGCGTCTGAAGTGACAGTATGTTTTTGTCATTGCCATCGGTACAAAAATGAATAAGTACAACAAATGAACAACAACAAATGTACTAAGTTTTGTTTTAAACTTGATGAAACTTTTGCCGAAACGTTTCAATTGATGAACCAAGTTTAGGCGATGATTGTTTATTCCGTGGCAGAGTTCATAGTAGCACACGCGATTAAAAAACGGCCGTGAGGACATAAATTATGAACAGCATAGCATGTTAGTCAACCGAAATCTGCGATCACCCCAGATTCCATCAAAACTGTGCGTGAATTCATCAAAAGATCAATCAAAATCTTCATTGAAATTCATAGAATTGGAATTGAGCATCGCAAAAATTGACTGACGACCAAAAATTTTCCAGGATTCAACATTCAAAGGACATCATCGTTTCTGACTGCGAAACCATACGAGTTACAGGCTTCAGATATTATTTTTTCAATATGCGAGTTGAGAGATAGCTTATTATAAAAAATAACACCGAGATCCCAAAAAGTGTTAGGTTGAGTTAAAGTAACACCACTAAAATTACAGTCTCAAAAAAAAAGGATCGGATCTGGTATTCAGACCCATGTATTTCCATGTATTTTTTCCGCTGAATCCAAGTTTTCGAGAAAATTCAATAGACAGGTCAAAATTCACAGAAAACATCATTTACGATCGACGAAAGTTATAAAAAATCAAATTATTCTACCAGCTCACTAGACGTATGATTTTTCACTTGTTTAATTCCAATTTATCATTATAGAGTCAGACAAGCTGGTCCAATTTCATTCAAAAACAGAAAATAGATCAAAATGCTTAAAAACGCCATGGCATAATTCGTGTTGCAGAGTTCTGGATCGATCTTTTTATCCACCCACTTATTTATGAATTCATACATCTTTCTATCCAGTCGTTCATGCATGAATACGCATATTTGTTCATCTACCAGTACCACCTACAAAACCCACCCATCCACCCATCTATCCATCTACTTTTTGTACTGAGAGATGAGCCTAGAGGATTGATAATGCAATAAAACTTGTAGAGTTCTGTACTTTATAAACACAAGAAAACAATATCTACAAATCATTCTTATTTTTGTTGCTACAACGTGTTCTCTTTTCTTCAAAGGATCTATGGAAAGGGTTACGCTTTCGTTTAGTCCCTCTATTTTTCGTTTCCTTTTTTAATAACCAACAAATATCGGCCCTCATGTTTTCATCCCATCTTGATATCGCTGTTCTATAACCTTCATATCCTGATGAAATCGTTCGCCTTGTTCTTCACTATAATCTCCAAGATTTTCAGGAAACCAATCCAGATGTGAATGAAGGAAGTGCAACTTGTAGTTCATCAATCATCCCAGATCTTGGAAGTCTTTTATCATATTTGATACAGTTTCTTCGTATTTAGGACTCTTGTTGTTTCCTAAAAAATTTGTCGCTACAACTTTGAAACTAGTCCAAGTACTCTTCTCAACGCTACTCATTGTAGTGATGAATGTTGCATCCTTGAACAATATCCGAATCTGAAGTCCATCGAATACACCTTCTTTCAGTTTCGCCTCAGAAATATTCGGAAATTTTCTCCCTATACAAAAAATCTCATCTATTTTCTGTTTTTGAATGAAATTGGGCCAGCTCTATGATGATACATTGGAATTAAACGAGTGAAAAATCATACATCTAGTGAGCTGGTAGAATAATTTGATTTTTTATAACTTTCGTCGATCGTAAATGACGTTTTTTTGTGAATTTTGACCTGTTTTTTAAATTTTCCCGAAAACTCGGACCCGTTGGGCCTTATCTGAAGGCAGATTCGGATTCAGCGGAAAAAAAATACATGGGTCTGAATACCAGATCCGATCCTTTTTTTTGTGGGGCTGTGTTATAGTCAAACATTATTTTTTATGGTTTTGAAGTGTAAGATATTGTTATACTTCTCAGCATTCATAGGAAGTCTATACAATTGGCACCAGTTGTCAATTTGAATCAAATTATTTTGAAGACGTACACAATCGTCGATGTTTTCAATGATTACGAATATTTACAAGTCATGAGCATAGAAAAGGTAATTAATATCTAAGCAATTGATGATATAATTGATAAAAATGTAGGGGCCCAAGAACAGATCCTTGCGGAACTCCCGACATGGCCAAGTAATATACGGACTTACATCCTTTAAGTAGGACATAATGGAATCTATTTGACAAATAAGATTCAAATAATTGTAACAGGGAATTCGAGAGACCCAAATTGTTAAGCTTTGATATTAATATTTGTCGAACGCCTTCGAAAAGTCTGTATAAATAACGTTTATTTGCAATTGTTTATTAATGGATTCAGCTATAAATTGTGCGACTGTAATTAAGTTAGATCTACCCTTTTATAAATCCATGTTGACGAACTGAAATTTTGCTACTGACACTATAATAAATACGATTGTGGAGTAAATATTCAAAAGTTTTACTGAAATTACATAAAATACTGGCTTACGCCTCACAGATGCACAGTCTTTGAGGATGAAGCATGGAAACACAGAAAATAAGGTTACGTTCTCATTTTCAGCAATTTCCAAAAACGCCATTAGGAATTAACAAATCCATTCCATCGCCTTTGAAAATTATTAATATTCCGTATCGCAAATAAGTTCTATAAGGGAATTACGCGGCACTAAGTCGCTAAGCTTTATTAGTTATGCATAAAGTATTTAAACCCCCTCGATTTCCAAATTAAATGATTAACGCATTAAATGTATTACTCCGCTGCCATTATTTATTCATAACCGTGGTCATTTGGAAGTTCGCGAATTAATAATGTACAGTGGAAGGGGTTTTTTGGCTAATTTATTTTATTAACGGGTCGAAATTAATTCATCCGGACTTAACAACGCTGCGAGTTAACTTTATCTAAATTTGTTTAATTAACCGACAAATTCCTGTTCCTTATTTAAATATTTAAAGGCACCGCCTTCGCGGACCGAGTCGTATTGAAGGTGAAGCTACCAATTAGGCCGAGCTGCCGAATTGATAGGATGATACAAACACTTTTTTATCTGTTGTCACTAATTATTTCGATAAATAATACGTTAAATAAAGTTTATTTATACCCATTAAACCTGTTGAAATGTTCAATAAAGGACGAACGCCTGATAGGCTGTTGAATACTTATATCCAAAAAAACAGGGTTAAAAGGAACTATGACATTCAAGCAATTTTATGGCATGAATCGTTCAAAGGGTCATTTTAGATGAAAAAACCACGGAGTGCTACTAAATTAGAGGGTGGAAATTGGAGATGGGGATGAAAATGCATCCCTTGCAGTTTTTTAATTGTAGCTCGAAAACGAAGGAAAATTTCGCTATAGTTCATAGGAAAAATTATTTAGAGAATTGAATTTCCCATCGAAATGGCTTATTTAAAAAAATTAAAAGGAAATTTTAAGCAAGAAATCGTTAATAAACAATTTGAAAAAACCAAAAAATTCGATTTTCTGTTTTTTTTTTACTTTTTTGCCTCTTGTTTTTTTTGAGTAAAGATAGGTATAGGTATTGACAGATATATGGCCGTTCAAACTTAGCCAATTATTCGATTTTCGTCGCGTTTACCCTTATACGCTATAATTCTCATTTTTTGCAAAAAAGAAGGAAATAAGACGTTCAAGGATTTTCATCACATGACTTGGTCGAAGGGTAATTAAAAATGAAAAAACCGCGGGGTGCTATTAAATTAGAGGGTTGAAATTGAAGATAGGGGTGAAAAAGCACTTTTGCAGTTTTTTAAATATAGCACGAAAACGAAGCAAAATTTCGGTATAGTTTATAGGAAAAATTTTGTAGAGAATTGAATTTCTCATCGAAATGGCTTATTTAAAAAATGTAAAAGGAAAATTTTATGCAAAAAATCGTTAATAAACAATTTTAAAGAAAGCAAAAAATAATATTTTTCATTTATTTTAGTTTTTTAATGAAATAATTTAGTAAAAACTTGAGAATTTAAGAACAATAAAGTTTATTAATAATGTATGTACAGTGNATTAATAAGTAGATGTAATATAATATACTACGGATGGAATGTAGAGAGAGAGGGTAGGGGACAACATGTAAAGTTAGATGAAACTACAGTGACTATACAAGACAATGGCGACAATAGAGTGTATTATTTTTAATTGGTCCATGTGATTTTAGCTGCCATGTTGCATCAAGTGTCAAACTCATCTGTAATGTGTCAGGAACGTTTTTATGGTGTTATTCAATATTTATATTATTTTATTTTAATTTTGATTATTATGAGTAATACTGTATTGGGTATTATGTGTTAAGGGATAGTTATACAGAAAATTAAACATTATTTGTGGAATTACTGTTATTTGCTACCGGCATTTACTATAATTAAATTGTCTTTATAATACCTATGTGTGGATATATTGCTCAAAATATCATTGAAACATCAAAAACTTGTACATGCTGTTGGTTCTAAAACGCCAATTTATAAAACATTTTCAGAATTTATTTAAGAGAATTAGAGAACATTCACTCTTTTTTTTTTGCAATAAAGCGATATTTTGTTTCTTGCAGATGGAAAGTGTTTTTACAAAATATTTTGCTATACATCTTTACAAAACATAAATTTAAAACAGTTTTTTTTTTAAGAAATGTCAGGTTTAAATTTAGATGTTTCAAACTGCCATCAGATCAAAAATAAAATTGTTGAAAGATTTATTATGTTCCGATGAAAAGTAACTTCCAAAAAATGCCAAAAAGCATAAAAAAGCTTGCAAGTAAAAGTGTTGCTGGACATTTATTGTAACAAATACTATCATTAGTAGGTATTAAGTATTTGTTTTAGTAATGTAAAGCCAATTCATGTAATGTAGGTATGTTTAATTTTACTTGCCTAGAAAATAAAAACCAATAGTTGCTATTGTTATATATTTATCCTCCCCTATTGCACATTCATACATTATTTAAAATCACTTTCCAAGGGAATTATTTGCTGAAAATCTCTAAAAATTTATAAGAAAAATACTTTTGTACTTAATTTATTTTTTGTAAAAGTTACTTTGAATTTGACATTAGATACAACATGGCGGATGGGCGGGGTTTTGTTGCTATTGTCGCCACTGTCTTGTATAGAGCCACTGTAGATATACAAGGTGTTCATAAATTAAAAAAATACGAAAATACTCAAGAGAGAAGTACTATTATTTATTATTTTACACAACATGTTTATAAAACAAATCTGTTTATAACATCAAATAATGTCCTAATACAAATTTGAAAAATTGAAATTTTGATTTTAAAACTCAAACTTTATTGTTCTTAAATTCTCAAGTTTTTACTAAATTATTTCATTAAAAACTAATATAAATAAAAATTTATTATAGTTTTTATATTTTATTATCTTTTTTTGCTTTCTTTAAAATTGTTTATTAACGATTTTTTACATAAAATTTTCCTTTTACGTTTTTTAAATAAGCCATTTCCATGAGAAATTTAATTCTCTACAAAATTCTTCCTATGAACTATACCGAAATTTTGCTTCGTTTTCGTGCTATATTTAAAAAACTGCAAAAGTGTATTTTCACCCTTATCTTTAATTTCAACCCTCTAATTTAATAGCACCCCGCGGTTTTTCATTTTTAATTACCCCTCGAAAAAGTAATTTGGTGAAAATCCTTGAACGTCTTATTTCCTTCTTTTTTTGCAAAAAATGAGAATTAAAACGTATAAGGGTAAACACGACGGAAATTGAAAAGTTTAAGCGGCCATATCAGTTAATTTTCATCCAAAAATATTTTACAACCTCTCGTTTTGAAGGAAATGTTATCTACTTTTTTTTCTATGAAAAAATGCCTATATCTATCTTTACTCAAAAAAACTAGAGTCAAAAATGTAAAAAAATCAGAAAATCGAATTTTTTGCTTTTTTTTTCAAATTGTTTATTAACGATTATTTTGCTTAATTTTATATTTAATTTGTTTTAAATAAGCTATTTCTATGGGAAATTCAATTCTCTAAATAATTTTTCCTATGAACTACAGCGAATTTTTGCTTCGTTTTCGAGCTACAATTAAAAGACTGAACTGAAAGAACTGGAAGGGGTGCATTTTCACCCCTATCTCCAATTTCCACCCTCTACTTTAATAGCACTCCGCGGTTTTTTTTATCTAAAATGTCCATTTGAACGATTCATGTAATAAAATATCTTGAACGTCATAGTTCCTTTTAAAATCCTCTATTCAATAGCCTATGGGATATAGGGATATAAATATTAAACACAGCACAATTCTTTATAATCTCCATAAAGATAGGTCGGTTTTGTTTGCCCACGTCTTTACTCGTTTGAATTTCTGACAAAGTGTACATACTTTCCTCATATTTGTATCCCTAATCAAATATTTGCGATAATGTGACATCCGGGCGTTAAAAATTTAGCATTGCAATGGAAATAAATACTGGGAACAAAGATTTGATCTAATTTTAAGGAAGCTTAGACAAATACAAACGCGAAATTTTACCACCACGATGTCATTTGATTTATTTATCTGCGAATTTCAAAATATTTATATTTATAGAAGAGAACCCAATTTTGCCAGGCAATGTTTACGATGTACTTAATTATTCTATTAAATATTAAATAAATTTGAAAATTTTTTTCCAGGTAGTAGATCATTGTATATTCTAGCTCCCTACCTTTTTGACCTTCCATCTAGAAAAAAAGTTACGCTACTGTTTTAAGAAATTTGTTTATGACATGAAAAAAATTTATACACTATAGTCTGTTTGGAAATGAAAGAGAGTAATAAAACCCCGAGATAAGAACCGGCCATGGGCGTGGTAATATTTCGTTTCAGGTAATTATCGGGTAACACTATTGTTAACAAAAATGACAGGGATTGGAAAATCAACTATCTACAGACTTTTAAAGGAAACAAAAAATGAACAAGATACTGTAAATCCCCCAAAATCATCTACAGGGAGGTCAAAAATCGTTATAGATGATTTGTTCAAAAATGTCATTCGCAGAAAAGTACACTAATTTTATTTTAAAAAAGAAATACCAACGCCAAACAAAATTTTAAGTGCACTTTCAGAGGACAACGATTTGCCAAAAATCAGTAGAAGCAAATTATGGGCCGTCTTACGAGAGTTGAATTTTTGCTGGGAAAAGCAGAACAGGAAGTCAGTTCTTATCGATAAAGATGAAATTATTTGTTGGCGAAGATCCTACTTAAGATCAATTAGAAAATTCCGTGACGAAGGGAGGAATATTTATTATCTAGACGAAACTTGGGTCAACGAGGGATATACTGTAACAAAAGTATGGCAAGATAAAAATGTAAAAAGTTTTCGACAAGCATTTTTGGATGGACTTTCAACAGGGTTCAAGGCACCTTCAGGTAAAGGGCGAAGATTAATAGTGACACATATAGGTAGTGCCAGTGGTTTTGTAGATGGCGGTTTACTTTTATTTGAATCTAAAAATACAGGTGACTATCACGAAGACATGAACGCAGATGTTTTCGAAGAGTATTTTACACAGATGTTGGATCTTATTCCTCCGGGGTCTGTAATTGTCATGGATAATGCCAGTTACCATTCACGGCAGACCGAGCGGACGCCTACGACTGCTTGGAGGAAAGCCGATATAATTCAATGGTTATCCGGAAAAAACATTTCTTTTGAAACAAATATGGTGAAAAAGGAACTTTTGACACTTGTCAATCTTAATAAAGATCAGAAAAAATATGTTATCGATGAAATGGCAACAAATCGCCAAATAACGGTACTACGGTTACCACCTTATCACTGTGAACTTAACCCAATCGAATTAGTCTGGGCGCAGGTAAAAGGAGATGTAGCGCGAAATAATACGACGTTTAAATTAAGTGACGTGAAAATTTTGTTAAAAAATTCCTTGGAACGAGTAACTGCAGATAACTGGCAAAGATGTATACATCATGTACAAAAAGAAGAGGAGAAAATGTGGGAACTCGATAATTTAATTGACGTTACTGTGGAACCTATCGTTATCAATCTAGGAGACGAAGATAATTCATCAGAATATTCAGAGGATGAATTTTAATATACCTACTTTTTTATTTTCTTTATTGTACATTTATACAACACTACATTTACTCACCATAATTTGAATTTTCAAAATACATATATTTTTGTGTGGAATAAAAGTCTATTCATTAAATTTAAATAAATATTTTGATAATAATATTGAATAATTTTATTTGAATTACTAAAAACCCTCTTAACCCGGTTATGATGCTTAAAGTAGCCTCATGTTTTGAAATGCTGTTTTTATATTGTTTACTTATAAGAGAAATGGACCGAGAAATTGAAGCGGCATAGACAAAGACGGATTGTCGGGGATTAAATTTTAGCTACCTGCTACAATTTAGTACAGTCCGATCGCACAAAGTTTTTTTAAAAGTACACCTCATCTATACGGAAAATACATAATATAAAAATATTGAATATAAGCACCAGTACTACATTTATTTACGATTTGCATACATAATAAGCTTTTATTACTCTCTTTCATTTCTAAACAGGCTATAGTCACAAAAATTAAGGGATATAGATATTAAAGATATCCCAAATTTTTGTTGTCCAACCCAACATGTTAAAATGTGATAAGTTTTTGTGTGCTGGCTGATGAGTTAAAATCTGTGGTTGTGTTGTTTTTAGAGACACACCCATAATCTTTAGGAATAACTTGATAAAACTTGTCGATTTGTTAAACTTTTTACAAAATAATCTAAACGTGAATAAATTCATAGTAATCATATACTCAGATATCCAATCCTGTCCTATATGATTACCACATTAACATGCAAACTACTAAGAATTTTTATGTTACTTTTGGCATCACTTTCAAGATTTTCGCAATATATCGATTATATGGTCATGGCATTACGATTTATAATTAGAAATTGCAAATCATTCAAATATTTTATATTATGGTTTCTCTAGACCCAGCTTGAATTATGGTCTTTAATTTGGGATCCTTATTATACGTGCTATATTAATAACTTTGAATCCATTCAGAGAAAGTTTTTGAATTATTTCATTTAGATCTGATCGGGTTCATCCGACCCGAGGTGCTGACAACAAAATGTTAACAACTAAATCTAACTTTCAATCTTTATGAAAGACAGACAGAAAGAGAATTTCCAATATCGATCTAAACACCATTTTGTGTTGTTTAGATGAAACACAACTGCATATATTTCTAAATATGAAAACTATCGTGTGGTTGTATTAAGTGGTATTATTCGTCAAATTTTCAATTAGCGGATCAATGTTGGTAATTTATTCATGATCGTAACGTATTTTTGATGTACTTTTAACGAGTGTTGAAAGAAAGTGTATAGTCACTAAACTGAACAATTTGTAAATACGTAGGTAAAACAAATAATTGGTTAAAGAAAAAAAGCATGTGTTATTCTTTTTAATTTCATAGTTGTTATTCTGTTAAGAGTATATCTACTTTAGTGCAAATTGTAAAGAAGCTCAATCGGGAGCATTGTTAAATGTACTATAGTTTGGCTTTAGCGTGTATATTATAATATACACGGTGTCCGAAAAGATATGAACCCCTCAATGACTTTTCAGAATAAAGTCCTATAAAAAAAGACAAAATGAGTAGGATATCAAGAAACCAACATGCTGGTGATTTACGTTTTGATCTTCACTTTAGTTTTCAAGGTCAAACCAAGGTCAACTAATGGACGAATAGTTTTAGTGAAAAACGTCTATTATTACTCTTATATTCCTTGTTTATTGTTATCAAATGACTTATAAGGACATCTGGTATCGGTTGCTGACATAAAAAATGGCGTATTCCATGTGATATTAAGTTGATATTAGCTTGACCTTGAAACTTGTGGTTGACATCTAATTTGTCATTTAAAACAGTACAAATTTTGAAACAATTTGTAGTTATTTAGAATAAAATGAGTTTAACCTCGAAACCATTTACCTACAGAGACATGGGTACAGGAAACATATTCGAATTCCGTACACAAATGTAGAATTTGGTGCTCTATCGACTGCTGGCATATAGAATAGGGTGTTCCATTTACTGTTTTCAAATTAAGCTGGGTTTGATTTTGAAACTTAAGACCAAGGTCATTGGTTTCTTGATATCCTTGATATTGTTTTTGAGATAATTTTTTTCATTTTATTATCTAAAGAACCATCCGGAAAAAGGAGATAAAACTGATTTTTGAGATCAATATATTTAACAAGTTTTATTCACTTTGTAGATATTTATTTGCCTCTTTGCTTTTCGAAATCAATCATTTATATATCTCTTAACCCAAATATATACCTTGCACAGTTATTTTGAAAACAAACAATATTTTATGTATGAATTACGATCGATCAAGCCAATAATATACTTGTGCAATTTAGATAAATAATAATCCATTGATTGTTGTAAACAGTTTAGATCAACTAATCGCGAGTAGTACTATATGTTTGTTCTCTTCTTAAGTGAAAGTTAGTTTTGAGGTTCGGCATTAGAATTTAAAATTTTCCAATATGAGTAAATCCTGCTTCTGTTTAAAAAAAAGTTAAATGTCACATAAACGATAATAATTTAAGATATATACTCTTCATACATTTTTTGAAGACTTATCTATTTCTATTTAGACTAAAGTCTAAGACTTCAACGTAATAAATTATGCTAATTGATTAGGAAATACATTGCGTTAGTTCACGGATTGTTTGGCTTAAACAATGGAGCCGTGAGCAGGACTAATAGAGTGAGTTTGGAGATGGAGGTTTATGACAGATCCAGGTCAGACGGAGTCAAAGGGTAGCAGCAGATTCTGAAATATGCCTTGCCTAATGGACGGGGGAATGATAGGCACTGCACGTGTTGATCACAAAAAAGCGACTCTGTGTGCTGTTATCTATTACGTTCTACTGTAGCCGCATCATTTTATAAAATAACGCAAGCACACGAAGGATTTTAAGTAAATCGCTAAAATGGCTGATTAGATCCAGAAAAGTCGTGGAATAGCCGACTAATGATTAGTAACGTTTTGGAAAAATTTACTTGCACCGGATAAAGCCTATATAAGTATTTTTTAAAAAAAAAAACGCCGGAAATGATCGAAGCCCCAGTTTGTTGATTCATACTCCGAACTATTTCTTGCGTTTGTAAAGTTCCAACGCTTAGGAAGTTCAAAGAATGTAAACATCCATTTCTTGGACACCTGCATGAACTACTTTCCTAAAAATTTAAGTGATTGTACCTACGAGTAGGGTGAATGCTTTCATCAAGTACTGAAAGATACCAGGGTAGATGGGATGTTGGATGGGGTCAATATGTTACAAATGTAGGAAATAGTTTGGAGTGTGAATTTTTTCATTTAGAATTACAGAATTTTAAGTGATCAAACTAGGGCCTTAATCATTTCCAGCCTTTTTTCAAAATACTGTATTGGAGGAACCAGGAACCTTAACTAGTATCAGTCCACTATTTCTATTTTGTGTGTATGTGTAATCAATATTGATTCTATTGACTAGCCATTAGTTTTTGTACATGTCCCTGAAAAGGATGGACAATGCTTGATCACAGGTTCCTTGGATGAAAATAAGACTATTTAGCCTAATTTACCTATATACAAAAGTGCACGCCTACTGAGATATGGCCTTCTAAATATAGAACAGATAACCTATTTTTTTTCAAATAATTTGAAAAGTATTTTTCTTAGAAACTTCAAATTTCGTACACTTATTTTTTATATAAGGGCAAGGTAAATATAGAATTTGGAGAGAATACATATACATGATGTTCTATTTCTAGTGCCTGTGCGCCACTGGCTATCCCGTAACTTTTTTGTGTGTATTCCAATGACGACAGAGTTTATATTTTAAAAAATAAGCACTATTTTAAAAGATTTTTTTGCTCTTACATAATTTCGATATCGTTTATGGATTTCGAGTAAAATTCGCATTTTTTATACATTAAATATAGGCAAAAATTCCGATTTATAAAAAATAATTTATAACTGCAGTCTCAAAGCAGGGAATAATAATGAAAAAACGTCACATTAAAAAAAATAACTACACATTTTTGTAGTATTATCAACCAATAAAATAAAAATCAACACTAATATTTTAAATAAACAATATCTACTAATATGTAAGAAAGTCAACATTAACATTTTAAATAAACTGATATTTGTAATCACATTAAAATAATATTACAGTAAATGCTCAAAGTTACTTTCTTGTTCTTAAACGTAAACGAAAATTAGAAATTATTCAATAATTGTGCATTACCTCTCATAACATTAATCTCATGTTGTATTCTTTCCCATATTCGTTTTCTGTATTTACTGAAAAGTTATTTTAAACTGTGGTCCTCAACGCTCCCCAAATGAAACAATTACATGGGGTTAGGTCCGGGGATCGAGGTGGCCATTTTAAAGGGGCATTATTTCCTCTACCTATCCACCTGTTAGATCTTTAATAACCTGTAATACCTACCTGTACCCTGTAATACCTGTAACCCGTAATAACTGGTCTTTTAATACTCTATTAAAGGAACTTTTTGAAAGCCAACCTCTGTCGCTAAACGCCTTTTATTTACTTGAGGAATTTCTTCAACCCTTTCCCAAATTTGTTCCTCCAGCTGAATAATTCCGGCCGTACATTATCCACGATTTAAAGTCACAGGTAAAAAACGTCCTGGTTCCCGAAGGCGTCTCTCCGCATTAGCAAATGTATTGTGATTTGGAAAGCTTTCAGCATATGTTCGAACAGTAGCACAACAATTTCCTTCACAATAACCCAAAACTACTAACATATCAGTTTGTTCAGCAAAAGTTTAAACTGCAATAAAAAACAAAGCAAGTTAAAATTAAATCACAGCTAGCTTGACACAAAACCTTTTAATTATTGTTATGAATTTGTTTCTCTGTTATATGGCACCTCGTACTAGAATGTGCTATTTATCTTCAACTGATTTTATATTATTTAATGTGTAAAAATGGCAATTTTACTCGAAATCCATAAACGATATCAAAATTTTGTAAGAGGCAAAAAATCTTTTGAAATAGTGCTTATTTTTTAAAATATAAATTCTGTTGTCATTGGTGTACATACAAAAAAGTTACGGGATAGCCAGTGGCGCACAGGCACTAGAAAGAGAACATCCTGTATATATATATATATTCCCACCAAATTCTATATTTACGTTGCCCTTAATATATAAAAAAATATGTCTACCAAATTTGAAGTTTTTAAGAAAAACAGTTTTCAAATTATTTGAAAAAACTAGGTTATCTGTTCTATATTTAGAAGGCTATAATCTCAGTAGGCGTGCACTTTTGTATATAGGTAAGTTAGGCTAAATAGTCTTGTTTTCGTCCAAGGAACCTGTGGTCAAGGTCAAGGTCAAGGTTGTCCATCCTTTTCAGGGTCACCCTGTATATAAGTTGAACATATTTCTATACGAGGAAAAGTTATTAAACAACGACTTTTTCAAACAGTTCCCATATGTTATCACTTTTTGCACTTATTGTTTAAACAACTATTCATATTACCATAATTACGTTCAATAGCATCGTTGTAGAATTATTTGCATACTTAAATATTAAACGATGAATGTGTTCTTGCCTTATTTGTAGAGATTATACACTGAAACAATACAGAAGTAGCTAATGTTCTTCACATTGTAAACGCGATAATTAACCATTGTTCGTAACATATTACCCAACCACATTTCTGGCCAACGGATCTCCAACCTGCCATCACAGGTTTAAATATCGTGCACGATACGATCTAACTGAAGCAATTTCCTGTTGACTGTTTGATTTATTCAAATATAATCAACTGAACACAACAAGAACGTTGTCGAACAGCATTTTTCTGTGCGCAGCAATTTTATGCGTACGATATTCATAGATTAATAACCCAACAGACAACTTTCCTACTCGTTATAAATAATGCATAATTATTGCCTATAGAAAAAGTCAATTATAAATATTCATAATGTAGATCGGCGCCGTTCGAATCGATGCATCGGAGGACGGGAGAGTTGTTGGAAAACAGAAATAATGTCGTTCGGTGTTGATGGATTCTTATAATACCGATATCCCTTTTTAATGAACGAGTGTGTTTTATGTAATGTATCCAAGGCAACCATGTTGGATTTATGATGTCGCATACCTAATGCTTGACATAAATATAATTTTTTGCATTGCGATATGTTTACTAGATCGTTAGTTAGACTTGTGCGAAAAATGCGTTGCTCATGTTGTACATTCCTTTACTGTGTAGCTGTTTATTAGTACCTAAAAGAACAAGATGTCACAAGTAATGTAACAAATGACAAATTATCTAATAAATATGAAGGATGTTGCAATTTCACCGACAAAATTTACAGGTGACTCTGTTGTCACAAATATGAAAGAGTTTGTTAGAGCTTAGATCCCCAAAACTTGTTTTCAAGATACTACGTAATAAAGTTTTAGTTATTTTAGTTGTTTTTATTGGCTTTTACATGTTTTCTGTTATAAATTGATACCAATGATCCCTTTCGTTAGCTCGTATAAAAAAATTGACCTTAGCTTTAGTCAAATTTTGAGGAGCGTATTTCCAATAATTAGAAAAATTACTAAGTAAAAAACTTGGAAGATAGAAGTTGTTTTTCGTATTTTTGGTCACAGAATTACTTGCGTACTTTTGTAGGTGGAATATTACATTATTATAGGAATAATTGATTCAGTCAAGTATACGAAATGTAAAATAATATATTTAAACTAATTACATTAAATAAATCTATCTACGATTCTGTCAAAAGTGGTAATTTTTCTTCTCGATTTCACTGAAAAGATGTATCAATAAGAACATAAGTATTTTATTCATTATTAATTTTTAACAGTGTGTATAGTCTTTCCGAATTCAGTTGAACATGGAAAAAACGCCCCATAGGCATCCCTAAAAAAATTTTCTGATAAAAGTAAATAATTATAATAATTTGTATACAGGGTGTAACATAAAGGTTGGGAATAAATTAAACAGTGAATTTTTTATTTAAAAAAATATATATTTGTCATATAAAATTATGCTCTACGGGTTTTCTTTTCCAAGCTACAGGGTGTTAAAAAATTTCAAAAAATTTAGTTTTTTAATATCATTTTCAATGCAAAAATCTTTTTTCAATGCCTATTTGACCATGTTCGGTGGCTGAGTCAAAGCGTACTTCATAATGTGTAGAAAATTTCTATTATATGTTCATTTGGCCAACAACATATTTTAATTATTTATGTCCTCAATTTTATTAAATATATTGATGGTAAATTTCGTTTTGTTCCGTTTCAAAAGGTATCCAAAATGCCATGTTGTAATAATACCATTTTTCCCTTTTGCAATCGTAGTAGCAATGATTAATAGAAGGTGCCTATAATAAATTAAAATTACCTGAATCACACCAAATTCCGCATTGCTGCACTGCACTGCTGGGCAATTTGTCGACCACTTGTCAACGGCTGAGATTTATTGCCCAGTGGCCCAATGCAAATGTATTTGTATTTTGTTTGCCCGCGCTCGCATTCTTCAACTGGGCGTATACATTTCTACCACCTCCACGTTTAGTTCGACTAGACCTGTATATTGGTATGGCTAAATAAATATGGGAACAAGAAGCGGTAATAGTATTGTTTGAGGTTACCTCAGAAGATATTGTGAATTATAAAAGATTGGGTATTGGCTAATTGGGTGACAAGGCCCACGTTGGGCGCCATGTCTTGAAACATGAAGATTAGGCGCTTCACTTGCTTTTGAGATCAAAGAATTAGTTTTAGAGGGTTTCAGCTAACCCTAAACTGTTTTGCACTTAAGCTTTAAGGAGTACAGTTTATAATCGTTATTTGATGCCTCTATAGAGCGCCTGTAAGCTTTACTGAACTGACGATGGATCGGATGGACGTTAGTTCAGAGGTAGGGGCATATCCGATGGTGGCTCTCCTGCGTGGTCCAGTGCGGCACCATTTCCACTTCCCGGCCTTCCTGTCCGTTCCTGTATCTGTGGAATTAGGCGTCTTTCTGTTCTGGATTTTAAGTAAGAGTCTATTGTTGCTGGATTTATGTGTGGATCGTGTTCGGAGAATATTTGATCTACGAAATCTGAAACTGGAACGGCTCCGTCTCCGTTGCATCACGTTGTTGGCAACATCGACTGCTGCGGCGGGGTGATTTTGAGCTGCTTGGAGCGGTTTTGGGCGTAATGACGGGAAATTTGTAAAGTGATGGCTTCACTGTCCCGATTAGAAACATGAGTGAATTTTTGAAATTATATTACGACAATACCTTGAAATCTCACTTCGCTGAACACTTTCCCTTACTGTTAATCTTGTATTGATTCTGGTGGATTACGAGTGGCGTTTTTTCCATAAATTTAAACCATATTTTTCATGTTGAATTATCCCTCAACAATATCTTCCACATCACTAATGTTAATTTTGTGAAATTCGTTTCTTCTATATGCGCCGACAATGACAAAAGTTACTACAACTTAAAATTAAAAAAATTGGCATGGACTAAAAATAATAACAAGGAATATTTGGACTAGGAACTCCAAAAGTTTTCTTCTCTGAACTGTGTATTTTGTTTCCTTTTTAATGGCACTTTCCGCTTCAATCAAATTGGTTCCTTCATCCATCAAATGTATTGAAGCTAAAAACGTTTCACTAAATTCTTCTTCGGTTTTCATTTCTGTAAAGTGGATTTGAAATTTTAAGCCTTAAAAGGATGTATTGGACATGATAATTGACCGTAATAACGACTGGTTAGGACAGGTTCACTGTAGACTGAAAAGAATTAAAACACTTTGGAGACGCATTGCCTGTGGGATGGTCCTGAGTGGTGCAGAAACAGAACCCTAATAAAGACCTAATGCATTGTAGTAACTCTGACCCCACATCTTTTAATTTTAGCAGCAATACCAATGGGTATAATATTTTAATGAAATAGTTTGTTAATAATCCTTTTGTAATCAAACTAGAACGAAAGGAAAGCAAACGGAAAGGTCAAAATTAAAAAAGAAAAGTATATAATAGTTAAAGCCAAAAGCGAGTCGTCAATTTGGAATTTTAACAGTCATCAGGCTGTTAACAAACGTAACATTAATGAAGAAATTCTGCCCAATCTGACAACGTTCCCGGGAGCATCCGCTCGAGGGCTACTGCTGCATCAAGTCCTCCTAGGGATGGGCGCGACTCGGTAACCCAGAAAGTTATTGCGCCTCCCTAAAGAACAATTGAAAAAACCGTTTTCTGGGGGTAGTGAAAGGAATTGGGTTAATATAATTTGTGGATTAATTACAACTGTCAAATGCCATTTCTGCTGTCGCACGTTTTCGCAGCCCTTGTTAATTAATCGCTTTATTAAATAAGTCGAATCGATAAATATGAAAACCGAAATAAATTGTTGTGCCTTGCTTTGGGTGTTATAACTAATTTATATTCTGTTCTCGTAATGAAGACAAAATGGGTGATTACTTTTACCCAGCATTATCTCAGTTTGCTATAGAGAAAATTGGAATTGTTTAGCTGACCAATCCAATTGAGATCATGAGTAATAAAACAGTGAGTTCGTTGTCTTTCTGGAATCATTTAACATAATACACCGTACGAAACCGGTAATAACGGCAGTTATTGGCTTCGCGTTTGCTTTGTGCATGCGTGTTTTAATATTCTAATAATGTCGAACGCGCCAAAGGGTAAATAACTACCTTTCGCTGATAAAGTACGGAAATTTATTTATTTTTATTTATACCTACCTGTTTATTTATTTGTTTACGACGAACACGTCTATGACTAGCCGACGAAAACCCCGAGCTTTAATAATAATGATACGAAGAGCTGTATGTAGGTATAAGAGAAAAATATTCAGTGTAACTGAACCCTAACTTAAAAAAAAATCACAAAAAATTCCTTCAGTTTTATTTGTGCCTCTTCATTTATTTTCGAGGTAGAGCCCATTTTTTGTTTAACATTAGTAGATGAAAACACTAAATAGAATAATAATAAGGTAAAGTAATGGAAATGCAAAGTAAATAAAAAGAAACAACTAAAAATAGTCAAAGTACAATTGATTTACAAGAGTAGAAAAGAAAACAAAAACAGTAATAAGCAATTTACAAACAAAAATAGATACAGTTCGACAAATATTCATGAAAAATTTAATATTTCTTGCGAGAATTTGCTCAATCGAGGATAAACTTTATATACTTTTAATAAAGTTGCAATTCTTACATTTGTATCTTACGTAAATTTAAAAACAGGAGACCACAGGGATGTTTTTTGGGTCGAAATTTAAAAATCTGACCATTTGTTGTCTCTCTGGAAAATGAATTTTTATCGAATTTGGAAAAAATCACAAATTGCAAACATGAAGTTTGTATGTTCAAATACTGTGATGTACTCAAAAGCCTTGTGTACTTATACAGAATGTAAGATGTTTGACTGCCATTACTTCAGTAAGAGATAGAGTAGTCATAAATGAAGAAAAAATCTTACGCCCCTGTATATTATACAGGGGCGTAAGATTAACAGTTTTCAAAATACAGCGAGTATTAATATTGGGGAGTTTCATCACAACGTGACAACAGCGCTTAACCTAACGCTACACAGCTGGTTCATACCACGTGTGTACGCGGCAGACTTGTCCTACGGAAAAAATGTAAACAACTATTATTGTGAAACATTTAGTAAATTTCAAGACAATAGGCCTCTTGCAGAAAAAAATATTTTAATAGTTTTCGTATCTATACTGAATACTACAAATAATGTGTAAAGGTTTTTTTATATTAATTTGTTTTTAAAAAGTTATTAGATATTAAAGTTTTAATCGGTTGACGTCATCGGTAAGTAAATGGCAAGCGGGACATGTACGCGTTTCGACAGTGCAGCTGACTGCTTTGGTTATTAAATGTGTGGAGTGGTGTCAATAAGCAGTACGATACCTTATAACGAGCGTTCAAATAAAAACGTGGTCGAAGTTGGCTCTGACACATTGGACGTAGGGAGTAGCTTATAGCGACCAACTTAACCTCATTAACACAACGCTGAACTGCACTTTGAAAAATTTTGTACTCAACAACGCCGGGAAATTGATTTTGAAATTCTATGAAACATTCCTCAATAGAATACTTCCATATTCCATCAATCTTGCGTCCATTTCTAAAGTAGGACTCTATGATAAACCCTTTTTGTTCTTGAGAAAACACCATTTTAAACGCTTTTTAAAACGAAAATATTCAAATTGATAGCGGCGATATAGCGCTTTGACAGATGACGTTTAAGTTCATTTGCTATACGCTACGCCCTACGTCCAAATTTTCAGAACCAACTTGACCACGTTTTTATTTGAACGCTCGTTATATACTGTAAATTTTTTAAGTTAAACTTATAATAAATATGGCAAATCCCTCTAAACCATACCATTACTGATGCATTGTACCGATGTGTGAAAATACATCAGGAAAATCGCTAGAAAAAAATGTATTTTAAAATAAATTTATGTAGATACCTATAAATCACATTATCATACCTGTTTGCTTTGATTCCCCTTATTTCTGTAAAAATAAAATCCTTTTCGAAAAAAACTCCGCAATCATCATGGAATTCGGTAAATTGTCTGATTAGGTTTTAGCATAACCTTGTTCGGTCATGTTACAAATATTCTTGAGAATTTTTAAAAAACTAAAATGATTATTTAAAATAACAAATTTAGATTCAAAATATTATTTAGGTAGTAAATAATATTATGCTACGCGCGGAAGGCTCACTTGAACTAAACGTCGTAAAAATTAAATATACCTACACAGACTTAATTATTTTGCTACATAGGTGCATATTTAGGTATACCTACTTAACAGAATGGAAACCGGTTAGTAAATATAACAGCACATCAGTATAGTTATCGTATTCTATGTAAACTAAAAATAATAAATATTTTTAAGAAGTCATAGGACCGACATCATTTTCTAATGTGGAGCGGCCAGTTTACTTACCGATGACGTCGCAGCAATAGCAAATTACAATGTACTATTTAGTCAATTTTCGAGTAGAATTTTTCACAAAAGATTTTATAATTAATAATTTTAAATAAGGCCATATTTAAATATGTGAACTAAAGTAAAAAATCCGGCAGGTGCAAGAGGCCTATTGTTTTCCAGTTTTTAAATAAATAAAATAAAAATGTATCGATTTTGTAGTACGAAGATAGTGTTGTGCTTAAATTTTAGCTCGAATTTAATTAATTGAACTTTTTTACATCGAGTTGGAGATTTTGATAATTTTTTTCTCGGAAATAGTTGTATTTAGGTCATATAAGGTTTTTTGTTTATTTTATGTATTCTATCGTCTGTTAAAATTAAGGCAGTCAAACGTTTAACACCCTGTATAGAATAAACTTGGTATCCAGCTTCCAAGCATTTGTACTGATTGTAGCCTAACAAATTGAACTCTCAATTTAATCATGAACCCAAATCAAGTTATTGATATAATTTAATAGGAGGCAAAAAAAGATCACAAACCAGACTCCCAAACATTTTGAAATTACACTAAGGATGCTTATAGTATGATATTTATTACCTTAAAAAATAATAGATTACAGTATTTAAAAATAGAGAAACACATATCAGGTCTTAGACTTTTATTTATACTCTTAAATTTGAAGTAGTTACAGATATGTGATATGCTATATCTTATGTTAATTTTTACTTTAATTTACAGTTTCCTGTTGTGTAACAGCTTTTTTATACACTTCTCATAACGTTTTGGAACCCAAGTCCATTGAACATTACCAAATTAGAATATAAATGGGACTCGGCATTAATTTACTTTTATAATTCTTCTACTCCGGATTGTCCTCGATTGCTCCTAGCAAAAACCCGTCTTAGATAGTAGTTTACTTGCGAAATTGACTATAGTTTGTTCATATGCCTTATAACAGCAACGGATATTTCCGATACAAGATNCTGATTGTAGCCTAACAAATTGAACTCTCAATTTAATCATGAACCCAAATCAAGTTATTGATATAATTTAATAGGAGGTAAAAAAAATGACAAACCAGACTCCCAAACATTTTTGAAATTACACTGAGGATGCTTATAGTACGATATTTATTACCTTAAAAAATAATAGATTACAGTATTTGAATACGGAGAAACACATATCAGGTCTTAGACTTTTATTTATACTCTTAAATTTGAAAGGTGGTTACGGATATGTGATATGCTATATCTTATGTTAATTTTTACTTTAATTTACAGTTTCCTGTTGTGTAACAGCTTTTTTATACACTTCTCATAACGTTTTGGAACCCAAGTCCATTGAACATTACCAAATTAGAATATAAATGGGACTCGGCATTAATTTACTTTTATAATTCTTCTACTCCGGATTGTCCTCGATTGCTCCTAGCAAAAACCCGTCTTAGATAGTAGTTTACTTGCGAAATTGACTATAGTTTGTTCATATGCCTTATAACAGCAACGGATATTTCCGATTCAAGATATCACCAGCTGCGACTCCTAAGTTTATGGAGGACTATGACCTGCCTTTGTTAAAAACTTGTATCGTGAGCATCCGGTAGAGCATTGCTTTTGATCTTTCGCTTAATCTCATCTAGATGCCTAGCCGAGATGAAATTTTAATTTTGTTTCAATACTGAGTCGTGAGTCAATCAACAACCTGTCGTAGATATTTGATGTATAGTGTGACTGGATCAGTGTAAGAAGATACTTCTAAAATCTCAATTTATTATAAAATAGTACAACAAATCTTCACGATCTTTAGATGTTGGTGTACTATTACAGGCATTTTAATTTATTATCATAGGAATTTGACTTCTGTTAGCGACACTGCCTTGTTCACCAGATGAATCTAAACAAGCTACAGGTATTTTAAAAGGAAGTGAAGTTGTACCTTGAGATTTTACCATACATTATTTGAAATTTCATATATTTACGGTTTACATCGTTAACCGTTAAAGTCAGTTACTCTCGCCATCAATATAATGATACACTTATAACTACTAAACGACTAACTACTAATCACATATATAAACAGAAATGTGCAGTTAAAATCTAATTTAAATGGTGGTATCTGGTTACCTACACGCGATTATATATAGCTAGGGAGACAAGAATGTAAAACGATCACGTATTGCTTTTCATCAACCTGATTTTCTTAACTTAAGACTGTAGTAAATGCCTAGCCTCTCGTATTTATTAATATTTAATGAAACAGTACCGATATTGCATTAGAAAGTGATATAACGGGCAATAGTGTAGTTTGGTTAATTTCTTTATTGTCATTTCAGAACAGTTTTTCGATAGATTTAACGTCCAATGCATGTACAGGGTGATTAATTTGCGATAGTTGTATAGGGCACAGCCAAAACAGTGGTAGATACAACAAATCTGATATCGATGTCCCGTCCTCTTCTTTTGAGTTTACTTCGCTGGTACCAAAAGATCTTGGCTAACTTGGTTAGTTTTAGATATACATTAACCTCTCTTAAATCATTAAATTTAGAAGACAAAAGTTTGAACATTATTTGTTCTATTTTTATGAGGGACCATTGGCATACCTACTCAGATTTTTAAAAAATCGCACAGTTTTTCCGATATTACATATTAGATTTTTTTAAAATAGAACACCCTGTATTTGGCCATCCCGTTGAATAGCATTTTTTTACCTTTTGTGCTATAATAATAGATACCAACTTTTTATTTGCCTAAATGAGGAAAAATGCAAAAAATGTATAGGTATTTTTTCAGTTGGCCATGTGATTTATTTAGTATTCGTCTTTTATTGTTTAATATTGACAGTTTGTTTTTAACTTATTGAAAGCTTATTAAACGTCTATTATTTGCTTGTATTAATTTTGAAAGGTATAAAAGTGGTGTACAAAAGTCTTCACAAAGTTCAAATTTTGGAGTGTTACATTGAAAGTGAAAAAAATAGTGACGCAGCTTTAAACTTATATTTGGAGAGATACCCAGAACGTCATCAGCCAGAAAAGAGAATTTTTAACCGACTCTATGATAAATTATGAGTTTGGTACTTTTCAAAAACCGAGAGCTAAATCTTATAATATACAGAATAGAGAATATGATGAAATCGATACTTTAGCTTTTGTTGTCGCGAATCTCAATGAATACAGCATAGAAATTCAAAGGACGACAGGAATTGGTAAATTGAAAACACTGAGAATTTAAAAGTTTCGACCATGTACTATAAGAAAAGTCCATCATTTGCATCCAGAAGATAAAGAGAACCGAGTCAATTTCTGCCAATGGTTTTTGCAGCAAACTCGTGTAGATCCCAATTTTTTTCAAAATGTTATTTGGACCGATTAGGCTTCATATGCAGCGAATTCAACGGCATAATGCGCGTTATTGGTCAGATGTGAATCCTAACCAAACTGTGGCCAGAATTCAACAAGGGCGGTTTGGTTTTCATGTATGGGTAGTTCTCTTCCACAATAGAGTGTTAGCTTACGAAATATAGGATGAAAACCTCAACGCTCAGATGTATGTGAGAATTTTCCAAGAAAATATTATTGAACCATTGGAAGATATGCTACCAGCTCAACGATATCACATGTTCTTTCAGCATGAGAATTATTAAATCTAATCATAATTTCGGGGACAATTGGATCGGTAGGTACGGATCAAACAGGTGGCCGCCTAGGTCACCAGACCTAACCCCTATAGACTTTTATTTTTGGGGGATCTTAAAGACGAAATTTATAAGTATAGAGCTAATAATGTCGAGGAGCTAAGGGAACATTTTGAAAATTATATTCAAATATCCACATTTACAATGCGACCCGCTTCATTGCCCAACGTTGTCAATTATGTAATCAATGAAAATGGCCGACAATTCGAGCACTTGCTGCGACTTTGTTATATTATTTTTGTTCTATTATCTAAAGCCCATAGTGTATACCTCGTTGGAAAGGTCTTTTCATGCTTTATCTCGTAATGAATACGTAATGTCATTTACCTCGATATGAAAACCTATAAGATGGCATTATTTCAAAAGAATGCCGTTTTATGAATTTTTCCCAAAAATTTTAAATGCAATGCTAGGTATAGTTTTCTTTTCATAAATGAATTCATTACAAAAAAAATTGATGAATATAGTATATGCCTGAAATTTCTAACGACAGTGTTGTTTATTTATTGGTGCCATTTATCCAACTTTAGGGTGTTTCACGTTTTCTTAAAAAAGTGAAATAGCAGGATAAAACTTTTTATAGGTTAGGTTGAAGAGCATAAAAATACTTTTACATTTTGACGCCAAAAAGGGTTCTATATCTTTGTTTGTTAGCAAGTTATTCGCAAATTAGTGAGCAAAAAATAAATAATGACAATGAATTGAGGAACACGACGCTAACGGAATTACCAAAACAAAATGCGTTTAGAGAGCATTTTTCTATAAAATATTTTAAAGTGTAAACAGTACGAATTCAAGTAAAATCCAATATTAATGCGTTTCAATGGAAACGTCTAAATAAATATGGTAGTAAGCAGTGCAAATACAACTTAATTAAGTTACCGCAAACAAACTACCACAAAAGGCGTCCTTATTGTGCACCATAATTTTAGATTGAATGGGTCTCAAACTTACTTAGAAGTTTGGCAAAAGTTTTATCCCAAACAATTATAGCCAATAAAGAGATAGAGGTTTACTAAACTTTCAAGTTTTCCCTGGTATTCCGCCTATATTGAAAACTGAATAAATATTAATGAATATCAGATTGGGCCGTATCAGAATCCCCGCCTGAAAATTTATTCCTACAATGATTCACTACTTGCGTGGCGTGAGTCGAGTTAAAGACGAGCCACATGGTTTATATGTTAACAGCTGAATATATCTGCGGAGCGGACTAAGATCAACAATGCAAGTGAAATAAACCATGCACGAAGGAATGATAGATGTAACATATAAAAACGGCGATATAAACATGTCCTATTATATATTTAATCATTTGAGAAGGTTCAATTTCAATAAACTTCACCATTATATCTGCATATTGCTCAAAACCGCTCCAAAATTATAAAGGGCATGAAAAAATATATTTTTTATGAATTCCGGCTTGTGCGCAGATGACACTTTGCAGTAATGGCTTTAATAACATTTTTTTTTTACTTAAATTAAAGAAATTAATTTGCATGCTTATATTGTCGTAATATGAGTCGCGAGCGTTTCGAATTTCACACATGTTTTTCGAAATTTGACCGGAATTCCCCACGAAGCCCCGATTGCCGCCAAAAGTCAACAACAAAGATGCTGATAACGCACTTTACGAAACTCAGAATCACCGCTAACACCACAGGAAGGCGCTACCATTTTTCACCACAGTTTCTGTTTTTCGGAAAATAAACTAATTGCAGCAGGGGATTAGGGCCAGTACTAACATAAGTCAGTTTCACCTTCATAATTACTTGGAGATGGCCACCACAACGAGATGGACGTATTCTGATGCCGACACCAATGTAGGACTTTTACAGAACCAACCTGGAGGGCGTTCGGAAGTCCACCCAAGTACCATGTAGTTGTAGTTTAATAGCAAGAATCGAAACCAGGCCGGTACATCTAGTACACTCCATATTGTGAAGAAGTAAAAATGGTACCAGTGAGTATAGAGGATTGAAGTAAAAATACCTTATATGAAAGTTGCAGCCCTGAGACGATATACCCTCTTAAAGGAGGGGATTGAAATTCACATTTGAATTTTTCTCTTTAGTATGAGGAATGCTAGAGACACGAAACTTGGTCTGAGCATCCTACTAATAAAGAGACAACTTTTCAATATTTGTTCGATTATTGGCGTATTTTATAAAGAAGTGTAACAGTCAACCCCATTGCAATATTTTATTAGAAATTTTTTATAGGAAGCAAATTATTTATTTAAAAATATTCATTGGGAAAACTGATTTATTGCGCAACTTTCTTACCTCTTGTAATTTTTCCATAAAACCGATAGTTTTCTAGTAAAAAAATTAGATGCATCAATTAAAAAAAATTAAGTATAAAAGATTCATTTTTTCTGGGGTTCAGGGCTATTCTACGAATTCGTAAATATGCCCATTGTTATTTTTTCGTCGAGCTACCCCAGTTTTAAAAAAAATAAGTTTCTACGATGAATAGAAGCCGAGATATTGCAAAATTTACAGCGCGCACTTCCCCCACCACCACGCCGCCGGCCGCCGGACAGTTTACTTAGCGAGTACCTTCTCTTTAAAGGGCTCGTGAGTCGTTAATTTTCCACATTTTTCAATGCAATGAATTTTATTCAAATTGTTTATAAGCGAAAAACGCACGGTTTTTTAATACACAATTTGAGAATGTTAATGTTAAAAAAACGGTGATATTTTTTAATAGGTCGCTTAATTACGTCTTTAGGATTACAATGACGCTTTCAGAATCATGTTTAGTTGAAAATTAACGCTTGTACAGAGGCTTAAAGTTCATAACTTTTGGAGCCTCTGTTATAAATTGAATTGTGCGAAAACTATTGCATCTACAGCGCCCACTTTTGGCACAATTTTTAAGTAAGACAAAGCCCTCAACTTGTCATAGGTTTTATAAAATTTTAACAATAAATGCGATAGTTATAAACAAATTAAAAAATGGGCACTTTTATTATTTTTTTTCAATAACTTTTTTGTTTATTAACCGATTTTAATTTAGCAAGTCTCATTTTGGAAGTAATTTGATTCCCTACAAGCTGTCTGAGAGTCACTTTTCGCTAAAGTTGATGGTTTTCCCTGCAAAGTGAAAAAACTGTTTTCCTCACTTATTTGTTTAAATAGAAAAGTAAGCTAATAAAATTTTGGACTCACGAGATGAGAGATGTCTTGTATTAGACAATTTTACAATAATCTCGCGGATAGGACTTTTTCGAGTAAAAATTTTATTTGCTTGGCCTATATGTATGATATATATGATCATGCGCAAGCTAATTGAAGAATTACTAAAGTACGTTGCAATACAGAATGTTTTTCAATGATTTCTTATATTTTATTTAATATTTCACATACAAGAAAAAATTCACATACAACAGTTCCATTATTCACCGTATACATATAATGTCCAATCGATATTGGAAAAAAGATACCTACGACATAACATAAATCGGGTTTCAGGTGGTTCAAAACAGTACGTCATCTGTCAAAAACCATCCGCAACGCCAGTAAAACATGAAAAGCTGTTTATTTAACCCAATACAAAAGCCTAGCTCGGAACGTCACAAGCACCGCGACTCTATTTTACAATAACACATGCCGCATAAAAAAAGTCGTCACCCATTCTACCGTATTTCGTGGAAACAACAAAACTGGATTTTTCTATACCTACCTGCGTCGCTAATAGTCACATAGAGTTCTGTTATCTCTTCTGCGCTTGCAACGTTTCATATACATGGCTAATAAACAGCGTATGCTACAGCCCTGACACCGGCTGTATACTCGATTATGTGATCCCTGCTCATTTTAGTTCAGAGCAGCTTGTCACTTAGTTGGCAAAGTTGAGCGTTTGCCCGTTGATAGAATTCGCCTGTGGTCACATCACGTCGCCAATAGCTTGCAAAAGCGAACACCAAAGCAATTCGTATGATGAGCGGTCATTATCTTACTCATCCAGGCTTTGGTGTATCATACTTTGGATCTACAGTTTAGGGAATTATAAAAAAATATCGTCGTTCAAAAATTAAATTGTATGAAATTATTGGAGCATATAAATTTATCAATTGTTATGATTTTGGGTTGGTTATCACTTTACAGTACTGGATATGCATGTGCAAAATAAGCAATAAACATAACCTTAAAAAAACATCCCTGATGTTGCCCGTAAAAGCCAATTGAGATGTTCTTACCAATTTTTATTTTGTATGTGGTGCTAAGAATAGTTGTGTTGTGTTTTCTTTTTTGTGAAAACGGTAAAGTTAGGTAAAAGATCGTAAAGCGGTTTGTCATAGCTTTTCTACGTATGGGAAGTAGCCCAGTCATTATAGACATGAAACGGGAAAAAATACTATTAGAAGATTATCTACGGAATATTGTTCGGAAACCTGTTATAAACAAAATATCAAAAAATCAACTCGAGGCTAGTTGGGAAACATTAAGGTAAATTCAACTATTTAATTGCGAAAAAGAAGATAGCGGCGATGCGTTCTATTACTTGATCTAGCGAACGAGTGGGGAGAGCGAGGCGGAGCATGCGCGCTACGCGCCTGGTTGCGGGCAGGAAAATGATCGAGTGGCTTCAAATCGATGGAGCCATATCTCGGTTAATAATGAACGTATCGAGATGATTCTTTTTTTAATTTGGTGTAGCGCGAAAATTCATGAGCATTGAAGCTATTGTATTAACGAAATTAACATTATCTCAACCCGTGATTTAATTTTTTATTTAGTAAATCTCGGGTTGAAATAATATTAATTTAATTTTTATTAACATTCTTAGAATATGAGTTACAACATACCGGGTGTCCAAAAAGTCTGGAAACACGCGAATAATTCCCAGGTAAATTATTTTTGAAAAAATGACCTTGAAATGACCTTGAAGGACACCAAGAAGGTCGAGTTTGCGGTCACCACTAATTGCAATTAAACAAAATAAACTAAAGTGAGCTTTGTACTATTTTCATCAACTGCGTCCTTCGGCGATATCCAGCCCTCAAATTTAAATAACCTTTGAATGCCCTTCAAGGTCAACCCTGATTTATGGATCTTGGAGTTTTTAGACGTAAAATTTCCCGCTCTTTCGATTGCCGACGTCGAAAAAGGGAGTTTCTATTTAAAAAATGGAGATGACCTTTAAATAACCTTCAAGGTCATCGTCAAGGTCGAATCCAAGGTCACCATTGAATTCTTCGTCAAAAGTTCCCACAAGAATGGCCTTAACATTTTTTCAAAAATAATTTAACTGGGAAATTATTCAGGTGTTTCCAGACTTTCTGGACACCCTGTATAATTCTGACACTACTTTTAAACAACTAATTTCTATTGTTTATTAGGTTGCTATCGTTATGATAGTCAACGCGCCTAAACTGTCTCGATTCAAACACGGTTCAAACGATTTCAAATACAAAATTAAATTGTTGTACAAAACACAGTTGTCTTAATTTATTGCAGTTTTCGAAAAAATATTATGCCTCTCTAAGCTCGCCAAAATAACTTCCATTCTTGAATGCAAAAGTATTATTTCGCATTCTAGATACAAAATTAATTCCACCCTAATAGTCCAATTAAATAAGC
The DNA here is from genome assembly GCF_000390285.2 of Anoplophora glabripennis. Classification (NCBI taxonomy): domain Eukaryota; kingdom Metazoa; phylum Arthropoda; class Insecta; order Coleoptera; family Cerambycidae; genus Anoplophora; species Anoplophora glabripennis. The sequence goes on from NW_019416281.1 coordinate 952,088, forward strand.
CTTTAAATCGAAATTGTGGTCAACTTGCCTGAATTTTTGATATGAGTTAGTTTGAGGTATATTATAACAATAAGTGACAGTGATTTTTTGTTCAACCCCCGGCCAAGGGTGAAAAAAGATAAAAGATTGTCTTTTTCTTGTACTATTAAAATTAACAGAGTTAGGGAGGGTAGAAGTTGAGGGAGGATTTCAGAAATTTAAAAAAATCATAACGAGCAGAAAAACGAATGAATTTTGTAATTTTTTTCAATCTACTCTAAAAAAATGTGAAGAGACACGTATTTTTTTTATCGGCGGAAAAACATATTTACGGGGTGAAATACACCCTCAAAGTTCGCCACCCAAAACAGTTTTTTCAAAATTTCTGGGGTTCTAATCAATATTTTGAAATGAAACAAAATGGAAATTACTTATGATAAAAAACAGATATTTCGCAAATGATTCCATGTTTGGGGGTTGCTACCCTTATTTTTTATTTTGGAAAAACTATATTTTTTATTTATAAAAAAATCATATTTACTGAAAAAGAATTAAAAATATGATTTGTGTAAACAAATTGACAAAATTAAATAGACCTGTTTCGGGGTTTTTGTTAAAATCTCTGTTTATCTCTGGGGTGAACAACAAATTTGAAATTGTTATAACTTTCTTACTAAAAATTAAAAAATATATCTATTTCTCTAAAAAGAAAGGTTACATTTTTTAGAGCAGATCGAAAAAAAAAAATTCGTTCATTTTTCTGCTTATGATTTTTTTAAATTTCTGAATTCTTCCTTTAACTTCTAGCCTCCCTAACTCTGTTAATTTTAATAATACAAGAAAAAGTCAAGACACCATTTTTATGTAGAATTGTATGCTTTACAACTTTTATACGAAACTTTTTTTCTAGCCCTTAACCTGTTTTGATTTATCTTGAAAAATCCCTTTGTTTTATCATTTTTCGATTTAGTCTTATTTAATTGGACTATAAATTGGTGCTGGTATTCTATTTGATAATATTTTTAGCGTCTATTGATTGCGGATTCTAAAATTATTTCCGTAAAACGAGCCAATTTGTATTTCCCTCGATACATTCTCATTTACCACTTTTATTGCTGCAGGTACACTGTTTCCCCGTTATTCCGAAATAAAATTTGAGTTGTGTTTTATTTTCATAAATCAAAATCTGGAACAGCAGTTCCAGGGCTTATAAAAGACATTAACAGCTCCATAAAAGTTGTTAATAGACTTTAAAAAGGCCGAGGCGCTAACAAAACTGTAAAACTTGTGTTAACGACGTGAGTAAGGTGAAACAGAATTAATTTCGTCTTACTTAAGGCAGGGCGAACATTGTAGAAAATTAAATACCTGAAGTCTGAATTAAAAATTACTTTAAGTGCTTACTAAATTTAATGGAAATGTGCATAGAAAAAAATACTTTTTTAAAATTTCGTATTCTAGTATTTTAGTTCAGCAAACAGTACGATACAATAAATACCCATTAATACAAGTAGGCAAACAAATTCAGATCAAAAATGCATTATTTAGTATATAGGGTGGTCCGAATTTTATGCAGGAAACTTCGTGGACAGATAGATCTCTTTAAAATAATAGATGTTTGCCTTATAAACATAGGTCTGGAACGGCCTCGTTTTAGAGATACAGGGTGTTGAATTTGTTAATAATAATAATTTGTTATTTGTACCTCCGGAATCTGTTAACCGATCTCAATAAAATTTGGTACAGATAATGTATGATAGTAGGCCTTAAATTCCGTAAAATATAAACTCTAGAGGTTCAACCAGTGGTGTACAACTGGACAGGGGTCACCCCCTTTTTATAAAAAAAACTAAAGCACTGTATTTTTTACTAGTTATTGTAACGGATTTATATTCTAATGCACAATTTGTAAGCATATCAACAAAATTCTTTCCACATCACCTATGAGGTAGTGTTCCTGGTGTGTTTTAGTTTTCCCTGGAAGCCTAATCTTTACAAATAAGAACAACTTACATTAAAATAATAATAAATGTACATTTACCAAGCAACAACAAATAAACAAGAAACAAAATTGATGTTACGTATTTACAACAAATGTTCAAAATGCGAACCACCCACATCAATACATTTCTGACATCATCTATTAATGGAACTAATTGAAGCTAATATTATGTGGTGGTTTTCTTTTAATTCGCTACACCCGTCTTCTATTCGCTGCAGTAGTTGTGGTCTATTATCTATTGGAGTAGGCTTTACTTTTCAGATAGGTAACCCCAAACATAGGGGGTTTAGATCTGGCGATCTGGCTGGCCAAGACACTGGACTCTCTGCAGCATTATGGTTGACATTGGCATTTGGTCTTCTACCTGTCCATCACCCCATATAATTTTCATTAAGTGATTTTTGTATTATTCTCCTAAAATGCGCAGGAGCACCATTCATTTGTATCCAGTTATTTTGTGGTATACTTAATGGAACATCCTCTAATAATAATTCAAATAGATGGTTTTCTAGAAAGTTTAGAAATGTCTTGGAATTCAGATGGGGCGGCAAGAAGAAAGGTCCACAAACTTTATTGAAAATTATTCCGAGCCACACTTTCATAGAAAATTCGTGTTGAAAAGATCTTGTCCGAATTTCATGAGGCTTTTCTTGTGACCAAATATGCAGATTGTGAAAATTCACTACCCCTCGCCTTGTGAATGTAACCTCATCGGTCCAAAGTATTTCTAGTAAGAATTCTTACAATCACTGATAAAAATTCAGGCGTCTCTGTCCATCTCCCGGAAGTAAATTTTGCACGGGCTATAAATGGTATGGATTTCTGCCATCCTTATGTAGAACTTTTCAAATTTCGATTTACTCACCCCAATTTGCCAAGACGTTCTTCGTGTACTTAGCCGAGGATCGTCGTCAAATGCTCTTAAAATTTCATTTCTGTGGCTTTCATTGCTCCGTCATGATTTTCCAAATATCGTGTTAATCCAAATAGATGAAATCGTAAAGAAATTTGTTTATGTGCTTACAAATTGCATTTACTTTTAAGCATAAACATAAATATTCTTGTAATATTATGGTTAGAATTGTCTGCCATAAGGGAATTGTATTGATATGAATAAATTGAGAACGGTGAACTTTAGGGAAAAAATTCAAGTTACCTTTTTTACGTATTTTGTGCATTAGAATATAAATTCGTTACAATAGCTTGTAAAAAATACATTGGCGTAGGTTTTTTTTTATAAAAAAGGGGGTCACCCTGTTCGGTTGTACACCACTGGTTGAACTTTTAGTGCTCATATTTTAGGGAATACAAGGCCTACTATCATACATTATCTCTACTAAATTTTATTGAGATCGGTTAATAGATTCCGGAGATATAAACAAAAAATCAATTTTTTTTAACAAATTCAACACCCTGTATCTCTAAAACGAGGCCGTTCCAGACCTATGTTTATAAAGCAAACACCTATTATTTTAAAGAGATCTATCTGCCCTCGAAGTTTCCTGCATAAATGTTCACGTCTCAACGTACCTTAATCATTAAGAGCAGCAAGGGTAGTCTTGACTGACTAGTTAAGAAAAAAACCGGTGATGCATTTGGGATTGCAGTCAACAGTGCTAAGGTCTGGTACAATAAGAACATTCTGTGTTGTAGTCAAGCTTTCGTAAATGTTTAGTTCCTTTCTCAAGATATAAACGTGAGATTAAATTAGAAAACCATCAGAAAAGAGAAATACAGAACCATTGTTAAAATTTATACACATACAATTAATTTTAAAAACAATTATAACTAACGTCATATTTTTAAAACACATTTTCGAGTCAATATACTGACAGGCAATGCTTCTTTTTAGTATATTGACATTTTGAATTTGACCTTCAAACGACCTTGAACTCAAGGTCATTCTCAAGGTCATGTCAAGATAGCCTCCTTTTCACCCTACGACTTTTGTAGGAAACATTTTTTTTAAAGTGACCCATTAAGGTACTCCGTTGTCTGCTTCTTGTTTTTTTTTTGTTTTTTATGCCATTTTATGGCCAAAATATGGGTTAAATCGAAAAAATAATAAGAAAACGTTTTTTTCGTTTTCCAATCGAAATCCGTGGTAAAAAATAGGTGTTTTCATTAAAAAAAATCAACACTACTTCCGGTCTAGACCGGAAGTCGTAATATGGACCTTTCAATGGCCCCCCTCGGTACACTACAATTTTTGTCTGAAACTTTTTTCGAAATAATCGAGTCCAACCGAGATATTATATTGTATATTTTATGTCAATAATAATCTAATGTTGATTTTTTTAATATCTTTTATCATATGTAAACGAAATATTTGCCTCTCGTAAGACTACTATATCCTAACAGTGTTGTTTCATACGATGTTGCAATTGAAATGAAAAATCCATGTATGAGAATTATCCAATTCTTTTAGAGTATATAATCTCAATGTTAAAGTTCAACAAAATAAAATAAAATAAAATGGAAAGCGTAGGTGATACAGACTTACCTAGCTAACTCCCTGGTCCGTGCTTTGATGGTTTTATCAAAGATAGAGAACGATCAGGTCTCTCTTGGATAAGTCTATCCACATATATAGTCTGTTTGGAAATGAAAGAGAGTAATAAAACCCCGAGATAAGAACCGGCCATGGGCGTGCTAATATTTCGTTTCAGGTGCTTCTACTGATTTGCCAAAAATCAGTAGAAGCAAATTATGGGCTGTCTTACGAGAGTTGAATTTTTGCTGGGAAAAGCAGAACAGGAAGTCAGTTCTTATCGATAAAGATGAAATTATTTGTTGGCGAAGATCCTACTTAAGATCAATTAGAAAATTCCGTGACGAAGGGAGGAATATTTATTATCTAGACGAAACTTGGGTCAACGAGGGATATACAGTAACAAAAGTATGGCAAGATAAAAATGTAAAAAGTTTTCGACAAGCATTTTTGGATGGACTTACAACAGGGTTCAAGGCACCTTCACCTTTTTTTTTAACATTAAATTACATAATTAAACAGGTAAATAAATTAAAATACTCGATTCTCATTAAAATAAACTTTATACATAAGAAATATATCATTTGTTGAATTATTTTACATAAAAATATTGTTTTTAAGAAAATTGTTTATTGGTACCATTGTGAAAAATTATTTCTCGAAAAATTATGAAAAAAATTTCTTTTACAAAATTAATAGTTTATAACAAATTAATAATTAATTATTGCAAAATGGACCGTACAGTTGTTATTATTTTCATGCGCTACCCCGGATTAAAAAAAAAACTTTAAAATTGGTCCACAAGTCTCGGAACGTTTCTGTCTTATTTCCCCCACCACATTCTAGGTGTAAAAATGTATTCGGGGACGTTTTTTAAAGGGTTACAAATTACTATAAAATGCATTTTTTTGAAAATATAAGTCAAGACGAAACATATGAGCCCTCATAAGGCCCTTTATTATAATGATAACAACCGCGTTTTTGCAATTGAAAGAATGCTATTTCCAATAAACAAATGTAAATATTTCTTTACCAAATTTTCAGGGTTTCTTAAGCGTAACAAAATACAACTTTTACTGCAGTTTAGAGACGATTTATGCTCTTTTCTTCTATTGATAGCAAATTCAAATTTTGCTGTTTTTTTGCAATTATTTAAACAAATTGTTAATGGATTTTAATTTATCAGGTCCCAAATGAAGCGTTTTTTGAAAACAGTATAAACAAAAGCAAAAACTCCTGTTGGAGAGCGCTTTTTAATACAGCTAAAAAACTCAATTTTTAGTAATTCTTACATTATAATCATTGTTTAAACAATGATCTTGTTGTTTTAAACCGATACTTTTTGGGAAATATTATTTCTTTTTGCCTAAACTAACGATTAAACCAAGTTTCAATCTGAATCGAATTTTTTTACACAAATTTCTTTTCATTTACGGGGCTAATATTGCTTTTTCCATAAAAGTGAAGATGCCAAAGTATTTTTACGAATCTGTGTCGCAATCAATTTAATTTTAGATATATTTCTGTACGCATCTAATGATAATAAGTGTTGTATAAAGTCTAGTTAGCGTAGGTTCTATTTTACGGCATTAGTTCCTAAAAATAGGACATTGAGTACACATCAAGATCTCCAATTATTCTTTAATGAAGCATTTCAAGAAACTTATTACTCTCCTTGCTTTAAAAAACATCTTTCTCACTCTGAACTAAGATTATTTTCCGTTTCCACTAGAACATTTAACGCTCTCCCTTGACCCTTCAGGCTTGTCCGAAGCTTGGTATGATTTCAACGGATCATTTATTTTCATCTCGAATGATTTTCTGATAACAACGGAAACATACAAATCCACTGAAACTTGACTGTAATAAAGCGCGCGGTTATAACTCACAGAAGACGCCATCGAGGAGATTCATCACACCGGTGATTCAATGTTACACAAGGGACCAGGAAACGCTTTAATGAGGAACGGTTTATAGATTCGTGCATTTACAATAATAAATCGTGTATCGCCAGGGTATCTAAAAAAGTAAAAAATAATTGCAGGGTGTTACAAAGAATTAGTCAAGCTATTAACCGCAGACTCTTTGGGAGACAAGATAAACAGATTTATCTCACACTATTTTTCAAGATACAGGGTGTGAAAGTTATGTTGTTTTATAAGACATTTACTTGGAAGTTTGCTGGCAGTTTTATCTTCAGGCCACAAATGATTTGTGTTATTTTGAAAAGAAAACAGTGCGATTGTTTGTAGAATTATTCTTTAACCTTTTTTTTTTGCACGAGTGTATGGTTCAAAAATATTTAAGCTATTGATTATGTCTTAAAAAGCAGGGTAGGTACTAAGGAACTACAACGTTGATGAGTTTTTATTGCATGAATCGTTCAAATGTTTATTCAGAAAGAAAAAACCGCGGAGTGCTATTAAATTAGGGGGTGGAAATTGGAGGTAGGGGTGAAAATGCAACCCTTACCGTTTTTTGAGTATATCTCGAAAACGAAGCAAAATTTGAGGGTATTGCATAGGAAAAAATTTGTAGATAATGAGATTCTCTATCGAGATAGCTTATTTACAAAATTTTAAAAATTTATGTACTGCAAAATATATTAAAAACAATTTAACAACAAAATGCAAAAAATTCAATTTTTTGTTTTGTTTTTTTACTTTTATGCAAATAACTTTTTTCTGAACAGAGATAGGTATAGGCATTGCTTCATAGAAAAAAATATATATAAAATTTCCTTCAAAACAAGAGGTTGTAGAGTATTTTTTAATGAAAATTGACTGATATATTATGGTCGCTCAAACTTAGTCCATTTTTCGATTTTCGTTGCGTTTATCCTTATATACGTTTTAATTATCATTTTTTTGCAAAAAAGGAAGGAAATAAGACGTTCAAGGATTTTCATCACATGACTTGTTCGAAGAGTCATTAAAAATTAAAAATCCGCGTGGTGCTATTAAATCAGAGGGTTGAAATTGAAGAAAGGGGTGAAAATGCACTTTTGCAGTTTTTTAAATATAGCACGAAAACGAAGCAAAATTTCGGTATAGTTCATAGGAAAAATTTTGTAGAGAATTGAATTTCTCACGAAATGGCTAATTTAAAAAATTTAAAAGGAAAATTTTATGCCAAAAATCGTTAATAAACAATTTTAAAGGAAGCAAAAAATAAGACTGATTTTTTATTTTTTTAATAATATAATTTAGTAAAAATTTGAGAATTTAAGTACAATACAGTTTTGAGGTGGGAAGTAGCTATACATGTAGAGTAAAAGTCAGAATAGAAATTTTGATTTTAAACTTGTATTAGGACATTATTTGAGGTTATAAACAGATTTGTTTTATAAAGATGTGTAAAATAATAAATAATGGTACTTCCGTGTTTTTTTTAAATTTATGAGCATCCTATATATCGAATCTAAGATGTTTGTATGACAGTCTCATTTTTTCAAGGGGCAGAACTTTTTATAAAGAGTGACATTTTTCGATACAGTCAAAAACAAAAGAGTTTCTCCTCTTGTTAACTCCATCCGTGGACACACTCTATAATATGTATATATTATTAATAAGCTTTGTTGTACCTAAATTCTCAAGTTTTTACTAAATTATTTTATTAAAAAAGTAAAAAAAATAAAAAAAATCTTATTTTTTGCTTTCTTTAAAATTGTTTATTAACGATTTTTGGCATAAAATTTTCCTTTTACATTTTTTAAATAAGCCATTTCGATGAGAAATTCAATTCTGTACAAAATTTTTCCTATGAGCTATACCGAAATTTTGCTTCGTTTCCGTGCTATATTTAAAAAACTGCAAAAATGCTTTTTCACGCCTATCTTCAATTTCAACCCTCTAATTTAATAGCACCCCGTGGTTTTTTAATTTTTAATGGTAAGGGTAAATGCGACGAAAATCGAAAAATTGGCTAAGTTTGAGCAGCCATATATCAGTCAATTTTCATCTGAAAATACTCTACAACCTCTTGTTTTGAAGGAAATGTTATCTACTATTTTTTCTATGAAGCCATGCCGATACCCATCTTTACTCAAAAAAAAAACTAGAGGCAAAAAAGTAAAAAAATCGTTTAAAATTGTTTGTTTACGATTATTTTGCATAAAATTTTCCTTTTAAATTTTTTAAATATGCTATTTCGATGGTAAATTCAATTCTCTAAATAATTTTTCCTATGAACTATAGCGAAATTTTGCTTCGTTTTCGAGCTACAATTAAAAAACTGAAAGGGGTGCATTTTCACCCCTATCTCCAATTTCCACCCTCTAATTTAATAGCACTCCGCGGTTTTATCATTCTAAATAACCATTTGAACGATTCATGCAATAAAAACCCATCAACATTGTAATTCCATAGCATATAACATAAATCAATAGCCTAATTGTTCTTTCTATTGAGTGTTCGCTATCGTATCTTCTTCACTCTCGTAATATCTTGATTAGATATTGAATGAAACACTGTAACTTCTTTGGATTTTTGATAATGTCCCAATATCTGTTGTTTAATTTTGCATATTTCTTAAGGAGCATCATATGCTTCACCTTACACTTACCGTGTTATAAAATCATTGCTGTCAATGCAAAGAAAAATATTCTTGATGACTACAAAGTAAGTATATTAAGACACTTGCTTGTAGATATTGAATAAAATCGTCTGTAAAGCACTTAAAATAATATATTTCCCTTTCTTAATTATTATTTTTTACCCAATATACATAAATAAATGCCAAAAGTTGCAACAGAAACTTGGCAACAGCACACGAGTATTCTGAGTTTATTATTTGTAAGTTGGCAGTCCTTGTCATGTATATAAGTTATGCTATGTAATCGCTCGCACAGTTGACTGCTTTAACTTATAAAATGTCAGATGAAGAATAGAGTCGGTAGAAAGGAAAATTTGTGACCAATAGAAAGTATGAGTGCTCGAGAATTAGAACAGCAAATAGCGAAAGCAGGAAAAAAGCTGCTGAAGAGAAGATTGTGGAGCCAGAACCTCCGCACACCGTTCGAGGGCATTAACTAATCGATATAGGGTACATGGTACACAATATGACGCTGCTCTTCTTGCAAAGAACAAATTTTAAAAAATTATAAATATTTGATACTCACAGTGCCGTAGTAAATTCCTCGAGAAATTTGTGTCTCGTGATTTATTTCTATTCTTTTGTTAATCAAATTCAATAAAAAAATTATTAGTTCGTTGATAAGTACACTACTATGAAAGTTAAAATAATTATGGGTGACCTTTAGAAGTTAAAATATCGATTTGAAATTTTCAGAATCGAGTTTTTTTTCAATCTAGAAAATGATAAAATAACGAGAAAAAAATTAAAAAAAATAATCAATTTTTGACGATTTTGGAAATTTTTAAAAATCTTGAGCGACCTTTAAAAAATTTTTTTGTAGTTGATTTTTTGAGGAGACTTAAAATATGATAAACTAACATATTTTTACAAGAGACACGAAAAATCGTTTTTTTTTTTTGGGCCACCCTGATAAGTAGCATACTACTGCACTTCTGTGAATACAAATGTTTCTTATAAGACAATGGTTTAAAGCGATTGAATTTATGAAAGTATAATACAATTTGATATATGTAGTATTATACGATACGATGTTACGATGTTATTGCAGCCAAAAAATATTCTAAAAAATATACTAAAATTATTGAAATGTTAATTTTAAAATGAAAAATTATGTTAAAAAAGTATAAATATTTCATTTTTTATATGCTACTATATTTTTTACTTCTTGTATTGAGTTTATCGTTCTTTATAAATAAAATAAATTTCAAAAAGCAGACTTCATTTGAAAATTTCTGATTATATGTATTTTATTATTTCAAATTGAATTACACAAGTAAACACAAGTTGAATGTAAACCATTTCTAATGATTAATTTGTGTATCGAAACGTTTATTTAAAACCACCAGTTATCTTCATTCATAGTCGATTTCGTTAAAATTTATTTCAAATAAAGATCCTAATTTTTATATTCCCGTGGACGGCTGCCATATGTCCCACTTTTAAAAGAACAACGCGAATAGGAGTGTCTGTAAAAATGTCGTCGAGTGCGAAACAAGTCGTTTATGTGCACCGCGTGTGCAGTAGAAGAATATATATTTAAATGCATAGTTAAATAAAGTCACAATGATAATAAATTATGCGATAGTGTCGATGTAGGATATAGAAGAGGCGCCAGTAAAGTCTTGACCTTCCATATGTTGTGGTTTTCTATGCAAATGCTGGATATACAAACATAATTAAAGATGTAATGTTCTAAGAAAAACGACGAGGATACATTAGAAATCGGCGACTGAGTGTCAGTTTTTAAGATTAAGATTAAGATGTTTGGAATGTATGAATAAACAAACATAGAAAATGTTTTACATTATACATTTACAGGGAAGATAAATACGACAAAAATTGTATAAAAAGATTCAAATAATAATTAGAACATAACAAGAAGAAAAAGGATTAAGTACATCCCTTAAAAGAAATAATAGGAATTACAGGAACAAGCATGTACCACTGTAAAAAAAACGGTGGGAGTGAAAGCAATAAAGATACGGGGTGAATCCACTGAGTGAAATTATTGACTACATTTTCCCTCAATATTGAGTATTTTCATAATTTTACTCATATGTAGTACTTTCACTCAAATATAAAATAGTAAAATTGAGTGAATTTGTGTAAATATTATTTGCGCTATACTCGACCCCAACATAATAATTTTGATTTAAGAGGCAGATATATAAAACAGATGGAGCCTCAGAAAGATATACAGGGTGTCACAGTATTTCGTGCATAAGGAGTTACCACAGATTAAGCTATCAAAATTAGCAGATTCAACTAAACTTAGGTAGAGGACATCAAATTTGACAAAAAAAAATAATGTTTTCAAATAAATTGACACACCAATGCTTCCATATAGATATTTTTTGTTCTAAAGATGAATTTCATGAAAATTTTTCCTTGTAATTTTTTTATATTTATAATAGTTTTGGATTCCTTATTATTTTTATTACATCATTACTATCGCAGAAAACGTTGATAGTTCAATGTACATGAAATATCGGTACACCCTGTATAAACCTTGGACATTTGACGCGCTGGAAATGTTAAAATATTAAGTTTAAATGCACCACGATGTTTTAAATTCAAACGCGGTGTACAATGAATTAAAATTTGTTCAAGATTTCTTGGGTAATCAACCAAATTATTCTCGATTTTGTACAATATATTCACTAAGATACAGAATTCATGAACGTCTAGACTAGACTGTTGACCTTCTATTCCGCTAATAATAGGTCATATGGATGACCTATAGTTGGATAAAATCGATTTGTCTTGAAATAAACGTGCTTTAAAAATTCCTTTGAGCATTTTCAATTATATACATACTTCTAATTGCCATATTTATAATTCCAAATAATATTCCAGTTTAAAACGTATATAAGAAAAGTAAAGGCTGTTGGATTTATATCAATTATTTCGAATTACTTATAATAAAACCCGTAGTTTTGTTAGCACCACAAAAGGGCGGTTGCCTATGGGGCATTCCACGTGAAATTGACCATTTTTAACTCTGACCCCCTTTCGATTTGGCTGAAACGTTTTTATTGTTTTCTACCCCATTGAAAACCTCTGAGAATTTTTTCAAATTATTTCACCCAACTCAAAAATGTTATGAATTTAAAAAAAGCTTTTTTTAAATAACCGTAACTTTTTCAAAAATTGAGTTATCGGGACGTTTTTATTTTCAAAATTTTTGTTTTTAAATGTACTTTTTGAAAAAATATTGATCGAAATTATCTGGACCTATCTTCACTGTTTTTTTTTCAATTTTCGAAAAAAAACGAAAATTTCTAGATGATTAAATAATTTTGAATTTTTTTTTTCTTATAACTGACATTTTTTATAAATCCTCAAATTATTTCAGTGGTGTTTTTTTCGTTTTCTATTTTTTTAATGATTGAAAAAAAATTTTTTTTCAAATATAGCTTATTTCACATATTTTGAAAATTTTTGGAAATGTATATAGAATCCCAAAATTGAAAAAAATATTTATCAAAGAAATAATTGAAAGTGGTAAACATGAAAAAAATTTAGATTTTTTTTTAAAAGTTAAGAAAAAATAGAAGATCGTTTTGAATATTTTTTTGTATTTAATTTTCGAAAACTACATCCAAAAACAAAGAAAATGAAAAAAAAAGTTATTTGGTCCATTTTTGGACGAACAGTGGGCTTTAAAAAAAAGACATGCAACGCATTGGAACTCAAAAATTTCAAAAATTTTCAAAATGGTGTGAAATAAGCTAAATTTGAAAAAAAAATTTTCAATCAATAAAAAAAGATAGAAAACAAAAAAACACCACTCTGAAATAATTTGAGGATTTATAAAAAAATTTCAGTTTATTATAAGAAAAAAAAAATTCAAAAATGATAATCGAGTAATTTTCGTTTTTTTTCGAAAATTGAAAAAAAACAGTGAAGATAGGTCCAGATAATTTTGATCTATTTTTTTTCAAAAAGTACATTAAAAACAAAAATTTTGAAAAATAAATGTCCCGATAACTCAATTTTTGAAAATGTTATGGTTATTTAAAAAAAAAGCTATTTTTTCAAAAATTCATAACTTTTTTTGAGTTGGGTTCTCAATGGGGTAGAAAACGATAAAACAGTTTCAGACAAATCGAAAGGGGTCATGATTAAATGTGATCGATTTGGCGTGGAATGCTCCCTATACATCAGCAGTCTTCAAACTTTTACGATTTGCAGAACCCGGCCAACATTTTGATTTTTTTGAGGACCCCTGCACCTAAAAAAAAATTCGAACACATTTTCACACATTATACCTATAATATATTTATAAATACTACGATTAACTAAATAAATATTCCACTAATTAAAAATTAAACTAAGACCCTAAATTTTAAAGAAAATATTTATTGGATAATTTAAAAAAGGAGTAAATATAATCAATGCTTGGGATGTGCTTGAATATTTTTACATAATATGTTGAAATCAAGTGCTATTGTCGTAAGTTGCAGTCGCATTTCAAATTCTGCATTAAGTGCATTGCGATACTTTGTTTTTGTTGCTCTTGTTAATCTCTTATAGTAACTTATACGCGTGTACTTAACAAAAATAAAAAGTTCTAATTAAGAGTATACAGTTTTTTTAAATTTTGTAGTATCGATATTGTTAATTTAAAAATTTTCAATTTTTGACTGAGTCTCAGAACCCCCAGAGAAGTTGTGGAGAACCTCAGGGTTTTGCGGAACACGGTTTAAATATCTCTGCTTTATATGATCCTTAAATGAGAGTCTAGGATCAATATTATTAAAATATCGCACTGGCTGCTGTGTCAGTCGAGCTGTCTAAGGTGCGACAAGATCGATCTAGTTCCAGATCTGGATCTACCTGTTGATTCCAATCCCACTACACCAGATCTGTACCTGGATGTATGTCCATCAGAGGGTTGTAGTATAATGGAAAAGGCTGCAAGTATACTCTGAAGGGACTTGCAACACCCACCTTAAAAAAAAATAAAAATGTCAATCAAAGAATCAAACAATATTATGGTCAACTACTATTTATCATTAAGTCATCGCATTGGTTCCAAAAAGGATTATATTTGATTCAGTGAAATGATTACCTTGATTTCTAATGGTAAACTTGTATTTACAGTTCGAGGACCACTGAATAGAGCATTGGCTTAAAAGGATATCATTGAGAACATCATACCATTTTCTCCACATGTAGATATTTGTTATCAAAGAGTCCGTGTAACCTCATTTGATGAGAATGTTAGGTTTATAATTAATATCATATCTTACAGTTAAAGTGAAAATGCAAGCCGATACATACCTATGTATTTTATATAACTAAAAATTCACTTCCAAAATCGCCTTCATTAATAAATTCCTTACAAAGATAACTCTTCGCTACTCACCAGACTCATTAGAAGACCGGAGAAACTGATGTAGTTGGCAATTAGCTTATTTACCACGTTTAGCGGCAAAACAGTTTAGTACAAAGCTTATTTTTTGTAACACTACTAATTTTCCACAAAACACCGACCGAAAGCTCGTTTGAAAATGGTTGTAACTCACAGCACACTTTGCATTGCCTTTGTTCGTTCCATTTAACGTTTCATTGCTCACTGCTTATTACTTCATCAGAAAATCTCAAAGGCTGTAGTTACTACGCGCTTAATATAGCCATAATTCATTTTATCGCAGCGGAATATAACTTATTTGATGTTGGAATATTTTAGATCTTAAAATCAATATCGGAAAAACAGAACATTTTGTTAGGGTGCAAAGTATCTATAAATCTTGATGATAACAGTAGAAAAATATATATAATCCTTTTTTTGTGACATTTTTCTTTTCTTCTTTATATTTCATATCCAATTTTTTTATTATCTTTCTAGATTTGCTGTTTCAATTTATTTTTTGGATGTGATGAACATTATTTAGTCTTCTTTCACTGTGTGAATTTCCGTTTAAAGTTTTGCTGATTGTTACTTAATTTTCGTTCGTTAAAAGAACATTTTTCGAGAAAAACTACTTAGTAACGTTATTTTGTTCTTCCGCGTAACAATGCAAGCATGTTTTCCTTTGTTTACCACGAAATTACTGATATTTAGAAGACATTGCTTTCCGACAGATTTATTGAGCATGAAGATATTCTTATCTCCCCAACCCTTACGGAAATTCTATCTTTTGTTCCAGTGAGTTAAATGTTGTGGCAAGATAAGAGTGTATTCGACCCTATACACCGACTTCGGGATTGATATTTCACAAGCCCCATACAATTGGGGGAAATAAATAACTTCCTATTCGGTTTAAATAAACATCACCTAATGAACTTTTCCCAAGTATGTGTATTGAATTAAAATTGTTTCATATTTGTAGAATTTTTTAATAATTGTGCATCAATCTTATGATAGTTGATGGTGTATACAATGGAAAAGATGAAGTGGCTCATAACTTTTTCGTTTCATTCCTGGTCCGAAAAACAGAATAAAAAGCTTAATAATTTGAATCAAAGAATTGTTTAAAACCCGTAAAATTAGTTTATAAGATTGAAATTTATTATTATTTTTAATTCCACTCCACCGATGTGGGTTCAAGGTCATATCAAGATCAAGTCGTTTTTCAATGGCAACCCTCCTTTTCGACCATGGAAATGGAAAGAGCAGAAAATTCTGCACCCGAATATGACATTGACCGTGACCTCGAGGTCAGTGGTTAAGGTCAGTTCAAGATCAAATGTTGATTTTTACTGTAATATTTTATTTTTAATTACTGAATCAGAGGGAGTGACAGCCTTTGAGTAGATACCTGATGGTACTTCTTAGTGACCTTGATCTTGAGGTCACAAAAAATTGCGAGTCCCTTCTATTCCATCGCCGGAAATAAAAAATGACAGCCGGAATGATCACTTGACCTGAAGGTCACATTTAAGATGTTAACATGTTGAATTCTACGCTCTCTTATTTCTAGCGTCAAAATAAAGGGTCGCTACTTCAAAAACCGATATGACCTTGACATGTTCTTTCGACCTTCACCTTCAGATCAAGGTTACTAAGGAGTACTATTAGGTATTTACTCAACGACTGTTACTACCTCTGATTCAGTAATTAAAAATAAAAATTACAGTAAATATGATCATGTGACCTTGAACTGACCTTGAGCATTGACTGAGGTTACGGTCCATGACATATTCGGATGCAGAATTTTCTGCTATTTCCATTTCCGGGGTTGAAAAGGAGTGTCGCCATTAAAAAAAACCGATTTAATCTAGATATGACCTTGAACCTTGACCTCAAAGTTGATTGGGGATAGGATTGGATCAGGACAGATTGGGAAATAGTATGACATCGTGCGTCCTTTCACAATTTAATTTCTTCAAGTCTTCAATTGTACATATTTATAATTTTATATTCATTAATTTCTGGGTATCTACAGGTATTTACTCCTTCTTTAAATCAAAATGCAGAAGTAAAGTCATTGTATTGTATTGATCTTTGTCCAGTGTGACGTTAGAAATGAGATTAGAGCCAATACGTTGTCTACAACGACTATATGTACCTCAGGGTTCCGTCCTCGGGCCATTATTATTTAATATATGTTTTTACAAATAGAGTAACTGAAGCATTAGATGTTTGCTTCACACAGATGATTAGTAAATTTTTACCAATGTCAAAACGTTAGAAGACTTTAAGCAAATCCAAGAATAATTCAGACAATTTATCCACATGGTGCATATGTTAGACACAGATTACACAGGCCGACAAAATTAAAAAAAAAAAATTCCAGAGATCAGACACTACGCTTCCGAAGGCATTTGGCGCGCTGAATCCGAATCTGGCCTCAGAATTGATCCATCACCCTAGGTTTCCGAGATATTCTAACCTAAAAGTGCAAAAAACACGTACTTTTGCTATATTCAAGGTTATGTAACTTGGCGAAAATTTTTTTTTTCTCAAAACTGAAAACATCATTGGAAACGACTATCTTTCCCCTTCAAAACGCATTTTTTTATTTAGAAAAAGCTCAATTTTTCGCAGAGATATCGTCAATTTAAGATGACCAGTATGGCTATATTATTACATCATGGCTAACCCCATAACACTGAGCGCTGCTAGCCCTAATTGTTAGGAACGTTAACCCCAAGCCCTATAACCCCACAACACTAAGCGGAGCGAGCCCTCATCGTCAGGAAGGTTAACCCCAAGCCCTATATGTCTGGAAGGTTAATCCCAAGCCCTATAACCCCACAACACTAAGCGGAGCGAGCCCTCATCGTCAGGAAGGTTAACCCCAAGCCCTATATGTCTGGAAGGTTAATCCCAAGCCCTATAACCCCACAACACTAAGCGCTGTGAGCCCTAATCGTCAGGAAAGTTAAGTTCAAGCCCTATCACCCAATAACACTAAGCGCTACGAGCCCTCTAAGGCTCATAGCGCTTAGTGATATTGTGTTATAGGTTGAGCCATGGTTTAATAAGGTAGCTATACTGATCATCTTTAATCGACGATATCTCCGCGAAAAATAAAGCTTTTTACAAATAAAAAAATGCGTTTTGAAGGGGAAAGATAGTAGTTTCCAATGATATTTTCAGTTTTGAGAAAAAAAAATTTTCGCCAAGTTACATAACCTTGAAAATAGCAAAAATACGTGTTTTTTGCACTTTTAGGTTAGAATATCTCGGAAACCTAGGGTGATGGATCAATTCTGAGGCCAGATTCGGATTCAGCGCGCCAAATGCCTTCGGAAACGTACTGTCTGATCTCTGGAATTTTTTTCTTGTTGGCCTGTGTTACCAACCATTCTGCGAAGTCTAACGTCACTTACTTGCAGATTATTTCCTTTAATTTTGATCTCGGTGTTATCTTTGATCTAAAACTAATTTCATACAACATATTCAGTGAAGATTTTTAAACTGCTACATTCTAGAATTCGTAGAATTCGTGGCTTCTTGTCTTAATTTCTTCTTCGTCACTGAGTGCTAGACGTAAATTTTTCCCAGATTTTTCTCCATAAAATTGCCCACAACAGTCTTGAATGTCTACGGTTTTATTTGTCAGGCGCTTCTTTAGCTTTGCTTTCCTAGATTTGGTATCTGGGGCATATTTATACAATTTGATTTTATGTGAACTTTAGTAAAATTCTGGAAATTAACTTGATTATATTACGTAATAATAAAACAACATATAAAAACAAAAGGAGTAGCTTAAAATAAGGCCAAAAGCATTGATTAGAGTTCTTGATTTTTTCAGCCCTTCACTCATCTCCCAATATTTCCAGCTCACTGAATACCTTCACTTTCATGGCGGAAAAATCCATGTTTAATGAAAGAATAAAAGAGGGAGATGACTGCGACAGCCTCCCCTGCATATTTTACCTTTTCATGACTCGGCAGTTTCTGACAACAAGCTCCCCGTCCTGTATCATATCACTATAGACGAAGCCCTTTCTACACCTTTTAAGCTTGGTGTTTTTTTATTGAAATGATAGCACAACAAAGTGACTTGCATCATATTTTCACCCCTGGAATTCTTCGTGCATTAGAATGATGAAGGTGGATGTATTCCTGCTCCTTTGGATGAGGGAAACGCCGAAAGCCGTCCGGTGCGGTTAGGGGAGAGTGGAGTTTTGTGAAATATTCTGTCCTCCTGAGAGTGTATATCCGTTCGTTTGGCTCGTTTTACTATCACAGTTTTCAATATCTCCAGACGTTTTGAAAGTAAATGAAATAACTTAGCTATCCTCAGAAACTCCATAGGTGAAATATAGATCCAGTTTTTAGAGAAAGAATCGAAAAATAACTCAGACGTTCAAAAACTGCCACATTTGACTTTTTCTTAAAATTAGGAGTTGTAATAATCCAGTAAGGAAAAAATTGAAAAGCTAGTCAATAGAAAAACTAAATATTATCCAAGAAAGAACCAATAATATGGGCCTTAATAATTATGAAAGGGGATATGTCAGATCCAGTAAATGATTTTCATAAGAAAAAAAGTAGATGACTAAGTTCGGTGAATATTAAGCAATCCATAAGATGTTGTGCTAAAGCTGTGACATCACCAAAATGAGGAAATCCAATTCCAACTAGATTCTACAGAGTTTTGACATGAAAAATGTAAATATTATAGAAGGTTTGGAAGAACTTCATCGAAGCCTTATCGGGGAAGATGATAAGGATGAGGATTCAGCGGATTTGGCAAAAGTGTGTACCAGATATCTTTTAGGGATCAATCTTATGAACAAACTGAATGAATTCACACTTATTGCAGATCTTGGCAAATATCTACAAAGAACCCTTCAAGAACTACCAGGGTGTTATTTAAGATATATTTGACGATACATTTAACATTTATCCCCACCGAGACAGCAACAGAGAAGAATTTGTTTACCTTATTATGGACATCAGCTATACCATGGAGTTCCCATATATCCTTATCAACAGGAAATTGGATAACACCCTAATGCATAAACTTTACAGAAAGCCAACACACAGAGGTGGGTAGCTGACGGTTAAATTCTCTCAGACTAGAATTAAAGTTTCGTCGACCCATTAGTCAAATCACTAAAACAAGGAACTACATCTTAGCTACAACCAACACTGCGAGGAAATGGGTATATTAACAGAAATATTGACCAAACTATCAGAAATATACACTTAGGAACGGAAGTATTGTAATTTCAGTTGCTGCGGAAGGGATGACAGATGTAGAGTATTTAATGGACTTCAATAATATCAGAATTATAGTGAGAAAAAGAAGATTTTCGATAAGATTTAACCTAGAAGCAATAGAAACCCAGAAAATTGTAGATAACACAGCCACACAAAAAGGTAGTCTGTACTTTTCATGCGACATATGTTATTCGTAGTATTTTTGCCTCCTGATCACGAATCCGGTGTCAGAATTGAGCTATCACGTCACAGAAATTTCCTAACCTCAAAAAAACAGGTAAAAATAGCAAAAATTCACGAAAAAGTGCTAGGAAAAATACAGTTTTTTTTTTCTATATTCAAATGTTCATTTATATAGTTAAGACCCCGCCGAACATGAATCGGCGGTCAGAATTGATGGTTCTTTTTCTAACCTCAAAAAAAAAACGGATCAATTAAGGTCAGATATCACGAATTTTCAAAAAATAACAGATTTGCGTCAAATTTGGTGTACGGGAGTTTTCAGGGTCGCTGACCACGGACCTGAAGTCAATTTTGCAAAATCCAAGATGGCTGATCCAAGATAGCCGACCAAATTTTAAAAAAGTAGATATTCGCGCCAAATTTGATATACGAAGGTTTCCAAGGCAAAAATGCCAAAATCCTTTTGGAAAAAAATTGGTTAACTTAAAAACCGAAGAACCAAACAAGGTCTAAACGTCCTTTTTTTCTGTAAAAGATCTATTCACGAGTTTTCTGCCTAATCTCAGGTAATAAAATACAAAGGCAATTGATTATATTTTTAAAAACGAATTTTGGAAATCGGATTCGTAATCAGAGACACAAAGACCCCTGTATACCAAATTTGGCGCGAATGTGTTATTTTTTGAAAATTTGGTCGGCCATCTTGGATCCGCCATCATGAATTTTGCAAAATTGACCTCGAATTCATCATCAGCAACCCCGAGATTCCCCTTATGCCAAATTTGGCACGAATGTGTCATTTTTTGAAAATTTGGTCGGCCATCTTGGATCAGCCATCTTGGATTTTGCAAAATTGACTTCGGATCCGTGGTCAGCGACCCTGAAAACCCCCGTACACCAAATTTGGCGCGAATCTGTTATTTTTTGAAAATTCGAATATCTGACCTTAATTAACTCCTTTTTTTTTGAGGTTAGAAAAAGAACCATCAATTCTAACCGTGAAATCACCTTCGGTGCGGTCTTAACCATATAAATGAACATTTGAATAAAGAAAAACACATTTTTGGTATTTTTCCTAACACTTTCTCGTAAATTTTTGCTATTTTTGACATGTTTTTTGAGGTTAGGAAATTCCGGATTCTTGATCAGGAGGCAAAAATACTACGGATAACATATGTCGCTGTGTAATTTGCACCGAGGTGAGGGTTTAGAACTATCAGGGATTTGGAAACGATTTATTTGTAAAAGTTATTTCAGATCGCGCATCGGAACGACATGGACTGATACACACAGAAAACGTAAATACCGGCCAGGGGACTTAATTTACAGTTTCAAAGTTGCTTCTGAAGGACGGTGCGATGAGTCTACGATGTGACAGCTGTCTGGATTCAATCAAAATTGAAACAAAAAAACTCATTTAAATATTTGGTTGATGTCAAAACTGATGTCAGTTTTTTCGACATAATGTCCTGAAATAATTTTTTAGGTCTTACGCAAGCAATTTTTTTTAAGTTTAAAAATATGGGATTACAACCTTATTTTACAACAGCGATGACCTGTAAATCGCTGAAACCGTGGTAACTCACTTTCGTGGCAAAATCACCAAGTCAGGTGCTTTCCTGCCGCTCGGAAGAACTTGCTCCATTTCACCCTATATCTGTCAAATACCCCTTGACTTGTTATGGCAAGTTGAAGGCTTGAATTGATGAGGGGCTGCACTATAAGCAAAACCCCAGCACGTGTTTCATTTATTTCTGCGCGCACCAGATTATAATTCTCAAAGGGACCGAGCAATTCCTTCCGGTGTTCGATAAAGCAATTTAGATCATTTTGAAATATAACCGCGCTGAGGGATGATTGCGAACAGGTGATTAAATAAAAATCGGAATTTTTTCCTCGGGATGTCGTATCCGTATTTGTAACGTTCGCTTCGCAGGATGTATGAATGGTTATAATTTGTTTATCAGTTTAACGAGCTAGAGTTAATTGTATGCGTTGTATGAGGACAAAGAACTGTAATTGCAACTATTTATGTTAATGTATTAGAATAGATATGACCGTTTTATGGAAGAGAATTTTTTATCAACTGGCGAACAAAATTGTTACATTGTTACAGGAAATCTAATAACACATCTCCAAGCAAGATTTTTATTGAAATTCTTCCAAGCAATACATTTTAGGTTGTCAATTATTTGATTCTAGTGTCGTATGAGAAGTCTTCGAAATTCGCGAATCTTTCAAATACCACATAATTGTAAGCGGCCATGCCGTCTTGCTTCAATGTTCGAATGTTTCATGAACTTACTTACAACTTTTAATTATCGCATTTATATTCCAAGGAACTACAAAGGCATACGTAGAGGAAAGAATGTGACAACTTGCTAATGTTTGATCACATTCGTATTGATTAACTGGTTGTTTCTTTACATTTAAGCCTTATCAACTCAATTAATCAAATAGTATGGGACATCCATTGGAAATTAATTATTGATAGCTCAGATAAGTGACATCGACTAGTTCGGTTTTAACAAGTTTATTTATAGCTGGATAAGTTATACTGTCTCTAGTATTAATTTTATTTGATAAATAAAACCAAATTCCTTTCAGTGTGTGTGTTCGCATTTAGATATTTCTATGTAGAGGGTTCTTCATAAACATTTTACCCCCTTATTGCTTTCGTATTAAAAAAAGAAGCATGTGGGCCAAAGTTGTAGGAAATTTTCTTACAATCTCGAAGCTGTACTTAAAAAACAATGAATATAAAACAGGGTGATTCACAAATGGTGACCAAAAATCTAACCTTGTATTCTTTGGTGAATTTTAAGGGGAGTCTTTCCTGTGAAGTTTTTATCTAGGACGCTTCGTTAAAAAGATACAGGGTGTTAAACTTCAAAAAATATTTTTAATTTGTTAATTAGTACAGTCATTTATATCCCATATAATGTATTTTTTTGTATCTGGAAGGTTTTCGCGACACTGAAAATAACGTGTGGCAAATAAATTTACAAAAGATCCTTTCAAAACGTTACTTATGTCACAATAAACAGAAGTGAACACAACACGCTTCCCTGTGGTACCTCTAATATGCTTTTAAGATTTACTCATATTTGCTCATAGTTTTACATGAAATTTTGCTGCACATGCTGACTTATTTTAACTCTACAGGATAAGTTCATTTTTCTTTAGGGTTTAAAAACAAATTAACGAGCGTTCAAATAAAAACGTGGTCAAGTTGGTTCTGAAAATTTGGACGTAGGGCGTAGCGTATAGCAAATGAACTTAAACGTCATCTGTCAAAGCGCTATATCGCCGCTATCAATTTGAATATTTTCGTTTTAAAAAGCGTTTAAAATGGTGTTTTCTCAAGAACAAAAAGTGTTTATCATAGAGTCCTACTTTAGAAATGGACGCAAGATTGATGGAATATGGAAGTATTCTATTGAGGAATGTTTCATAGAATTTCAAAATCAATTTCCCGGCGTTGTTGAGTACAAAATTTTTCAAAGTGCAGTTCAGCGTTGTGTTAATGTTTTTCGTGAAACGGGCAGTGTAACAAGAAAAGAAGGAAGCGGCCGACCTAAAAAGCGGACTGAAGAATTAAAAGAAAATGTCCAACAAATAATGGAAAATGCGCCAAGAACTTCTGTACGTGTTTTATCACAAATGGTGGGAGTATCAGTCGGTACCTGCCACACAGTGTTAAAAAAAGATTTGCGTTTGTTCTCCTATCGTTTAACTTGTCAGCAAGAACTTCATGAAGTTGATTTTCCGCGACGGGCTGTATTTTGTGAATGGTTTTTAAACAACTACGGTGAACTTCATAATATCACCTTTTTTTCTGATGAAGCCTGGTTTCATTTAAGTGGTTACGTAAACTCACAGAATATGAGAATGTGGTCTTCTGAAAAACCAGATAACTTTTTTGTCGAGGGCCCTCTACACGCTCAAAAAATTGGAGTTTGGTGTGCTCTCAATCGAAGGAGGATTTATGGACCTATTTTTTTTAATGGTACTCTTACTGCGCAAAGGTATAGAGAAGAAATTATCGCTCCTTTTGTTAACCAGCTGGAAGAAAACGAAATTACAAACTTTTACTTTCAACAAGATGGCGCAAGGGCACATACGGCAGGCGAGACGATGAATATGTTGAGGGAAGTTTTCCAAAATCGACTAATAAGTCTCAATGCTGAACATGAATTTCCACCGAGGTCATGTGATATTACGCCGTGTGATTTCTTTTTGTGGCCTTACCTTAAAAACACTATTTTTGAACTGCCTATTCCTGATTTAAACCATCTGCAGGCTCGACTTATAGACAAGATTCGTGAAATTAACAATACCCCGAGCATCTTAGAAAATGTCTTTAATTCTTTGAGGAACAGGTGTGAAAAGTGCTTGGAACAAGGAGGGGGACATTTTCAGCAGCTGCTTTAATTTATTGTTATAACAAGGAGGGGGGCACTTTCCGCAGCTCATTTAATTGTTTGTTATTGTTATCACGATTATTCTTTAAAATAAAGTTATATAGTCATTAACGTTATTGAAACTGACAGCTGCTTCTACAGCTCGTTGAGAAATGAGGTTAAGTTGGTCGCTATAAGCTACTCCCTACGTCCAATGTGTCAGAGCCAACTTCGACAACGTTTTTATTTGAACGCTCGTTATAAATTTTACAAATAAAACAAAGTGAATTTAAACAGTTCTTATCTTCTACTTATTCTATAAATGTTGCTTGTTGTTTCTATAGCGTCTTGTTACAGAAAATAATCTTATTGTAACTCATTCCGTGAAATCTTCATTAAAGCGGCATTTGTCTGAATGGGGAGAGCGCAAATAATATGGGAGTTCAAGGAAAATTGGATAATAGCGGTGCGCCGTCGTAAAAAGTATAATTAATTATGACTCATTATGGTATAAATATGAGTGACAACAAAACGAGCGTGGAATTATCTCCGTTTCTGTTATCTTAATTTAACTAATTGACATGCTTTGAGCGCCATGCCCTCCTATAAAAACAGAAATCAAACAATAAGTGCCTCACAGCGCTGTGGCTGCTACAGAGTTACATCCGTTTGTTTTACAATAAATTCACGCAAATGAAGCACATTAATTATTTATAAATCGTAAGTAATATCAATTTATCATCCGCTGTACAAATAATGTTCGCAACATAATGTACACATTGTGTGATTTTTATAATAGAAACGATTTTCACGCACATTATTTTAATTAATGTTTTATTACCACAGGACGCCAATTAATGCCGGTGATAAATTTGTTATTATCGAATTTTAATTCACATAAATATAATATACTGTTTCTTTGACATGCAGTCTACGTTTTTCATATTAACGGAGCACATTTATCGAAATGAAAGTGATTACACTAAGAAAAATGTCTGGTTACAATAGAATTGCCCATAATTAAGTAGGTGCGTCAAAAAAATTTTAGGAGAGATTCTTTGAGGAATTTTAACGGAATAAGTTTAATACAATTATGTCTACAAATTAAAATAGTTTTTACACTGTAAAAAAATTTCAATTTTACTCAGAAATGTATCAATTTCTGTCCACACCCGATTGAGAGATATTTTCAATTAACAGCATTGTTCGATGAAAACAATTTTAAAACATCAAGACCTGTTAGAACTTGATGAAGGGGTTGAAACAAAAAACTCCCAAAGTGTCAAAATACCTAAAACTGATAAAAAATCGGTAAACAACTTCCCTTCTATTCAAGGGGAGCCAACAACAGAAACCGATAATATAAATCAATTAAAAGACACTCAAAACGAATCTGAGACTCCAGTTACTGAACTCAGACGTAGTGAGAGACTTAAAAATTGCAATAAAATATCATACCAAGAAAATGATATAGAAATTCTCATGTGTGTAAATCACTCTATTTGAAATCCCGTCATGTTATCAAGACATAAGTAAACGGGATGATAGAGCTAAAAGGGAAGAAGCAGTTAATACTGAAATTAATTCTCTCCTTCAAAATAAAACATGGACTATCTAAGCCTAAAAATAAAAATATCGTGGATTGTAAATGGGTATTTACAATTAAAAATGACATAAATGGAAACCCATGTAAATATAAAGCGCGTCCAGTTGCGAAAGGATTCAGTCAACAATATCTATCAGATTATACTGAAACATTCGCACCGGTAGCACGTATATCCACGTTGCGAATACATGCGATAGCTTTCGCAAATCAATGTAATTTATTAGTCCATCAAATGGATGTACAGACGGCATATTTAAATGGTATATTAAAAGAAGAAATATTTATGCAGATACCCGAAGGAATAAATAGTGATAACGAAAATGTTGTTTGTAAATTAAATAAAGCACCATACGGGTTAAATCTCCAAAATGATCATAAGATGTTTTTGCGAAATATGCAATTTTGAATATAAACTGATCATGACATGTCCGAATAAAAACAATGGAGTGGGGAAAATTACACTAATTTCTCGGATTTTGCATGATATGAATATTTGTTTTTGCTAAAAGAGTATAGTAGGATCATATTCGATGCAAAGTAATAAATCATTGCCTGTCAAAATATCCAGTGCCATACGCTTTTAAGGGTTTTAGAAATTGAATAATTGGAAACACCATAAAAGAGNTATAGTAGGATCATATTCGATGCAAAGTAATAAATCATTGCCTGTCAAAATATCCAGTGCCATACGCTTTTAAGGGTTTTAGAAATTGAATAATTGGAAACACCATAAAAGAGTTAGAAGCAATGACAATGTTTTCAAAATATTCAGTTGCGTCGCATTTCCGTGGTGTTCAGTAAAATTAATTCTCGGTATCTCCGTCGCTTGTACATTTATTTACTTATATTCGAATTCAGTCGATTTTTACCTTTAATTAGCCCAAGTTTCGTCATTCTATATTAAACATCTTCAGAGCTATTTTAGAAAAGGTGAAATTTTGTTAAATTTTCAACACTGTGTCTCGAAAACTTTTTTCAGGACGTATGCTTATACGTGATTTACAAATGGTGACCAAAAATAAAACCTCGTTTTCTTTGGTGAATTTTAAGGGGTGTCTTTCCCATAAAATTTTTATCTAGGACGCTTCGCAAGATACAGGGTGTTAAACTTCAAACAATAATTGTAATTTTTTTAAAAATTTCGAGTAAAATTTAAAAAACAAACTTAATCAACATCATGTATTGTATTTGCAATTTTCATGGTAAAGTTATTGTAAATCGTTTAATATTTCTTTTAAATGTACTGAAGCCTCATTTTAAGCAACATTTAATAAAAATTAAAATATGTTAAAACAATTTTTTTCAGAGAACTTTGGAGAACTAATAATTTTTAAAGTTTGTTTTAGAGAAATTAATTCCTAACTCAAAATTAGTTTAATATTATCTCTTACAATCAAAAAAATTAAAACTTCTATCCACTAACGAATCTATCAATGTAGGAACGCGTTTATTAAACAAAAATACTAATTTACTTATATTATCAGTTTATTACTACATATTAGATCTCATCACGATCTCATCATAGCTAGCTCATCGTTAATAGTTCTGATATAAATCTCGTGTGGACGAAATATAATGATATCACCTTGTACATTGTTTTCTAAGGTAAATATGTCATAACTCTACACTTTTTTAGAAGCGTTTGTTTAGAATACGTGGATGAAGACTCGCGTAAATCAATAAAAAGTATTTGTAGATCTGTATCTCTACACGAAATAATATCCGCGAATAAAAAAAATAATAAATAGCTAAAAATATATACTCTACATAAATATTTCCAAATTATATTGACTTTATTGCTTTAATATGTCCGAGGAACATAATATATTCTTGAAATAACAAATACTTTTGAATAGTGAGTTTACTTAATTATAAAAACGTCTGCTGTGTGTACTTTTGCTTGTATACATTAATAATTTTTGGAAACATCAAAGGGTAAAGTGTAATATTAAGCAGTAGTCTTTCTCTTTATATCAAACTAGTCCCCATATAAACCCTTCATTTGAATAATTATTGAGCGATTTAGTTAGATACACCGAAAGAAGTGTTCAATAAAGTATTCATAAATTTTAAAAAATGTGACACATGCTACGTTAAATCTCCGAGAACGGGGTTTTCGTCCATATAATTTCGTCGAGTTAATTAGGACATATATCTTCCACTATAAAGTAAATTAATAATACGTTAGTGGTTATATTTTGACCAGTTGATCTGATACACGGACTACTAATTGTATAAGATACACAAAAAAAAAAATCCTTGCTTGAAATGTACAACATTTGATTTTAAGATACCGCACGTTTATATATACGCAAGAAAATATTTTCTTTCAAGAAAATTATTTAATTACTTAAATACTTTAAATTTCTACTCAGAAATATAATTTCTTACTTTAAAAATAGACAGCATTTAAAATAAATATTTGATACTTACAGTTACACGAATTGTATTCTTAATTTTATGATCTACATAGATTTTATAGAAACATGGTTTGTATTGTATATTAATGTATCGTTTGTTTAATACAAAATTGAATAATTTTGGTCAATATATACTTATTTTAAAAATATATTGTTATGTTTTAAATGATTTAGAAATTTTGAATGTTAATTTATCGGCACCGATACAAAAAAGTGTCGAATAAATCCAATCTGACATGAGATATTTTAAAAATAGTCAATAGCAGGATAGGTACTACTATCATAAACTTAAATAAAGGATGTACATCGACAAAATAAGTAACAGAATTTGTAAATGTTTGAACTTTCTCGACAAAACGTCAAAGCTGTCAAAGTTATAACATAATTGGAATTTGCATATTCAATAAATTATGTAAATGCACTTATGTTGTACAATTATGTTGCACAGAACATTAAAGAACAATGCTATAATGGTAAAAGTCAAATATATGTAAGTAAGTAAGGCATGAGGACATTTAATCGTTATTGTGAAATTTTGACAAGACGTTGACGTTAAAAGAAGGTATTTCACATATATGTTCGAGTCATGCAATGAAACTAATATGTATATGAAGCATAATGTACCTGGAGGTAGAATTTATATGTGGAATCAAACCTATACATCGGTGAAGACATGTATGTAAGTCTTGACAGTTATTGTTCCGTTAAAATCCTGTAAATTTGTTAGTGTAAAAATGTTTCTAATCTGCAAAATGTGTGTAGTATGTAAGAGACCCTCATCGTTCCATTTAATGTGTTTAAACTCCAACCAAAGGTCAATTTGTTGTTTAGACTGCAAAATGTTTGTCGGAGCGGATTGCTAAAAGACTTTCGTTCGGTTATATCTGAAAAAGTGCATAAAGACTGTATAAAAGGTGTTGAATAGACAGTCATATAAAGGACAGACATGCTGAGAATTATTCCATGCATTAAAATAAAAGTGAATTTTGTAAAAATATGTAACATTCTGACATAACGTTCAACTTAACCTAGAAAGGTGTAGTTAGTATCAAAAGACGCAGAAAAATGCATAGAATCTGAAAATAGAAAGTTAATGCATCCCAAATCCATTTAATAGTCAGTATTTGTAAAAATAAACTTCGAAAAATACATTTATTATGTTACTATAGAAATCGTCAATTGTTTTGCACGTTCGATAAAACCAATATGCGGATTCGAAGTAGCCAGTCTATCTTGTTTACCTGTAGCAGCAACATCACAATTTTTGCACCTAAAAAACAAGTGCAATTTGTTATTTTCAACAAATTACTAAATGTTCGCATACTCACTTAGCAACCTTGGAGATAAACATCAAAGATATATTTAAATATCAAAAGTCCGAATGGTACATTCATGGAAGTTACATTAGCCCGAAAATACATTCCGCAGTCTCAACAAGTAATAAATACAACTACAACAAACTGATATTGGATGAATTTGTAAAATTTAAAATAACAGATTAAACTACAGACAGTAGAAATACTAGCATGCACTGTTGTAGAATAAAAATCAAGGGGGGAATTTGTTAATTTATAATCTAGAATAAGTATTACAACAGTCACTGTATATTGTGACAAAACCATAACCTGCCAAATTCTGTCAATATATTGTAATTTGTTATATTAATACATCTTTTATTTAAGGAATTATTATAAAATCTCAACAGTTTCAAAATTAAAATTCAAAATAAAATAAAATAGAACACATATAGGAACCCACACCCAATTGAGAGAATCTCGTAAACAAAATAACAACTTAATATAAAAGAATTATAATCATAATAATAAATATCACACTCGGTAAAGAGAGTTTTTCATAATAATATTTGAATATAAATATGGTACAACGGCTACGATCGTTCGTAAGTTTAACCAACCAGACATAGGTCGGTTTGGGACTTATTGATGGTCCTCATCATTATGTCGTTAGAACGATCCAGCTGCTTTAGTGTCATTACTCACAAAGAGATATGTATATACAGAACGTAAGTGGCTCTATCTATCGTGCTACTTCCCACCTATGCATTTCTGTGATCTGCTACAATTTTCTTTCAAGAAAACATAAGTTTGATTATAATATGCTACACTTGTCTTGAATAATTCCTACATTAATACTAAATTTTAAATATATATTTTAAGGAACTGGTAGTTTTGAAACAAATATGTTTGCTGTTTATGATGAACTGTAAGAGATATTGTAACTAAAGTCCGAGATAATAAATTTTAAAACTATAAAAGATTTGATTTATATATATTTACAAATAATATAAATTCTAAGAAAAATTATAGATTGCAGCAAGTATTTCACATAGTTTTACGAAAGTATATACAATTGAATAGAATAAAATTACATTTTCAGCAAATAATTCTATTTAAAATTATCTGCTCATTTGATCCAAATATTTTCCTTTCAGTGATAAACGGTAATGTAGACAGCCAATTGTTTTTTGGAATTAGCAATCAGGCGATTTTAAAATGGCAAGAATTTATATCATTATCCTGTTGAAAGAGGTTTATTCGTAAGAAGAAAATAGGCCAGAGGCTGTGAACCTTCCAAGCTAGCTCCAGCTGGCCCACTTATCAAACCTGTCAATTATATTTTACCGTCTGGTAATTCTAAGTTCTTCAGGAAATGTTTTCTTTATATAATTTCGAAAAATTCCCATGAAACATGATAAACAAAACTGACTAATAAACATGTATTGTATGCCCTATTTAGAGCATTTTGTATAAAATTCCACTTACGAAAATAATCCTACCGTACCCTTCACCTCAGCAATGAAGTTAAATACATATTCTGTCCTCTAAGTCACCAATTTATATTCACCTCATTTGCCTGGTTGAGTTTGTTCCCCGCCGCCGTAATTGTTATTTTCCAGTTTCCGGAAGTAACAGTTTTGCTCATATTCGCGGAGTTTGAATGTAAGTTCCAGCACACCGACGTAAAGTAAATGCATAGCAACACCTTACTGCTCACTAGCCTAATGCTTTAACCCTCTCTCATCTATTGCCGGCTGTTTGTTGCTACCAAAACACAGTCATCCAATAATTAATGATATTGCGATGGCGGTTATGGTAATGATAGTGGTTTGATAATAATGATTGCACTGATGACAAGAGCGTAGTAGGGGTGCGCGTGATAGTGATGGCAATAACGATTCTTAAAAACAGATTCCTTTTATATGACTTGGCAACGTGTTATTTTAAAGTCAGCATCTTTATTTTTTTGATGTCAATACGGATAAAGCATAGAACATTAAAAAAACTATTCCTAATTAAATTGCCACCAGCCATATAATAATTATATACAGGGTGTCCTTGAAAAGGATTTTTCCCTGGCTATCCGATGGTGACCTTGACATTGACCTTGAAATCCCGAAACTTTTGTATTTAACATTTTTTTCTAAAATGCTCTCCCGCCAAGTTATTCTGCCGTTCATGTCCTTTTGTTAGTTTGACCTTGTGGAGGCCCTAAAGTCGAAAGGGAGGGGTTACTCAAGGTCATATCTGAACGTAAAATTTTCCGTTCTTTTCGTTCCTGAAGTCAAAAGTATAGGGTCCCATTTGAAAAATCACATTTGATCTTGAAATGATCTTCGAGGTGAAGGTCAGTGTGAAGGTCACCATCGGATAGCCAGGGAGAATTCCTGAAACTTTTGTATTTAATATTTTTCTTTAAAATGCTCTCGCGCCGAGTTATTTTGCCGTTCCGGTACTTTTGCTATAACCTGTATTAGGGCAATGTAAATATAGAATTTGATGAGAATACATGTACAGGATGTTCTCTTTCTAGTGCCTGTGCGCCACTGGCTATCTCGTAACTTTTTTGTTTGTACGCCAGTAATGCCAGAATTTATATTTTTAAAAATAAGCACTATTTTAAAATATTTGCTCATCTAAGTATTGCCTTACCTATAAGGCAAAATGGCAAGGGCCCCATCATGCATGAAAATCGTATTCATTCGTAGTGTTATCCGTAATTCTTCAGGCAGATAGGGTAATTTCCTTTGGAGAAATTCAAAATAATTTTCTGCGTTCAATGTAGCAGGTAATATAACAGGACCAATTAAAATACTACTAATAATACCAACCCAAACATTAATCTTAAATTCGTGTCGTTAGCACTGTCTTTTACTGATTCCACGTGGAATTTGATCACAATGAACATGTTTAGTAAGTTAAAATTAAATAACACCGAGCTTGACACTGAACCTTTTAATTATTTGTATGGATTTGTTTCTTTGTTGTGGGACAGTTACGGGACAGCCAGTGGCGCACAGGCACTAGAAAGAGAACATCCCGTATATGTAGTCCTACCAAATTCTATAATTCCATTGCTTTTATATAAAAAAATATGTATACTGAATTTGAAGTTTCTAAGAAAAACATTTTTCAAATTATTTGAAAAAACTTAAGTTATCTGTTTTATATTTAGAAGGCTATATCTCAGTAGGCGTTCACTTTTGTATAAAGGTAAGTTTGGTTAAATTTACATCCAAGAACCTGTGGCCAAGCGTTGTCCATCCTTTTCAGGGTCACCTTGTATAACGTTTTCGTAGTAATTGCTATTTATCTACATCTGTTTGAAGCACGAGACAATTACTTAAACAACAAACATAACTGGGACAGACAAATATAACCCAAGATCATCGGCGTAGAGAAAACCGTTACAATTTAAAGACGAAGTCATATCATTTATAAAGATAAAAAATAAAAACAATAAAGGACCGAGGATATCCTTGAAAGACTCCAGAAGTAGCGTTGTTCTCTATCGAACGGAAACCACGATTCGCCATTGTCAATTTTCGATGTGATAAATAAAAAGTAAAAAATTCAATAAATGCATTGTTGAAAATTAGTTCCGTACAAGTCTGAAACACTGGAGAATTTTCAGAGCATACTGGCGATAATTAAGGAACCAGTTGTTCCGTCTGTTATAGTTCCAATGGTTGTTTTGAAAACGGGGGTAATGTCTCTCGACATTTGATGTCTCAAAAACCAATAACGTGGCAACCAGCAATAATTTTTGCATTCAGTGACACAAAAATTCATGAAGGTGGGAATCGTTCTCGTTAATTCAGGATTGCGCACGTTAAATTTTAGAAGGGTGCCCGGTTATCCTTATCGAGGACTCGTTATCTAGGACATGGTGTACAGTGTAGCACGGGGGTAGTGGCGGTTAATGCGTTATGTCCCTATTTCCGCAGGGCGGTTCTACCGGCAGCGTACACGGCGCTAATTATATTTGAATCAAATACACACATCCAGATGCTGCTGCACAATACCCGTCCCAGATAGGTTAACTGGGGATCGTTTACCTAACAAACTACATTGTTTGTTTCCAGGTATTGTTGTTACGCTTTGAGGCAGCTCAAGCCACGACGATGCTAGCCATAACACAGTCAAAACACCGGTGCTTCGTTTGGGTAAATTTTCAGTATATTTTAAACAGCTCACTGGAAATATGTCTGTTGTAAGTACCCATAGATAGGTCCTTTTTTTGCAGGAGGTACAGATTTTGTTTTCAGATTGAATTATGTTCATTAGAGATCTGATACACTCCACACTGAAAGAAATGCGTTTTGTTCTTTATTAGAATTCTATATACCATTATAAGACCATTTTATACTATATGTGACAGTTAAAAAGGTGAGTAATGGATATAAAACGCGTATTGCTAGCACAGTTGTATAGTGACTATAAACCTTATTCTTTATTAAATTATTGTATAACTAGTATACAACGTTTTTTTATACCCTTTACGAAATAATAGCAATAACTGTTATTAAAGTGTTTCATATCGTTATTAGAACATCTAGTACTGGTTATAAGTTTTATAATAATAAATGTATTAAACTGTTGTATACTCTGTATGAGTTAAAAACATGTCATTAAGTTTTCAGAAATTTTATTGGATAACTGTAATTACAAGCCAAGGTTCTAATGTAAACATACATAAAACATACTTTTAAGCATTAAAAATGATGACAAATCGCTCCCAAAACTGTCCAGTTTATTTTCTTAGCAACGATGCACCCGTATTTTCTTGTATTACATGAGAATTTGCACTATAACTCTTCCACCTTAAGAATGAAGCATCCCCAGAAAGGTTGAGCTTCTTTCCATGTAATTTTATTTCCTCTGGTTGATTGACTTTATACCCATGCTTTTCTTTATCCCGTTAACCTTCTGTTCCTCCATCTTATGTAAAACTTAACATCAGCGATTTCTAATAGGACCTACAAAATAATTTTTAAGATTTAGACAAGATTTACATTTGAAAAAACAAAACAATTACAAGCCATAAAACAGTTAGATACTTATATAATAATTTTCCATTTCACACAACGCGATATGATCATGTATCCCACAAAACATTTGCATATACTGTCCATTTTCATCAAACTAGACGTGTATAAGTCGATGCACAGCGGACTGTCGGAAATTTTACGATTGTTGTATTTTCTCTTCTTGAGTAAAGATATTAAAGACGTTGTGGTTTTGTGTGTTTATTTTGACAAGGATTGAACATCTATGGACAATAAAAATGGACTGTATAAGATAGTTGAGTACCGTTCTGCTTCAGCATGCTACTGAAATCTTAGAAGTTAGAAGGGATGAGCTCGTGCGGCGAACCCTAAATCAGCGGCTGGAATAGCCAGGTTTCTTATTGAGTCGGCGCACTTCGCTCTCGGGTCTGACATGATTATTATTACAAGACTATGAATATAACTTTACAACGATCATAACCGATTATGCACCGAGAGGTGACGATCACTTAACCATTATAAGATGCGTTTTACACGTTCAAAACGGAAACATATTCAGTATAAGAACGAATAATTCTGTTAATACAATTGTTATATACAAATTCGGATACTGGTCTTTATACAAAAATCTTCCCTACTATACAATTGGAATATAAAGTCTATAACACCTAATAATGTATAAGTAATTCATTATAACCTTTGTTTCATAGATGCATAAGGTGTATTAAGCACCTTCCAGTTAAACTGATTGAATAATGAGTATGGAGATGATTGCTTGGTTATAAAAGTTTTAATATGCGCTATACACATTATTCTAGATAAACAGTTTAATAAGCCCATTTCTTTCAGTGCAATAATCGAATTAAATGGGCCTTTTTTGTCAACGCCTGAATTTTTGATATAAGTTAGTTTGAGGTATGTAATAAAAATAAGTGACAGTAATTCTGTATTCAACCCCCGGCCAGGGGTAAAAAATAGAAAATAAAGGGGTTCTTCAAAATAACTCAAAAGGGGTAAGCTAGAAAAGAAAGTTTCTTACAAAAGTTCTAGAGCATAAATTTCTACATAAAAATGGTCAATTGGTCAGTTAAAAGAGACTAGAAGTTAAGGGATGATTTTAGATTTTAGAGAAATAGGAAGATGTTTTTTAATTTTTAATAAAAAAGTTGTAACAATTTCAATTTCTTAATCATTAATTTTTATGTTTTAACACTGTAACAATTTTTTTCTGTGCCATTCGATTGATTATTTAAAATAATGAAAAGTTGCTTCCGAAATTTTGTTTTGCGACAAAGATAAAAAATCACGTTCGCTTTGTTAAATAGCTATAAATTCATTAGAAATCTGATACACTCTAATAGTCCAATTAAATGGGTCTTTAAATCGTAATTTTGCTCAACGTGCCTGATTTTTTTTATATAAGTTAATTTGAGGTATACAATATAATAACAATAAGTGACTATTTTTTTTTACTCCCGGCCAGGGATGAAAAAAGATAAAACAAATGGTTTTTTTCAAGATAACTCAAAAGAGGTAAGAGCTAGAAAAAAAGTTTCTTATGAAAGTTGTAGAATATACAATTCTACATAAAAATGGTCGATTGACTTATTCTTGTGCTATTAAAATTAACAGGGTTATGGAGACTACAAGTTAAGGAATGATTTCAGAAATTTAAAAATCGTGAGCAGAAAAAGTAATGAATTTTCTAATACAATTTTTTTCAATCTACTCTAAAAAGATAGATATATCTTTCAATTTTTAATAAAAAGTTATAACAATTTCAATTTTTCAATTTTTTAATCGTTAATTTTTATGATTAACACTAAAACAATTTTTTTCTATGCTATTCGATTGATTATTTAAAATAATGAAAAGACCCTTTCGAAATTTTGTTTTACGACATAGGTAAAAAATCACGTTCGCTTTGTGAAATTGTTATAACTTTTTTAATCAAAATTAAAACATATATCCATTTCTCTGAGAAGATAGTTTACATTTTTTAGAGTATATTGAAAAAAGAAATTCATTCATTTTTCTGCTTGTTATAATTTTTTAATTTTTTTTGAAATCATATTTTATAAGAAACTTTTTCTTCTAACTAACCCCTTTTGAGTTATTTTGAAGAAGACCTTTATTTGATATTTTTTACACCTAGTCGGGGATTGAAAAGATAATTACTGGCACTTATTGTTATTATAGACCTCAAACTAACTTATATAAAAAATTTAGGCAAGTTGACCAAAATTGCGATCTAAAGGTTCATTTAATTGGACTATAAATTCATACAAGTTGACACTAGATAGAAAAATTCTGGTTCTCCATAATGATGTTACACTCATTTTTTTATTTAGTTTCTTTGCTTGCGTCTATCTAGATCATACACCTGCATTGTTGACTGTAACTTATACAGGGTGTTCCTTAAAGAATGGACCAAACTTTACCACTAGATTCTATGGCGAAAACTAATGGGGAAAAGCCATATAGGTATAATGTTGTTCATAAATGGTTAATTTTTGAGATACAAGGTGTTGAAGTTGAGAAAATAAAAATGATTTTCAGGCGTATATTGGAGATATGTTAAGGGATTTTGATATGAGGAGTTTTGACGGGGACATACATAATTTGCTGCGATTTCACGTCAATACAAAAAATCAGTGGCGTTCAAACTATATTTTCGAGACCCTTTTCTAAAATAAATGTTACCCCACTGCCTAAAGCGGAATAAATCATATTTTTCAAATTTTGATGAATGATTTTTCAGCATAAAAGGTATAAGTACTTGTTATTCAACAAGCCGCTGAGAGGCACAGTTTTTGAAGAACTGCGTATGTCGAACATGTCTTCAGTCAAATGGGGAGCATTTCGAAAATAATCTTAAACATAGTAGTTAGTGTTTAATTAATGTTTTTCTAAGTTCTTCTTGATGTATTTATTTTATGAATTAATTAGTTACGTTACACAAAAAATTTTGTTTATATTTTTATATTAATTTTTTTAATTCTTTGATATGTTTCAAAAACAGAAATTAAGTTAATTCTTATAGTTAGAATTATATCAATTTGGATAGTAAGAGATGGTGTCACTGAGCAATCCAGAATTTCTACGCATTTGCTTAGTTTGAGAATTTGAAATTTGATTGAATTAAATAAATAAAAAAAGTTAGTACCTGCTATTAACATTGCCACAAATATTTTGAATTTTGTGAGATGAAAGATTTATATCTGAGTCTTTGTTTTATTTAATTCCATTGTACTTGTAAATTCAATTGCGACAAAACGATTCTATAATATTTTTTTGTGAAATTATTAGTTTTAGAATTATTTTCAATTTACTCAAATAGAAGAGATTGTTTTATATGAAAATCAATAGGTATTAAATAGACTAGTAAAATTTTACAAATATTCACTTCTAGTATATAATGTCAACAAATATTTAAAAATTTTACATTCTTTATCTCCAAAACTGAGTTTTTTAAGTCATAGGAACCATTTTTTCCTAAAATAGTATAAAGAACCCCCAACTCTTGAAGGTCGTTCAGGGACAATGTTCAGTTCCTAAAAACAATTTTTTTTTTTAACCATGCTCGAAGGAAATGAAGTATGCTATTGCATTTCCAATGAACCTTATATTTGACCGCTATTTCTTTAAATTAATATTAAATTCTGGGTAGGTATAGAAATAATTTAATTTTGGGAAAAATTTATCTTACATTGAATAAACATTGATTATAATAAAGTACCAAATCTAAGAATGTACTCGTATATCATATTCAGTAGGGTGGCCCAAAAAAAAAACGAATATTTTTTTTCGTATCTTGTGAAAATATGTTAGTTTATCATGTTTAAGAGCCCCCACAAAAAATTAGCTCAAAAAAATTATTTAGAGGTCGCTCACGATTTTTAAATATCTCCAAAATCGTCAAAAATTGAATTTAAACAAAAAAATCTCGTTATTTTATCATTTTCTAGGTTGAAAAAACTCGCGATTCTGAAAATTTCAAATCGAAAATTTAATTTCTAAAGGTCACTCATAATTATTTTAACTTCAACGAACTAATAATTTTTTAATTGAATTTGATGAACAAAAGGATAGAAATAAATCACGAGCCACTTAAATTTTAAAAAATTAAAGAATTACAAATATTTGATAGGCATAGTGCGGTAGTAAATTTTGCCTCGAGAAATTTGTTAAGTGTCTCGTGATTTATTTCTATTCTTCTGTTCATCAAATTCAATAAAAAAAATATTAGTTCGTTGATATTTATTTTTAGAGGTCGCTCGAAAACATTTTAGGTGCACTACTTTTGAAGTTAAAATAATTATGGGTGACCTTTAGAAACAAAAATATTGATTTGAAATTTTCAGAATCGGGATTTTTTTCAACCTAAAAAATGATAAAATAATGAGAAAAAATATTTAAAAAAAATCATTTTTTAACGATTTTCGAAATTTTTAAAAATCCTGAACGACCTCTAAAAAAATTTTTCTTGAACTTAAAACATGATAAACTAACATAGTTTCACAAGAAACACAAAAAAAAATACTCGTTTTTTTTAGGCCACTCTAATATTAAGTCAACATTAATTTAGAATATATTAACGCAGTAATAAGAGTTGAGGTCAAAAATTACACTAAATCGATCTAGATATTCAACTGTTCTAAATTAATGTTCATTGCAATACCGACGGACGCAGACTTGAATTAAGAACACAATTTTTATTATTTTGTTGGTAATATTTTTTAACCAAAAGTTAAGACATGTTTTTTTTTTGTTATACGTCATAACAGCCGTCGTTTGACTTTCAAATATACTAATTTTTCATTTTATAGGCCTTCACGAAAAATAAAGCCGCCATATCAGTGTATCTATATTGCTTTCCTCTATTAAACAAATTCCCAGCATTTTATTCAGCGAAGGAGGCAGACTTAACCCGGTTTGACCTCCAGCACATAATCTTCTGCAAACCTCCCCTTTCCCTTAAATGAAGATTCTTATAATCCCACGCCCTTATTCATGACTCGTTCCAATTTTGCTATCGCCCTCTCAGTTATAATTTATGTGGCGGCATTACAATATTGTTATTCAGTTTTTTGCCGCGCAGTCTTGGCTCCTTCAGACAAGGTTTTTATAATTATTGACTAATGGTGATTGATCGATTAAGGAAAATGTGCACATCCGGCGGGTAGGCATGCATGAAGATATTGCTTTTATTATAGTTAAAATTTATTATTCTAAGAATGAGTAGTATGTGGCATACGGATTTCTGTTTGATACGGGGTCGGCCAATAAAGGTATTAAGCCATTGGTTGTCGAGTGAGACACAGCACAACAAAAAATTTATGAATATCAAAAATAGTAGTGATGAACTGATGAAACTCCATATAGACAAAAAAATATACGTAACAGTTATTATTTTGCACAAAAATTATCACGATTTTTTTTTTAGTTCAATAATGTATAATTTTAAAACGTTCCACAATTAAACGAAACAAAAAATGCTATAAAAAGTTGCTTGAATCTTAATTACAGTAATTTTTACTTTAAAAATTAAATACAGGCCTCGGAACTCTTTTTTGATAGATAATAATTCATTTATGGTGTTGATATTTACTTGCGATAAGGGATTTTCTGGTTAGACAAAAAAGTCGGCTGAAAAACAGCCCCCGAAAGCGATATTAAAATCACCAGCAGCTGGTTTTGAGGTAAGCAACATTAATATGTAGTTCTCGACGAATATTTTTAAGAGTTTCAAGTAGATTTTCCTACATTGTGCATGCAAAATATTCCCATATGAGACAAAGAATTTAATATTCTGCAAAGTCTTGTACCTAATATGATTTCGAAACGCACGTTTTTGCATGAATAATGCGTAAAGTGTTCTGCGTACAAGAGGACTTTCAACACCATTAAACTATAATCGGAATCTCTCACACCCCCCTTACAAGTTCGGGATTTTGTGTTTTTATTTCCTCGTTTACGAAAGGAACCTTAAAACCATTTGCCACCTTCAGGGGGTATTAAAAAATTGAGTGCAGTTTCGTGAAATGCGGTGATAGATATTAAAATTCTTTGGTATGCAGTATGTTCACGGTTAAAGTAAAAAAAAATTAAAAAAAAATAGATTTTACGGAAAATAGCATACTTCGCTTGTATTTAAAATCCATAAAATACAAAAAAATTAATATGTCAGGAGAGTAAACTAGGTACCTTTATCTTTACTTACTTACTTAAGTGTCACTAAGAATGTATAGTTGTTGAATTAAAAAAAAATGTGGAATTAAAAGGTACGGAAGAATTTTCATTAGTGGCAAAATTGGCTCACTTTGATTACACAGACCAACAAAATTTAACTTTGTTTTGGAAGCAGAAACTTGAATATATATTTCCGAATGATTTAGGTGCGCTGAATCCGAATCTGGCAGCAGAATTGCTCTATCACATCAGGTTTTTATATTTATTTTTAGATATCCTAACCTAAAAGTGCAAAATACACTATTTTTCGTCATATTTGAGGTTATGTAGTAATGTCATCTATTCTTTTTCAAAAACCTAATACATTGAATCTAAAAGTACAAGGCTCCCTCCTTCGAATGCCGTTGAATTTGCTCAAATATCTTTTTTTTCGTTTCGTTAAAATTTTTAAGTTTCTCAGTTTCTTAATATGCGGAAATCTACTAAGGATCCCTTAGACATCAAACAGTCGAGTGCAATTCAGAAACTTCATACCCAGAAACCTTCAATACATACCAACTCAAACCCACAAACCCTAAATCCACAAACCCACAAGCCCCAAACTCACAAACCCCAAATCCACAAACCCACAAACATCCAACCCACAGACCCCAATCCCAAGAAACTCGAACCTACAAACCCCAAGCCTACAATTCCCAAGCCTACCGACTCCAAACCCACAAACCTTAATCTGAGTTAGAAAAGCAAACTTATTTGTGTCAGTTTGTAATTATCGTAAAAATGCTTACTTTACAGCAAAAAAAATATCTAATGCAGTGATGCAGTAAGGGTGTTAACAGTAATACAAACGAAAATAGCAAGTGGCGCAGTCGTCTTTACACAAAGACTTAAGACTTCAAACTTATACAAATTTTCTCCAAATTTATTACGTTCTTTAAAAAATGATACCAATTTTGTGTGCGAATTGTTTTGTTTAAAAATTAAATTACTTTTGGGCGTGTCTTTTATGTATCACTTTTTCGAAAGAGTAGTTAGTTATTTTCTTGACACTCCGAACAAGAAATGTTTTTTCGTGGCAACCATGGACATTTTTTATACTTAAATTAAATACTTCTGTTGGGAAATACATACATCATCGTTATACAACATATAAGGAATTAATATTCATAATTTTTTAACGTTTAATTTTTGTCTTGGCCAAAAAACGTTGACATTTTTAGAACAGTTCAAAATTGCCTGAAGATACTCAACAAGTATAATGCAATAATTTATCCGTAAATTAAAATTAAAAAATGTGCGAACATTTCTCGAATAATTTTTTTTCGAAAACATAACGAAAGTAAAAATCTAACCATTTAGTTTCGATAATATTTAAATAATTTCTGTGTGCAACTTATTCTAATTCGATTCTGCTACGTACCTCATGTTATGCAACAACCAAGCTTGAATGCTTAAAAAATATCGATATTGTAGAAACTTTTTGTACGGTTTAATAAACTTTAACGGCTCCCTCATTGAAGGAGGTAATTAAAATATATTAGGTCCTGTAATGCATGCCCTTTATGGTGTAAATTTCGAGTATCTTACTTTCAATTTAAAGTCTCCATTAATATTCATTTTCTTTGTTGTATTACTTAAAAATTCCAGGGAGCTTTTTTTTGATTAATAAGACCAATTAGCACCAATTAAGATTTTTAAATGTTACGGCTTATTTTATGTTTAATAGCAGTAGCTGGACGTCAGACTTAATGGCATACTTAACATCGCTATCAAAAATTTATTTTCTTAAAATAAGGTCTTATTACACTGACAGTAGGTATATGCTAAGCAGGAGTAGAATAGCATTTCAGTTAACTTTGTTTCGGAATGGACCTTTGTTGTGGTTTAAATGAAATTTCTATGTTAAAAAATATATTTTGAATTAATTTCCAATACTGTTCTAATCTAAAGGATTTGACACTTTTATAATAGGCGTATCTTCTCCCATTTACAACTTTTAACTATGTTCCGATTTTTTTGATACTCTGCTCCACAAATCCTTTCAAAGAAATAACGTTTCACTAATCACGAGTTAAAACTGAGGAACTATTAACGCATAATAAATTGTACTAGCTATAAATATAAACTTTTTACAGCCATTTAATTAGTTGATAACAATTAAACTGACCACTTTTAGGCTTTGCAACCAAGTTATTTGGATTCTGGAGGTCAAAATACTTAAGAATAAGTTGTTTGCAGTCGTGGCACTCTGATTGTCCACGGAACCCTATCTGGTTCCTAGGCTATTCGATGCTCTACGTTAGCAGTATAATGATCGTTGT
Source organism: Anoplophora glabripennis (assembly GCF_000390285.2). Taxonomy (NCBI): domain Eukaryota; kingdom Metazoa; phylum Arthropoda; class Insecta; order Coleoptera; family Cerambycidae; genus Anoplophora; species Anoplophora glabripennis. The sequence goes on from NW_019416281.1 coordinate 995,215, forward strand.
TATGACCGTTATAACATAAATAACGATTATTGTTTAAGCTCTAATGTCTGAATAATCAAAAAATATGACAAGATCCATCTACATTACAGTGTTCTAGCCGGCACTTGCAAATTACACGAAATCCTTTTATTTGGATTACAGAAAATTAAACTACTCGGTATTTTCCATTTCATGCCGAAATATGTTGTTCGGAGTAGCAATTTAATTCAGTAGAAAAACAAATAAAGAACCTTAATAATATCAGGGCGGAAGAAAAAGTTAAATTAAACCAGTGTTGCAGCTTACAATTTAATGCAGAAAGTTTTTGACTTTAACCAGAGTTACAGCCACTTCAGCGACTTGTATATTGAAAACATTTCCTCTTATTTAAGTAAGATTTATTTGCGGTTTTCCCGGATTTCACGAATTCGATTCGCGCCGGTAAGTATTTATTTTGAAAAGAAAAATAGACCTAGTGGAAGTTTATCGAGGAACCGTTGGAAGTTTAAAGTCATACCACGGGCCGCATATTTATTTTAACAACGCTATTCAATAATGTACAATTGACAGGAACTGTAGTACCTCAAGTGGCTCGTTATCTAAATCCCAGCAAACTATCTCGAGATACTGACAATAAATACAATTATGAAAGTAATGAATGTTAATCAAAAGGAATTTCCTCGATTCTTACTGAATACCTAATTATCCACTGCCATATCCTTTAATATTAAATATAGGGTGTAAGCAGTTTGATTGCCATTACTTCAGCATGAGACAGAGTAATCATAAATGAACAAAAAAGTTGTGTATTACAGGGGCGTAAGATTATCGGTTTTCAAAATACAGCGAGTATTAAGGAGTTTCATCACAACGTGCCAACAGCGCTTAACCTAATGTTACACAGCTGATGCACACCACGTGTGCACGCGGCAGACTTGTCCTACGGAATAACAAAAATGTAAATAACTATTATTGTGAAACATTTAGTAACCAAGACAATTGTTTTCTAATTTTTAATCTCTTGTTACTATATTTCAACTTTTTTCTAATATCCATTCTATCTTTAATAACGCATCTATCTTCAAAGTTTCTTGGATAAGTTTGAATCACCCTGTACAAGGTTTAGTAGTCTATTTTATGGGTATCTCATTTCAAATTCTGTTCTTATTAAACTCGCAGGAAAGTTTGGGTGTTATATGAAGGTGTACAATATCGAAAGCGATGTCGATATTACATTTTCAACTATCGGAAGATTGTTCTTTGTCTGTCGATCCCTTCGATAGGAGGATGAGAAAATATTGCTGAATGTGGGAGAGAAGATTAGCATAAATTCTCAGTTTTCTCGTGGGACTACACACAATCCCTTTGGACTTTATAACTTTTAAGATATCTTTCTCAAACTTTAAATATGTAGTACGACCTTCAGATGTGAATGAAAGGAACGGTGATTTTTTTAGGGATTTGGTGTTTCTAAATCTATTTAAATTATTGTTATAAGAACATACAGGGTGTCAATAAAATCTGTTTTACCAGCCTTTCTCAAATCTAGTGTAAAATTTGATGGTGTTTCCACTTTTTACAAAATCCTGCTTGAAAATTCGAAATTTTAGAAGATTGTCCATGGAACATAATGGTATTTTGGAAACGACTACTCTACGAACTAAAGCCTAGTCCAGCACTAGTCAAGAATTGAACTAACAATGTAACAAAAATATATAACACACTTTATAGATTATGTCTCACCCAAATTCAAAATAGTTTGCACCTGATTAACAAAAATTCTATTGAAATTATATTTCAGGAAAGTTTGTATTCTCACATTAATTTGATTTTTTGGAACAATTTATGGTAGGAACCACCCTTCACTCTCCAAATTGCCCAATCCGAATGTGGATTTTATGACGATAGTAACAACTTATGACTCAAAATGGAAATAAATTGATGTAATTTCGAAGCTAGAAATTTTAAACATCGCTGATGTTACAAATGACAATGATAAATTATTGGAAACTAGGTATTTTTATTTCAACTTAGGTATTACCAATATTTATATCACAAAAACTATTTCATACCTACAAAGATGATTGAAAATGATGAAATTTTAACGTAAATTTCTAGAACTAAAAAATCTTGACATTTAAAATCACAATTAAAGAGACTTAATTCAATCATCATCCAAGTTTAGTCTTTACATATATTCCATTGTAATCAAATATTATGTCAGTGGTGTTGTAGAGAAGAAAAATAGAGAAAACATTTTTGTCTGTCGTTCTTAGTTGCTTTTGAAATTAACCAGCATAATTTTCTTGTTATACCGGGTGTCCCATTTTAAAAAATAAACGTGAATATCACTTAAGTTAAGGGCTTAATGAAAAAATTTTTCAAATAAAAGTTGTAGGGTTTTGAGGGGACATCTAATGGTGACTTTGACAATGATCTTTAAGGTCATTTCAAGGTCAAGTAGATTTTTTCAAATGGTAACAGTTAACACCAGAAATGAAAAGAGCAGAAAATGTTATATCCGACTATGACCTTGACCTTCAAGGGTATTTGAAGGTCATTTGAAAGCCATTTTAGTTTTTTGTTGCAAAATTCATTTCCGTCTTACCGAATAGTGTACTCGGGGGGTTTTCGAGGGCGCTGTTCGCGAATATAAAGTCAGAATTTGAAAATATTCAAATCCAATATGGCCGACCAATTTTTCGTAAACATTTTTAATGTTCATATGGATTATCACTTTGAAAATGCTTCAACTTACGTTAAAACTCAAGGTCGAGCCAAATATTCGACATATTGGATTCGCCGTATCGGATTTAACTATAACCAAATTCTGAGCTAGTCTGAGTTCAAAAACATTTTAATAAAAAATGCATGCCGCAATTGGGTATGGCTATTCTGGAAAATTATGGCGAGCCCCACATATCAAAAAGAAAAATATGAACAAGATTAAAGTTTTGCCTGCAAAATATTAGAATGACCTTCAAATGACTTTTGAAACTTAAGGTCGTGATCGAGGTTATATCCGGAAGCAAAATTTTCCGCGCTTTCTAATTTGGTCGGAAAGATACCGGTTTCTATTTGAAAAATTAACTTGACCTTGAAATGACCGTGAAGGTCAAGGTCAAGATCAATGTCATAGATGTACTTGAAATAGCCCGCTCTTCCCAGTTCTGTTTTCAAAAGTAGAATTTTGCAACAAAAACCAAAATGACCTTCAAATTACATTCAAATTACCTTGAAGGTCATAGTCACACCTTTTATTTGAAAAATGTTTTCACGTGTATTTTTTAAAATGGGACACCCGGTATAATAAACCCTAGTAGATGTTTATCACAATATCTTCAGTTAAGTATATTGTCTGTGATATTAGATTGTCTTTTATAACGAGCGTTCAAATAAAAACGTGGTCAAGTTGGTTCTGAAAATTTGGACGTAGGGCGTAGCGTATAGCAAATGAACTTAAACGTCATCTGTCAAAGCGCTATATCGCCGCTATCAATTTGAATATTTTCGTTTTAAAAAGCGTTTAAAATGGTGTTTTCTCAAGAACAAAAAGTGATTATCATAGAGTCCTACTTTAGAAATGGACGCAAGATTAATGGAATATGGAAGTATTCTATTGAGGGATGTTTCATAGAATTTCAAAATCAATTTCCCGGCGTTGTCGAGTACAAAATTTTTCAAAGTGCAGTTCAGCGTTGTGTTAATGTTTTTCGTGAAACGGGCAGTGTAATAAGAAAAGAAGGAAGCGGCCAACCTAAAAAGCGGTCTGAAGAATTAAAAGAAAATGTCCAACAAATAATGGAAAATGCGCCAAGAACTTCTGTACGTGTTTTATCACAAATGGTGGGAGTATCAGTCGATATCTGCCACACAGTGTTAAAAAAAGATTTGCGTTTGTTCTCCTATCGTTTAACTTGTCAGCAAGAACTTCATGAAGTTGATTTTCCGCGACGGGCTATATTTTGTGAATGGTTTTTGAACAACTACGGTGAACTTCATAATATCACCTTTTTTTTCTGATGAAGCCTGGTTTCATTTAAGTGGTTACGTAAACTCACAGAATATGGGAATGTGGTCTTCTGAAAAACCAGATAACTTTTTTGTCGAGGGCCCTCTACACGCTCAAAAAACTGCAGTTTGGTGTGCTCTCAATCGAAGGAGGATTTATGGACCTATTTTTTTTTAATGGTACTCTTACTGCGCAAAGGTATAGAGAAGAAATTATCGCTCCTTTTGTTAACCAGCTGGAAGAAAACGAAATTACAAACTTTTACTTTCAACAAGATGGCGTAAGGGCACATACGGCAGGCGAGACGATGAATATGTTGAGGGAAGTTTTCCAAAATCGACTAATAAGTCTCAATGCTGAACATGAATTTCCACCGAGGTCATGTGATATTACGCCGTGTGATTTCTTTTTGTGGCCTTACCTTAAAAACACTATTTTTGAACTGCCTATTCCTGATTTAAACCATCTGCAGGCTCGACTTATAGACAAGATTCGTGAAATTAACAATACCCCGAGCATCTTAGAAAATGTCTTTAATTCTTTGAGGAACAATGTGAAAAGTGCTTGGAACAAGGAGGGGGACACTTTCAGCAGCTGCTTTAATTTATTGTTATAACAAGGAGGGGGACACTTTCCTCAGCTCGTTTAATTGTTTGTTATTGTTATCACGATTATTCTTTAAAATAAAGTTATATAGTCATTAACGTTATTGAAACTGACAGCTGCTATACAGCTCGTTGAGAAATGAGGTTAACTTGGTCGCTATATGCTACTCCCTACGTCCAATGTGTCAGAGCCAACTTCGACCACGTTTTTATTTAAACGCTCGTTATATCTAGATTTTTGGTATCGAAGAATATTGTTTGACTTTATTTTATAAGATTTTAGAAACATTTGTTTGAATTAGATTGACTATTTATTAGTCTCATTTGCAAGGAGGCCTCTTAAGAAATCCTAAATAAAATGTAGAAATAACAACGTATTTCTATCGTGGCTGTTTTTAAGTGTCTTTGTTGAGAGTGACATTAATACAATCCGGGTCAGATATTTCTTTGAAAAGGTAACATTATTTAATAATTTAATGTGTCAGGAATTTGTTTCCGTATTAATAATATTTATAAAATTATTTTTAATTCTTATTTTAGATACTTGCTAGTGGTTTATTCGATATTGATGGTATAATTCAGTGCTAGTTGAGGCTTGCAGTGCAATATCACAAGTTAAGATGCTCATTTTGTTTATGAGGTTAGATATGTTCTGCATACCTAGACTTGTGGTATCGAAGCATATTTATTAGACAGGATTTTTAGAAAAAAAAAAATGTAATTTATTAGAATAATACATTTTAAATAAAGTAAATTACCTAGATAGTTAAAATATATTTCTTTGTAGAAAACGCTATTTTGCCCTTCAATAAAATTTAGTATTGGTCTAAAAACAGAACATCAATAAAATTTTGTTAACGATTGCGAAGAAATAAAATTTAACTACCTAGTCAATTTACCCAATTCTGTGCAGCTCCCTTGTCACATATTTGAGGAGTAAATTAATTTTTTGTCTTATTTTGACTTTTCTGGGAATGAATATGTAATTTATTAATAGTTTCCTTTGTACATCAAATTAATATTTTCTTATTTCCTGTTCATATCCATATGTGTACTGTTCTTTACATCACTGTAAGTTCAAAGACTTTTTCAAATTTTAGGAATTTTAAATGTTAGTGAATCCTTTAAATACTTATGTGGGATTTTCAAATAACTTTTGAAATAGTTTCAAAACAGATTTTGTTATTACTTCATTTAAGTCGGTATCGTCCGTAGTCTAATAATGAACTTGTTAGTTAAATCCAGTATAAATGTACAATTAGTATTATGGAAGCTCAGATTTATTCTTTTAAGTAGATGTGTTATTACTGTTATCACCAATTACCCACCGAATTCGAGGAGACGAAGATAAAAATTTACTGCGACATATAAAAGGAAGCTTTCTCTTCATCATTTTAATTCTGTGATGAGACCGCCTATTACTTTCCCAAACAAGCTAGCTGGTTTGGGGTAATGTGGAGTAACGAGCATGCTGTCATCGCCATACTTTAACTCGCATTCTTCTTCTTCTTGCCCGCTTTTAGGGGTAATAGTCACTCTCGTTCTCCCGCATCAATCACTTAGTATTAAATTCCATCCTTTATTCAGCCGCGTACTCCTCTATTTATGTCAATGCGATTCAAATCGGAATGTACCAATTCAATGGTAAGTGGATGGAAGGTGTTACCTAAATCTGTATTTCGGAGCCATATATTTTAAATTAGTTTATATTGATTTTTTTATAGTCATTCTCAAACTGTCTTAAAATATTGACGTTTTAATTTGTTTCCTGTATCAAAAAGACACTTTAGTTATTTATAACAAATCTCTTCGGATTTCTCGAAGGCTTTCGATATTGTTGATGATAGTGTTTCACTTTGTAAACTGGCAAGTTTTGGTTTATCCAACAGCTTGATCTATCATCGACCATATTTATCTAAGAGGGCTAAATTTGTCAGTTATAATGGTTTTGATTCATCAATGTATGTAGCTACCTTTGGAGTTTCCCAGGGATCTACTTTGGGCTTCTACACGTTGTATATTAACGTTATTCAGTCTTGCAAACTTTTATTTGCTGACGATTTAAAAATATATTCATTCGTCAATTCAATTGGTAGAGAGCTTCAGCTTAAATTTTTAAATGATCTCTTATTTGTATACAGGGTGTCTCAAGAAGAACAAATACAGAGTGATTCACAACTTATCCAAAAAAATTTGGGAATAGCTGCGGCATGAGAAATGGAGTCAATATCGTAAAAAAAATTTTTGTAAAATCCTTAGAGTTTCCGAGAAAAAAATTATTGAAGTTATAGTACATTCAACCACTACATAGCTGGTCAACTGTAGTCTCTAACGTCATTCGCAATACGCGTGGAGAACCACGTGGCTTCAGCGACTCGTCGTTGCGATAGTATTTACCTGTTAAAAAATTTAAATGAAGAACGCTACTTAGTTTGAACTCATTCCCTCTTTAGCTGTTGTGTTTCCTAATCCACAAGATCCCGATATTCCTCATCATGACATCGACAATTTCTTGACTTAACATTCCCTAATAAATGGATTGACGTAGAGGTCCTATTGAGTGGCCATCAAGGTCACCCCTTTAGATTTCTTCATAAGGGATTATCTGAAATCTAAAGTTTATGTGAATGCTCCAAATAATCTTGATGACCTGAAACAGAGAATCCGCCAGGAAATAAGACTTATTCCAGCAGAGGTAATTGAAAATGTTCAACACAAAACTATCTTTCGACTACAAAAATGTATTGAAGTAAACAGACAAAACATTGAACATTTATTATAAAGTAATAGTTATTTAAATAATCTTTTATGATTTTTTTGCATTTATCACATTTCAAACGTCATTATTACGAAATCCACTGATTTGAGAGATTTGGTACGTTAAACAAAACAAAAACTGTTCAGAATTTACCGTACAATTCAAAAATGGCATAATATACAGGGTGTTTCATTTAAAAAAAAATTAGTTATGACTGCATATGGTTTTATTGAGACACCCTGTATACAATTTCCTTATGTCAACAAGTCTGCAACTAAAAATACTAATCGATGTGTCCGAGCGTTTTTCCACAAAATAATTACCTGAATTTTATCGAACTTGTTCCTTTCATCATGAACACACTGTATATACATTTTTGAGCACGAAATCTTTTGTTGAATGATACAAGTTGTCGTAAATATGGTGTTTTTTTGCACAGTTCCCTGTATAGTCGAAAATATTCTTAAAATTTTAAGAAAATGGTTGATACAACTTACCTGAAACATGTTCCTGTATTATTGGTACCTATTGCCAGAGCTGTGGACGATTCCGTCTTACTTTGGACACCCTGTGTGTTATTATTTTTATACCTGGAGAATAAAATCTGGGAACAAATGTAATTTAGGTAGATATTAAAAACCCTTTACATAACATTTATCTTTAAATAAGACGGCAGTTAAGTTGTTTCACTGTTTGTGAAGCAGAAAATGTCTCGCAACGCAGTTAAAAACATGTTTTTTTTCCGTTTAATAACTCGTCCTTTTCTCGGGGACATAAACTTTGCGGAAAATTTTCTTAGTTACCTTGGGTAAAAACGTTTTCAAGCGGGAGACGAATATAAGCCATAAATTAAAAAATAATCTCCGCTACCCTCCTGCAGACATCTGTAAACATCTGAAATTTTCCCTGCGAGATTACAAACTTGGCTGGAACGGTGCTGCAGCAAAAAGTTGACAAAGCCAATTTGCCGGAAATTTTTATTTGAGAGTTTTGATGGAAGTGCCGTCGGTGGGGCCGTTGGTACATTTTATGCGGGGGACATTAAGAGGACTATAATGCGCCCAAGGGTTGCTTTGATTAACTGTGTGTGTATCCTTGCTCCTTGTAAGGACACGCCGCGGAAGGACGCCGCTAGTACGTGTTTGATCTCCGGGCGATCCTGCTAAGACCGCAACTAGTTCTGAAACTACTTCGCCAAGTTTACTGGTCGTTTCCTCTTCTGTCACTGCGTTATTGTGCCCCGTATTATTGCTTTCTATGTACAGGATGGGTCGAAAAACAGTCGGACGTAACTGAAGTTTACTTAAAACGTGTAGATTTTTATCCCTGAATCTAGATTAGCCATAAATAACACAGACCAACAAAATTTAAGTTTTTTTGGAAGCAGAAACATGAAGATATATTTCCGAAGGATTTATGTGCGCTGAATCCGAATCTGGCAGCAGAATTGCTCTACCACGTCAGGTTTTTGAGATATCCTAACCTAAAAGTGCAAAAACACTGTTTTTGCTCATATTTGAGGTTATGTAGTAATCCAATCTATTCTTTTTCAAAAAACTAATACATTGAGTCTAAAAGTACAAGGCTCCCTCCTTCGAATGCCGTTGAGTTTGCTCAAATCTCTTTTTTTAGTGGCATTACTACATGACCTCAAATATGGCGAAAAACAGTATTTTTTTGCACTTTTAGGTTAGGATATCTCAAAAACCTGACGTGATAGAGCAATTCTGCGGCCAGATTCGGATTCAGTGCACCAAAATCCTTCGGGAATGCATATTAGTGTGTCTGCTTCTTGACCTTTGTTGACCTATGTAATCCAAACAACATTTTTTCCTAGTCCGATAATAGTATATTATGTTACTAGGAGTAGAAGGCGATCATTATGTGTTGAGCCCAAAAGTTTGCTCGCCGAGGCGTTAGCCGAGGCTGAGCAAATTGGGCAAAACACATAATGAGCCTTCCACTCCGAGTGACATATACTATTTTTTCTTCAAGCGTGAATATAAAAAATTACTAATTTTGAAAGTTTATAGCGGATAACGCGATGTTCAATCTCAACACAAAATAAAATCAGTAGGTAGGTAATACTATTTATTTTATACATTTTATACATTTTATTGATTATTTAAACATGACAGTTTTAACCACTTTATTCATGAATAAAAAAACAAATGTAACAATTATTTTTCTTTAATTTGAATTAAACGAATAAACATCTAAATTACCTACATGTCTATCATCAAACTTTATTTATTAACATGAATATTAAATGTGCAATTTTGTATGGTACAGTTGTTGATATTTAAAGCGCTGCTGGCTGTCTTTTTTTCAAAGTTTACAGTTCTGTCGTTGAATACGTTACATACTTGTAATAAGGTTCTCAGTTTCAGTGTTAACAATTGTACCATTATTAACAGAAAAGTCTTCTATTAAATTATTTTCAGGATCAATATTTACAGTTTCGCTTGATGTACTTGGTTCATTATACTCTAATGGGTTTAATATTTTCATCGCTATCTGTTTCTTATTGTTTACAGAATCTTCAATGTATCCTTCAGCGACGCTGGTAGATTTCCATCCACCATGTCGCTTTAGGGTTGTAATGTCTCCACCATTATCAACTAAGATAGTTGCCGAGGTTCTTCTAAGGCAATGCCCCGTATATTCATGTGGATTTGACAACCTTAAAAATGATGCAACATCTTTTGGCACTTTTGAAATTTTATGTATGCCCATTACAACACGATGACAATGGCCATTTTGATATTTAATAAAAAATCTATCAAAAGTTATGTCTTTTGGCCGAAGAGTAGCATATTTTCTGTATAAATTTAAATAAAACTCTCCAATTATGGTAAATGAACGATGTTTTTTAGTTTTTGTATTGGGAATATTTACTAATATTATATTTCCCATATCTTTTACATCATTAACTTTTACTTGAATGAGTTCATCGCATCTACAAGCTCCTGTGACTCCAAATATTAGTGCAACCTAAAAAATATAGAATTATTAATTTTGTAACAATAAAAAAAGTTGGAAAATGCAAGGAAATTCTAAAACATGACGTAATTTTAAGACATCTATATTTATGAGTTTTTACAACATTCTTCCAATGAGCTATCTTTATTTCCGAAAATTGTTTATTATTCTCGTAATGGATACTATAAAATAACTTGAAGTTTACAAGTTATAACAAAATTTTGTATTACAAATATAAAAAGGTTAAATATGTATCTACCTATAATTTAAAAAGTACATACCTTGGTTGCTAAATATTTATCATCAGGTGCTTTATTCAGGAATTCGTCAAATTCGTTTTTAGACAAAACTTTCGACTTTTTTGGTATATAATTTTCACCTTGTCGTTTCAAAAATGTAATTAATTTTGAATATTTCTCAATATTTACATTGTGTTCTATGTTTAATTTAGATTTTACCATTGAATATTGCGCCCATAAAGTTGAACTTTTCAGTGTTCTGGATAATCTTGTAAAATATGCTATATCACATTTTCTGAATAAATATGTGCATTATTTTCTTTTGCCCAATTTATGAATTTATCATAAGCATTTTCATAAATTTTTCTCGACTTTGTTGGTATAAGTGTTGCCACTGATGTATTTGCAATTTCCAGTAATTCTGGTGGTGTGCATTGCATTTCTTCAGACATTTTAAAAACGACCCGACGCGACATCAAATTTCAACTGACACTTAATGAAACGTCAAAGCTTCTTGAATCTTTAATTCGTTGCTAGGATACTTACCTACACATTGTTACATTTTTTTACTAGTTAAAAAATGAAAAATATTTGTACTAGTTAAACAATAGGCTGCTTCTAAAGGAGGTGTTGCACTATATAATATAAGTATTATTATACGCTTGAAGAAAAAATAATTTTATGTGTTATCCGCATGCAAATTGTAAAGTACCGTTCATTTCGCATATTGTTCCTGTAATATATTTATCCTGCGCGTGCGCAACGTTCTATTGTTACAAGCTCCTATTTCTACACTGAAAGGAACGGCTTTATTCTTCATTAGAATTCTAAACAACATTGTAGGAACATTGATACTACATGTGACAGATAAACAGATGAATAAGAGATATAAAGTACGTGTTGCTAACAAACAGGTTAGTGGCCATAAATCATATTTTGTGTTTGTACACTGGTATACAACGTTGTTTATAAGTACACTATACAGAGTGTCCTGAAACTAATGCAACAAAACTTTATCATAAAACAAGTTTAGAGAACCCGTATTTTTTCAGAGTTACAACCCCCTGAAATCCACCCCTAAAAATAATATTTTTTTTTTTATATCTCAGAATTATATTGTACCAGAATTACTAAATTTGGTACACAGGGGTTTTATGACATGTGGAATTTGATGATGCTACGCTTTTTGGCGGGAAACCCCCTTAAGACGATCTTTCGTGGGCCTCCTTGTCTTTGGTACCAAAAAAATTTGGTCGCATATTGAAATTTTTTAAAAATTATTAGTCCGCTAGAAAGCCATTAAATTTAGTACCTTTTTTGTCTTTTGATACTTTTTTTCGTAAAACGCAATGTTTTCGACAAAAATTTCAAAATGTGATCGTGATTCGCCATATTTCTCAAAACCATTGCATTTACGAAAAAAATATCGAGGGACAAAAAAGTTTCTAAATTCAATGGCTTTTTAGCTAACTAATAATTTTTAGGAAATTCAAATTTGCGATAAATTTTTTTTGGTTCCAAAGACAAGGGGGCCCAAGAAAAAATGTCTTAAGGGGAGGGGGGAGAGGGATTTCCCCGCCAAAAAGCGTAGCGCTGTTAAATTCCACATTTTTGTTGCATTAATTTCGGGACACCCTGTATGCAATGACAGCCATTAATTGTTATTAAAGAGTTCTGTACTCATTGCTAGAGCATCTAGTAGGTACTAATTTTTCCATAATCTTCCTAGACATGCTTGGCCCTTAGTTCCTCCGAATTTTGTAAAGGTTAACAGGAGTAGTTAGATGTTTCAATGTACCAAAGGGAGTATTTGTAGGGGTATCTGGCTTACTCCAAAATCAACATATCCATTTATTCTGTGTAAAAATTTTTGGAACTTTAACCAGAAGTGTATTCATATCGGTGATTGTGAATAAGACGCCCTACAAACTGTGTCTTAAAGTACAACCCTGGAATGTACGGTTGACTGACGGACCTGACTCAGAATGTATTCTAAAATAATGTTATGTAGACGAGACGGCAACTAAAAGTTCCTTGTTAAACTTTCGTAAGCACTTGATCTCTTTCAATTACATCGAATATCACTTGATAGTATGACAGCTCAGCTTAAACAAGTATATTTTTTTTATTATTGGTAGAATCTCTTTCAAAGGCGGTTTTTCGCAGATTCAGTGTGTTCCTTGGTTTCGACTTACAGGGTTGTACTCATTTCATTCATTATAAATCTGCCTCTAAAATGAGTGCGATTCGTAAATAAAAATAGACTTATTTAAACTTGAATGAATAAATAAAGTTTTAATTTTACAATGGAAATTATAGTTGGCTGGTGTACAGAACGATAGAGAAATTTTTCCTTCCCATATGTAATACGTCAATACGTAGTTTCTACAAATACAACAAAATATAGAGGGTTTGAGTATAACCATGGCATAATTTTAATTTTTTTATATAAACAGTTGGCTGTGAATATAATTTACTTTTAATAGTAGCCGGAAATTTTATGTATTTGATGTTAGTAATCAAACATTGAAGTACAAACTATATAATATGTTATGTGAAAATTGCAACACATTATTAGTAAATTAATATTTTATCGGTAAATTCATGGACGGGATATAAATAAAATTTTAAAAAGCACGTAATATATTTATTGTAGGTGTAGGTCTTAAGTAAATATTTCTTTAACGTGCAAGATATTAGTCATATCAATATTTGTTTCGTGATATCGTATACATTCCGGACCATAAATTCATGACAATTTTATCAAATCCGAGAAATCCCGGTGCATTTTTAAAATGTATTGATTTCTATAGTAATTTACAACTTCGTCTGAAATTATAAAATCCTAACAATAAAAATAATTTATTGCGCTTATAAAATTTATTCTGCCAATACCGTAGATCGTAAATTGCTGATAATTCATTATTAGCATTCTGTTTGATTTTGCTATCTCCTGCTTCCCTAGGCCGGTCGTCCTTTGGATGCGTTTTCGTCCGAATTGGATCGAATAAGATAACTATTTTCCAAAAGATAATCATCCATATTATTGAGTGACTTCTGTAATGCAAAAACTTCGGACGAAAGTGCATCCAAAGGATGACCGGCCTTATTATTAAAATACGACTTCTACAGTAGTCAAAGAAATATGATGACAGTGATGTGGCGGCTCATCCACTTATAGACATATTTGTTTTGTTGGGATTTTCAAGCAAATTTGAGGATACCTAAGAAAAAACTAGAATATTTATTTTTTTCCTTGAAAATTAAAAAAAAATACATGGAACGATATTTTAGTAGGTTTTGAAGCGTTGCAATCAGATTGATTTTGTCCATGTTTCGGGGTGAGGTTTTAGAGAAAACTACACACTTCTTAGACTAGGACGGACCTGTCGAAATATTTCACTTCTTGGATGTAAGAGGGGGCAAGCTAATTTTTGCTGGAATACCTTCAGTACAACTCACATAATAAAAGTGTAGATCCGTAGATCTGGGCGAGGTCCGGAATATTTTCAAAATTGCAAAAATGTTAAAATTTTTAAAAAATACCTTTCTCGTGAGTTTTTTACTTATATCTTGGAACCTATTCATTTTGGAAGAATATTGAAGAGGAAAAAAAGTTTTAGAATTGAATTTTGCACAATATACTGTAAGTTAAAATTTAAATTTATTTCCGACATTGCAAAATAGCAATAATTGATGAAAAAAAGGCAAAATAATCAAGTTTTTGGATAATTTTTAAAATTTAATTACTCCGAGGACATTCCAATTTTGGTAAAAAATTAGAGTGTAATAAAACAATACACCAAATTTTATTAAAATCTAATTGTTTAAAAATAAAAAAAGTCTTATCTTTAAAAATTTACTGTGGTCGTCCTAATCAACCTATTTCAATTTTTCAAAAACCATTTGAAAGGTTAAGCGGTATTTTCTATGAGAAAAATTTTTCAAGTACTTAGCTGTTGTATTTGAGGCTGTGCAACATTTTGAAAATTCAAAAATTTTTTTCAAAAAATTATTTTGCGAAAACTATTTCAATGAAATTTGGTGCCTTGTTTTATTATACTCTAAAGGTTTTTTAACCAAAATTAGAATGCCCTCGGAGCAATTAAAATATTTTGAAAAATTATCCAAAAAACTCGATTATTTTTGCTAACCTGGACCTCGCCCAGATCTAGGGGTCTACACTTTTATTATGCGAGTTGTACTTGAAGGTAATCCAGAAAAAAATTGCTTGCCCCCTCTCACATCCACCTCAAAACAGACCCGCCCTGGTCCATCTATTTTTGTTGCCAATCAAACGATGTTATTTTAAGACGGCATAAAATATAAAGTGCAAGTGACACATATAAATAATATACATATTTAATTCCGATTTAATATTTATTATAAATTTTATAATAAAATTTAAATTAATTTTAATTGGTATTTTTTTTTTCTAAACGTTATATTTGAGTTAATGTAAAAAAATACCTACATTTTACGCTTTATTATTTTAGACAAATAAAATAGTAAGTTTATTTAACTGCTAATAATGTTAATTAATTACATTATTTAATGTAATGTAATTATTATGTATTAAATGAATACATTTTAGTTCATTATAATTATTATTAGTAACATAAAAGCACAGTTATTATAAACGATTGTGCAAGGGTTGGTTTGAGTTAATAGCTTGAACATCGCTATTTTCTGTTGTAGTGTCATCTTCCTCATAATTTCAATGAGCTCCCTATGAAGCTCCACATCCAAATATAAATAAAATGTTATTGATGTGTTGATTGTATTGTATTGATAAGTTGTTGTATTTTAAGAAGTTGTAAGTATTTTGATAAGTTGTTTTATCCAACCCCAATTTTGGCCTTTGAGACAGCAATAGGTGTTGCAGAATGATTGGCTATTTTAACTTTTTTCAATTCCTTTATCAGAAGCTACAGCCTTAAACCACACAGATGTAATATTCTTTCTAACTAGCAGTTCTTTTTACTATCCCCTTGAATTTGTCTCCTTCCAGAGTTAAAAACAATCTATCGGTCTTAATATAATTTCCTCAAATTTGATTAATTTCTTGTACAGACGAACAAGACATATTTGAGGATTGTCCGAACCACCTAGTGCAGATTTAGAGAAGATTGGATTATATACAATACGATCTGTTTGGTTTCACAGATTATCAGTTTCTACTTTGAAAAATTGAATCCTACCCTTTCTCTCCATGCTAATTAACGCAATATTAAAAAATTGCGCTATACACCGTTTGAGGCATCTTCATCCCTTTCGATAATTTTTTATACCCATCACCTGTAGAGAATAAGGCGCTAGCTTTTCTTCGCATAGCGTTCCAGTAGCTCTGGCAGCCGAAATTCTACATCAGAAAATGAATAGAACTTAATTTTGTATTTTTGCATAAAGCATTTATTGTAACTGTCTTGCCGCAGAGTTCCCCAATGTTTTAATTTTACTTTCTTTATAATTTTCCTCTTCCCATTGAGAGTATAATCTTCCAAAATGTTCGCAAATTATGCGACAGTCAAAGACTCGTCTATTTTGTCATTTCACTGCTGAAATCGATAAACTGTCTCCATGTGCTTGTTTTAGACTTTTTGGCATTTGTAGATACGAAATTTTGAACTTTTCTAATGACTGGTTAATCTTCTTTACCGAATTTTAAGAAAGTACACAGAATATTTGACAAGTTCACGTGGACGAAACTTTTAACTTCAACGTAACAACAACAACAACAACAACAAATCAACACAGTTGACAAACCTTTCCTTTTATTTTGATTTCAATGATTCAACTTCAAAATGTCAGGTTTTTTTAATTTTATTCACTAGCTTTTAGAAAATTATTTGTTTTCAAAATATTTGTGATTTATGTTTATAAAAAAAATCTGATGAAACGTGATATTCATTGATTTGTACCTTTGTTCTCTTCCCTATAGGAGCAATTATCACTTGTTAATTCTGCTCTTAAGGAAAACTTTAATTATTATTAGTCTTCTACTTAACGAATAGCCATTGTATTTATAATTATTTTCTATAGAAATTAAACCAACTCGGTAGGACTAACACTCGATTTCAAACAAATACCATCTGCCATTAAGAATTTGTACTATTGTGATATGTTCGACCAACACACCAACAACATTATATGGCGTCTGTTCAGCTCGGGCTAGCTTAGCAACTAAGTTAGTTAATAGTTAGACACCGTCAAGGCACGAACCCTTCACTTAGTAATTTAGTTTGCTGCAACAACAAACATCTTAATGAGGCATGGTCAGTTTTACAATCTTGGGCGAGGGATATATAAATTAAATTGGATTGTTGTCCGAGTAACGGCGTATTTACCTTGGATCGGGAAAATAAATATTAATAGGTCGTCTTGTTTGATAAACAACGTAAAGTGTCGTGTCTCTGCAAGCGTCCATAATTAAAAACAATATAGTACAAACAAGAGTGAGAAAATGTGCATTCAGTTTTTTAAATTCAGCATACGTTTTCTGTTTAATTTTGTTATGTTCGCTTGTGTTGAAGAATTGCTGCATTTAGCAGACTGATTTTAATGTTTGAATCAGATAATTGTTTTTATTACATAATGATTTGATCAAAATGAATGAAAAGTCTTTCTTGGAATTATCACCTTGGAAGTTTTAGTTTGTCTTTTTTTGGAAATATCAATATCGATTGTTATTGTTAGTAGTCAATGATGTCAAATTCGGAATGAAACGCGTATTTTTACTTGTCGACGTTTCATCAATAATAATAATAATAATAATAATAATAATAATAATTAGCAAGTGTTGAGTATACAAATAGGCATAAACAGTAGCTAAAATAAGGCAATAGCATTATAATAGGTACTAACTGCTTAAACACAAACACACAAATCTATAGTATACATGCACACCACAAACAATATTAGAGAATAAATTTATAAATTATATTGGTGCTTGACTATACGCGTGATAAATGACAAGTTATTTTAATTGTTTTTGGAGTGTTTCTGGTCATGGCCAATTTAATAACAGCTCTGATACAAGAAAAACTGTCCAAAAAATCGAAAGTTGCAAGTATCTCTAAAAGTAGTAACGGCAACCCTAACACTTCTTACATGACTAGAAAGCAAATTTCAATCTGCATACGACAGAGTAAAAAAATATAGGGTGTTCCATTTAAAATAAGAAAGTTAATGTCGACTTTCGGGATAACCGAAACTGCGATAAGGTTCAAAATATTTTAGCTGTGTTGGCCCTACTCCCAAACTTTCAGATTTATCGGATCAGTACTTTCCATTTTCTTAAAACAGAGAGAAATAAGTAGAAAAATACATATATCTGCTCATGTAACATATAACCAAGAGAATGGCACATCAAAGCCATATATATTAATAACAATGAGAATGGTATTTGATTAAATACAATTATTTTGTCAATGTAATAACAGAACCATCAAGTTTTTTCAACTATTGTTATATATTATATTTAGTACATATCATTAACACGTCATAAATAGGTATAATTGCCAATATAAAATAATAATTTATTTCATTATTTTCAAAGCACCTCTTCGTTTTCCATATTTAAATAATTGTTTCTATTTATAATTTTTTAGAGAATATTGTGTACATATCCACGAGCTGTACGAATATATGTATTTATTGGGAGGAAGTAAATATTTAACTTTTAAATATAATATAGTATTCATGATTGAAACGAAGTATATAATTTCAGACAAAAACAGCTCCTTGTAGACAATACATTTCTTTCTTAAAATTGATTATTACCACACAACTTAACGCGCAATTGCGAAAAGTCAACGGAGCATATAGCGTAGAACAACATCAGCCATTATTGTGCATGGATAGTTTGAAATGTAAATACTCATTATTATGGATTAAATGGATATCCGAATGAGGTTTGAAGGGCCTATCTGAAATTATAATCACAGTTTAATTAGTTAATCGAATTTAGAGAACTGAAATAATTTAGGCTAGGTGATAATTTGTTTATTGGGTCGTAGAATTCTGTTCAATTAGATTAGATATAACCAAACTCTTTACTGTGATACACTTTGAACTAACATTTTACTTAAAGCACCAAATTTTAATGCATTTAATAATTTTAATAAAATCTGTAATTACTGTGATATTGATTTTTTATCACTGAATACAATAATACATATTGTTTACAACATCGAGCAACCCTGGGAATACCTATTTATTCAAATGTTTTTATTTTATTTCCATTTTTCTCTTATACAGAATAGCTTTTGTCAAAATAAACTCTGTGGGTTTGTTATGATTATAAGTTGTGTGGAATTGAACTATTTTTTTATATTTGCTATGTATTTCCTCTAATTGGGTTTACCTGTTGGAAATAAATGACTTTATTATTTTTAAAAATTATTGTATCGACAGTGACTGTAAAATACTACTGACTGGAGATAAATAGTGTGATTCGCATTAACTAATTGGTGATAACAATCAAAAATTGAATTTTTTTACTCATTATTTGGAATAATCATAAATGCATATTATAGGACGTAGGTACATAGACATAGACAGACTATGTAACGAAATATAAAATATAAATATTTAATTCTACACAGTAAATATTTCATTATAGCCTTTTAATTATTTTTTAGGATTACATATTTAGTATTTTAATTCAAATAAATATCTTATTAACCCCAAAAAAATGTTTAATTAGCCATATTTATATATAAATTATCTAATTGACTCTAATAAGTTTTATCACTCTCAATTAATTCCTCAGCGTATTTAAGTATATCTTAATTTTTTGTGTAGGAACATAATACTTCATTAGACAATGAGCAGGAAACAAAAATAAAAAAAACTAGTTATAATTGCCTTTATATTGGCTTAATAGTGCCGCCAGAGTAAACTGTGTACAAAGCTAATAAGTTTGCTAATAATAAATGTGCTGGGAGCGCCATTATAAATTTGAATTACAAGCCACTGTGACATTAATTCTGCGCTAGTCAGAGCTTCCACGTTATTCTAGATAAAGTACTAAATCACTTAAAATGTACCAAGTATACAGTACCAATGTAAAGAGTTAAACTATTTCCTACTTATATCCAAATAAGTATTTATACAGGGTTAGTCAAAAGTAGGGAAACCCCCAAAAATCTGAGCGAGAAAGCATTTTTTGGATGAATGGCGAGGACAAAAGTCTCGGCATTTTTCAGGGCGCATCCGATGGTAACTTGAGGTCAAGGTTCAAGGTCATATAAAGATCAAGTCAGTTTTTTTAAATGGCGACCCTCAATATGTTGGTCCAAAAATTTTTTTTGAGCTGATTTTTTGAGGGGGCTCTTAAAACATGATAAACTAACATATTTTCACAAGAGACACGATAAAAAAAATATTCGTTTTTTTTTGGGCCACCCCAATATTTCCTTTCAGAATAAAATTTAATAAAACACAAGACATAGAAATAGATATAAACAATATGGCAAATTTAAGCACGTCGTCCCTTAGGTATTGCTGTGCAAGTTTCAAAAAGTGTTTAGGTTCCGATTTTATATCGGTAGGTCACTGATTGCGTGACCTTTTTTTAGAATGACACGAAAAACTGTTTAGGTTTTAAAGTGCGTATGTTTTTCTTTTTTTAGATGGAATAGAGCTCCTAGCTACGCTCATGGACAAGTTAGAATAATTTTATTATTATTAATGACAGGGAGTTAATTTTGCAGGCCATATAAAAAATTTACAGCGACGTAACATTTTTAAAGGGTAATTTTAAAAAATCAAACAAGTATTTAAAGAAAAATACACGGTTGTACTTAAACTATTCATCATAATAGCCAATTTTGTATGTAAAAAACTGTCATTTTTGATACGATTGCGGAAAAGATTTGTTTTCGATATTTTTCTACGTCAAAAGCAGAGAACGGATATTATTTCTGTGTTCCTTTTCCATGGATTTAGGACCTGTAAATAAATTGTTTTGTCAGACTGGTTAGAACATTACAATAAATTTATAGCTGTTTCTGTGATACAATTTAGAGCTCTGCAAACCAAACATTTTTTCTCAATGTGTATACGTGAATTGTCTTCCACGTAGCCGATGTAATTTCGTTTATCGGCGCTTGCGGAATACATTAAGTTCAATCGAACCATTGGTCGTGAAGACAAAGAAACGTTTCGGTTTTTAACAAGAAATAAATGAACGTAACTTAAATTTAGTTCAGCGTTTTTCCTTTAAAGTTAGTGAAATTGTTGCGAGCTGCCCCAGACGGGCGATGCTTTTCCACGTAAAGGTGGGGAGCGGAGTAAAAGTTTTCGTCGGACCGAGTTCCTGATTGCGTTTGTTTTCCGCAAAGACAACACAAAATCCAGAAAATAGACATAAAAGAATTCCCTTCCCTCTAAAAATTGTTTTCTACTTTGCCCTAAAACGGATACCTGTAATTCAATTTCTTTTATTTTCGTGGCGCGTCCCGTTCGCGTCACACAAATAAATTACTTTGGATATTCCTGCAATTCCCGTAATGCCCTGGAAATTGTTATATACATATAGGGTGTCTTTGTCGCGTTCAGTCGTATCCACCCAGACTATTATCTGCTTCACAGAGAAAATACATCGAACGATCACCGTTATAAATGGCCTCCATCTGGACGCGTTGGGGGTGCTGGAGTTGGTTCGAATCGCATTTCACACAGGGTGTTCCAAGGCCTCGCGTGCAAGGTATAAACTTTTGGGCGAGGGTTCTTCTATTTCCGAAAAAAACCTTCAGAACTCGCCACCAACCAAACTTCTGACATATTATCATGGACACAATGAAACACTCCGTCACTGGTACATAAATTAGTATATTTATTATTATGATATTATACCGATATACTGAACTGAACATATTCACATTAGAAAAATAGAGGACTCTGACAGCAGGGATGTGCGATACTATACAATATATGAAAAAATGAAGGATTCAAATTGACATATAGGATAAGTTTTAGTACATAAAAAAGGCAAAATCCTTAACATGATACCATCAATCTGTCAAAATAAACTAAAGAATGCAATATTTTTAATTAAATAGGCTAAAGAAAGCCATAATACATAGTAGAAAGTTAAAATATACAAACTAGTACAATTTTGTAGAGTTATTTATCATATAGGAGCATTGGTTTGGGGAAATTTGAAAAATTTAAAATTTTGACATGTAGATTGTCGGAGAAAAAGAACTTATAAATTAAATCCATGCAATAAACTAGGACTATAACTAAAGTTCATCATACCTTTAGTCTATATTTATAAGTGGAATTAAAATTAAAGTTCTTTGTATAACTTCATATAGCGATTTTCGAAATGTTAAACCCATAACTCAACATTGTGTAAAATTTATTGTGTAAAAGGTATTTCTCAGATGTAAAATGACCTGTGTTGTGTTAAAAAGACCTTCTATTCATACAAGACTGTATTTAAATCCCAATTTAAATTCCAAGTAGTGTATAAACATTATTAGTTGTCAAAGAACTGTGAACCTGAAAACATTTCAGTAATTAGTTAATTCATACAGGAAAAAACTGTTCAAAATAGTGAAAATAGCTAAATATCAATGTTGTGGAACATTATTAATGACATAAAATTAAGCTAAATAGCATAGTTTGGTTAAATTCTCATAAATTAGGAAAATTTTGTAGAAAGTTTAAAAAACAACGTTATATAAAGATTTAGGTACGAAAATTTATAGCAAATTATGTGGAATCCGAATATATCAGCGTCATGCTGCAAAAAACATACATAAAGGCATAATTCCAGTTTAAAAATTTCATTAAACTTCAAAATAACGTTGCTATAACGACAGCGTCATTGGTTTTCAGTTTATAAAAACCAGTACAGGTCTTCTAGTAGCCAGTCTTTCATAATTTGTCGAACCAGAAACATCGTTCAAACATTCCTAAAATAAACAAAAGCAAGTCAATAGTAAATAAACAAATATATACGAAGTTACCGGTTTTAAACGTGAAATACAGCAAATGGTCTTCTGACAGATGCCAAAAGTTAGAATTTTCCAGTAGTTATAAAATTTCTCATATAATCAAATATACACAGGAATTTATACAATGGGAATAAGTGCCATTTTAACAAAAGTGTCTGGGATAAATGTCAAATTTAAAAAGTAGTGAAGTGCCTTAAAAAGAATTACAACGATAAGTGAAAGTTAAACATAACCATCCTTTGGAAGATCGAGTGCAAGGGACCAGTTCTTCAACATCGACCATCGGGATCACTGGATCAAGCATCGATCAGTTGGAGATTCAGAACACCACCCGGATTGTAGCGTCGAAACCTATAATACTCGCAAGCGTTACGTTAGTTACAAATTTTACACAGGCCAATTTAACTCAAATCGTACGAATTCGTGTATAACATTAAAAAGTTATAACTTTGAAATTTCTATTTAAACATAAAAGTCGACTATAATTTCAAAATTTCACCCTCTATCACCAGAATAGAATAGTTAATAGATTTACATAGTATAGTAATTATGAAGATAAAATTTGTCAATTGTTTGAAAACTTAATTATGCAATACACTGTTTATTTGATGTTAAATTGTATTTTTCATTTTCTATATAAAATTTAAAATTCAAAACAGTTCAACGTAGTGAAACGCACCCCGAGAAACAGTAAACTCTAACCGAACGACTTTATAAGACGAGTTGTTTTGGCGCCTGGGCAAAGTAAAAAGAAAATTTTTCACAATCAAACAATAAAAACACAACACTATGTATTTGTACAACCAACAAGCGTTTTAGAATATTTAAACCATTTTACGATATCTAGTGCAAAAAGAGAAATGTAGGGTTTGTTAGTTATGTCGAAAATCGTTTTGAAGCTCGAAAACTAAATAAATAAAATAAACAACGTTTTTTAACATTGGAAATGTTTAAGGAGTCGGTAGTGCAGTCCTAGATGTTAAGAAAATACAGGATGTTTCAGATTTAATGATCGTTAGAGGGGGAGTATAAACTTTAAACGTGTAACAAATGTTCGGCCGTGATCGCTTAGCGCAGATGTGGTTCGATCGGGGTGATTTTTTTTGTCGTTATGTAGGTTGGACTTTCGGGCATTCCATGCTAACGAGGGTGTCAACGGGGAATAATGGTGAACCTCTACAGTTCAACACTTTTTAAATGTGATTCTTAATATTTGGCAAATATGACATACCCTATACCTCTCTTTTTACATTAAAAATGTTAAAACTGTATAAATATTCTACAAACACTTGTTTGAAATATACGCTATGTTTACTAAGTAATCAATTTGTATTAATACATGAATAAATTAATTTATATACCAGCGACGAGGTGTTTTGTTATATCCATGACCCATGATAACTAGATTCTTTTCCAATGTGCCAAGAGTTTGCTTGGTAGCCTATTCTGTAGGTAAATGTTTTAACTGAAACGCCCAATGTCGAATGTTTTAATTGAAACACCCAATGTATAGTAGGATCGTTTTCGATGCAAAGTAGAGCAAAAAGTTGTCGGTCTTTTATCAAAGGAAAATCGTGTCATCATTTTTAGGAGGCGTAAGATTTCAAATTTAAAATGAAATTCAATGTAAAATCTGAAATACCGCTGCATACGCACTGTGTTCTGGTACTAGCTGTAGTCGGCCAGGTGCATCGAGTGTACGAACTGGTCGGTTATACGTCAAATACCAACCTGGCGAGCTTTGCCGTCAATTAGAGAGCGCTTCCAAAAAACAAGTAAACAACGGTGGCGCGTACAGAGGTAAAATGTAGTACATATGTGGAATTTAGGAAACAAATTGGATTTATAATAAATTACATTCAAAATAAATAGTTTATGGGAATAAAGGAATTTTTGTAGGAACAAGGGTGCCAGACCTGAACTGATCCTCTCGTCCCTTCATAATGTATAAAGAAATTATTCAATTTGTAAAACCCTTAAAAGCGTACTTCATTGGTTCCCTTGACAGGCAATGATTTATTACTTTGCATCGAATATGATCCTACTATAGTTGAATGGAGCCATTCATTTTCCAGTATCTAATATATCTATAGGTGTGTGATTACTACATTTCTAATCATTTCTTCACACTCTGTACATGTTGACCCACTTAAAATAACAATTTTCTACATTTGAACAAGTGCAAAAACATGATTTTTAGTATTTTTTGTATGCATTGTATGTTCTTTTCGGTAGAAATTTTAAGATTATTAAATGCTAGATAATTTTTAACATATGTTTTTTATTCTTTTTCCAACTTGCTTCTCCTACCTCGATCTATTTCCTAAGTTTAAACTATCCTGCTTGTCAGTTTTCAGAAATCTTACTATATGCCTAGTTCTAGATGTGTGTGAACTAAACGAAATAAAAAAGTATCTAACAAAAGCGTAATTCGTTTAGCCGCCAGACGCGAATGCAATCTGGTTTTTGTTGTGTAAATGCATAAAGTAAGAGTGAGATGCCGTTTTTGCAACGTTATGTGAAATACTCATGCGATGTGAGGAAATCACAAGCGATAAATTTTACCATACAAAAACGTTTATGAGTTCTGAGTTACAGAAAAATATTTACCTGACACTTCTTATGCTATTCACACTAAAAAAATTGTTTGTTAATCAAATGTTTATTAAAAGTCACGGCACTCACCACTTTGTTAAAGTAAATAAGTGATTGTTTATTATAACCAAATCTTTTCATAAATCAGGTAATTCTGTTTTGAATTGGTCTGCTTTATACCATTATTTTATCTATCAAAAGTAGGTACTTTTTTCCGTACGTATTTTTCCAACGCTATTTTTTTTAATGATTAACTAATTTGGTTGTTATTCTCTTGTAAAAGACATAAAATATTGCTGGGTGAAATATAGCTTTGGATTCAACCCTGCTGGTTTGTAAAACAAAATCTGCCATAAATTCAAATCCATAATAGGTCCTCCTTTAGACCCCAAACACCCGCAAGTCCGAGAGATTTTATTTTAGGATAGCAAGTACAAGAAAATTACGAAAAATTGTAAATGTCATAAAGATATCGTTTAAAAGTTCTTTAGAATAAAATCAAATGCTTCAAGTCATCTTTATGAAGCATCGAATATGTAAAACCAAAACCCACCTCAAAATAAAACCTGTTTCCAATACTATTTTAAAGTATTCTGCAGTTTTTGAAATATTTTTAATGTATTTGACAGCGAATTTGAATTATTATGCAATTTGAAGCAAGTTTGACTACTTTTTTGTATTCTAAAGCTGCTGTGATAGAATTTGATCTTGTCTTATATAATTTCTATGTACTTTGTCATTTTTAGAGCAATTTTAACTCTGTTGGAGAATTTTAAAGCTGATTCGAGGACTTTCAATGTATTTTGAAGCTCATTTGACTTATGCTAACACCCTCTGAAGTCGTTATTATCCATTCCAAGACTGTCTTGAGGTAGTTTTTGTGTCTCCCAAAAAAACCTACACCCTGATAGACAATCCTTATACATATACATATGTTAATAGTATTATACAGAAATGGCACTTATGAATTTACTAAATTTCCAAGGCGTACTGAGTTTACGGATCAGAAATCGTGTATTGTTTAATTTCACAAACAATCAGTTCTGAATTTCAGAATGCTAATCATGAACATCAAAATTTTTTGTATCTAACTTAACCGGGAATACTTAATTAACAATGATTCACTGCTGCAAAATTAATTGTAATAATTAATCTGCACTCAAGTAAACTGGCAGTTTTATTGAAACCATATACCTCCTTGTGCTTTTTTTTTTTCAAGAATGCCTTGAGGTTGAAGCTTTTCATCCAGGATAATTCATACGATTGTTTTTTTAGTGGCCCTAACGGGAAGAAAAGCATAATCAACAGCGTCAGCATGAAAAATTACCACATCTTTTTAATTAAAAGATATAATTTTTTCTTGAACGATTAATCATTTTCTGGGAGTAAATTAAAAATAATTAAATTGCGTCTGTATTTCTGGGCCTTTACACCAGCGAATTTAAACTCGATTTTGTAAAATATTAGCTATTATTCTCGAGGATATAGAAGGTAATGAGGAACTGGCAATTCTTATTTTGTTACTTTTATTGTTGCAGTGATATTCACATAACATTCTACATCCACTTTATTTTCGACCTTCCATCTAGAAAAAAATAATAATTAGTAAAAACTAAAATTTTGGAAAAGTTTCTTGCCATATCAAGGAAAAATATAAACAAAACTTGTGTTTTTTTTATGAAATAATTCTTCCCTGTTTACAATTATCGTGGTATACATGTCATTTTTGCTACAATTTGTTCAATATTTTGCTTTATTTACTTACAAACGAAAAAATCAAGCTAGCCGTGGAACCAGTGCATATTTATAATTTTTCGTTATAAAATTTATTAAATAGTTTTTGAAGTTGAAAGAAAATGTCTTATACCTTTGGTTTTTACCATTTTTTCATAGATAGAAAAGTAAACAAGGTAAAAAAGGATATAATTAATATTCATATAATTGTGAATATACAATTTTATTTCTAATAATGTCAAATGCAACTTTGGTTCTCTATTTACTTTTAACAGTATATCTGAAAATGAAGTTTATAAATTTTTATTAGAAATAAGATCTAAAGCAACTGGATCACATGATATAAACATAGAAATGTTGTTGTTATGTTGCCCTATTTGACAAATATTTTTAATTCGTGTTTAATTGATAATATTTTCCGGAATCTTGGAAAATTTCGCGAGTGGTCCCTATTCCTAAAAAATGTGATGCAAGGAGTTATAACAATTTTAGGCCGATAAGTGTCGTTCCAGTATTATCAAAAATCTTTGAAAAACTGTTGTATTCACAGGTCTGTTTTTATTTGGCATAATGTTACCTGCTTATCAGTCAGGTTTCGTAGGGGATACTGTTGTACTATCGTATTGCTTAACATAACAGATGATATTTTTAGAGATACAGATATAGGTAAAACCATAATTCTTATACTTTTAGATTATTCTAAGATCTTTGTTACAATCAATCATGTAATTTAATTATTTATATTACATTTTATTGAATTTCAACACAATGTAATACAATTATTAAGTTGTTATTTAAATCCTAGGTCTCAGTATGCAGAAACATCGACCGGTTGCGTCTGATATATCTTATATACTTGTGGTGTGCCACAGGGTTCTATGCTGGGTCCACTTCTCTTTGCATATATACACTTGCCATATAATTTGTTGTTTACAGTGTGTTAAATTTCATTTACATGCTGATGATACTCAAATATACATTTCTTTTTTTGCCTCTAAGATTAATGATTATAATATAGCCATAAATAGTGAGTTGGAAAAACTTATTGAATTATCTGAAAGACATAATCTAAAATTAAATTCAAGCAAGTCAACAGTTATAGTGTTTGGCAAAAATCGTTGTTTTGTAGAAGAAAACATTAATGTATGTGCCACGAAATTATCATGCGCTAAAGTTGAAAAAAATCTTAGACTTCACATTGATACAAATTTACGTTTTAGAAATCACATTTCAAAATGTTTGCAGAAGCCCTATTTAAATTTAATGTTATTGTACCCTGATCGGCTATTATTATTAGCATCCCTGTGCGACTAAAATATAAATCTTCATGACAATTTTAACTTCGAATCGAAAGAGTAGTAAAATATTAGTTTTCTTTCTCTCAATACATATTCTCGCCACATCCTGCCAATAAAAATTTACTTTCTATGTATTTATGTTAATATATTGCCAGTAGAACTGGATGGCATTTTTGATGTGAAGTCACCACGTTAAAACGTGTTTATTAATTCTTTTCAAGGAACTGCATAATGAATCATATCAGTGTTTCTGAAATAATTCGAAACATTGTCTAAATTTTCAACGGAAATATCCGATTCATCATAATAAACACAACTTTGTCTTAATTATCCGAATAATTAAATCAACAAAGCGTTTTTTAATTGTCTGTTAACAATTACGCGAAGACACCTTCCAGAATCCATTATTCATATTCTAGTAACTTTAGAGGCGGCTCATTTAATCAAACTTTTAACGTATCTAAGCCCAAATCTTGAAATTAAATATTTCCCAATTATAATTCACCCAAATAGCCCCCCCGATTATCCGCCTTACAGAAGTAACTTCTCTCAAAGGCCGTCGACATTATTTATGATCTGTTGACTCTCGGCTGTTATTGGTCGGCGCGAGCAACACCTGTAATCTTGGCGAGGTTGAGACGACCCAGGAATACTGAATGTAGTCGGAATAATGTTCGATTGATTTCTAAGATTCTTGCCTCCTCCTTTGTGTGGGTAACAGATTTAAATTGCGTCGTATTCTGTCTTCATAGCGGCGCTGAACCAATATAATGCTATCTTGATGGAAATGGTACTATTGATGTAACTTCTTGATAACAGATTTCTATTTAATTAATTTTTAATGTGATAAAGTTGACACATTTAAATTTCTACTATAGTCCGTTTTTCTGAGATAAATATACATATGCGCGGGGGGGATGATTCTTTTTGGCCTTGTGTTTTTAGTTCGGCACACAATTTTCCCAAGTTGGCACTTTTACAAATGGTAAATTACATGATCACATAGAAGTGGTTAGGTCCATGGATGACATCCATGCCACCCTTACTTGAACCTCCAGAAACTACATTTGTTATGGGAAGTATGGGACGTGTTCCATCATCTCCAGTTTTTTTAAATTACCAAAAATCACTCCTATAATCCAAGTGTCTGCATTAAGTATGTTTCTTCTTGGGCCACAGGCCAGAAAACAAGTTAACACATATTAGTAACCTAATTTTTGGGTAGATACCCATTCAAAGATTTAATCAACACTTCTAAGCTTTAAATGGACACCAAAAAACTTCATCCAAAACTTAAAAATCTTAACGTATGTGATCTATCATAAGAGTGATCTGTTATTATATTTTCATCTCATCTACCGGTAGTTAAGTTCTAGATTTTCAGGGAAGTTATTTCAGCAACATTTTTAAAGTTTAACTTTACTTCCTTCCCAATAGTGTTCATTATTAAGAAAATTTGATTCCATAACATTGTACAGATTGTGGTTCGTTGAAAATTCCTTCTTACAATTTCAAGTCACTTATGATCAGAACCTTTTCCGAAATATTTGAAACAAGAGTTTTCTTTGGTGAACCGTCTATCCTGTCGAGATTAATATGAAGAGAGCGAGGAGAACTTTTGAAGGATCTATCAATAGATTTTTGAGAATGATCATTCGAAGATAAGTCATACAAAAGGAAAAAGACAAATAACTAAAAATCATTGGACTGGTTTACTGTAACAGTTTTCATGCTAGAATTTTGTAGCGGTACGCTGCAATTACACTTACCTGCCCTAATAAATATATTTTGCTTTCTGAGAATTTACGATCCATATAAATTATACTTTGAATTATCCGAGATTATCCCAAATAAATGTATTTAGCAAATGAGATTAGAATAAGTAGGCTGTACAACATAAATTAGTTGTTGTTTATTAGGGTACATAAGCACAAACCGAGTAGGTAATGACCCGGATAAGTGTTAAATAGGGTAATAAAAGTAGGTACCTGGGGACAAGGATAAAACCGAAAACATTTCGGGGCACGAACCAGAAGTCTTGAAGCCTAGTTCCTGCTCGGTTGTGTCTCGTGTTACTAGCGAAATTAGTAGAATAAAATTTTCCATGCTACTTAGTTTTTCTTCTCACTTGAAGACCAAACCACTATAGTTTCATGAGTATATCCGTGGAATTTCCACTTTTATAGCGTGCCTCTGTTACCAATGGCGTAACAACTTTTCTGTCGATTGGTAAAGACTAAACGAAAAAACAATTGAAAGTCGCGTTTACGAGAAATTATTGTCAAAATTACATTTCCCAAATGGTTTTGTCAAACCTTATATCACTATAATCCTGAAAATACATTCTATTCGAATTTGACAATACTTATTGCGATCGATTATAAAAATGGTAATTTTGACGTACTTACTTACATATATTTCAACCAGCTCATATCCCTAAATATCGTTCAGTTGTCAAAAACATATCCAATTTAAAAAATCTACATGTAGGAAAAAAATTATATTTGTTATACAGGGTGATAAATGGTGACCAAAAATGAAACTTCGTATTCCTTGGTGAATTTTAAGTGGGGTCCTTTTCTCTCGATAATAATGAAATAAATTGTAGTAAAAGCGAAAATTTTTTTCCATTGTTCTTGCATTCCAAAAAATGTATACTTTTATAAGTTTCCAAACATTCCTTTGTTATTATTAATTTTAAATGTAATTATGAAATACAAAAAATCTTGAGAGAGATTTTTTTCTATTTTATACTTGTAATAATACAAAGGCCGCCACATCAAATTAATATTCTTTCCTTCGTTCAACACCGTACTGACAAGAAATGTGTAATATTAATATTACGTTGAGTATTGACAGTTTCATCAAAAAAATAAAAATAAATAACCTTACCAAATAACAAAATTTATCTCGTCATATTGCCATACAATAACAATTCAGTTAGTTTATTGATGGGGGCCTAAAATCCTTTCTTCTCAAATTTCCATTCTCCGCAATTTGGCTCCGGAAATAGTAAAAGGAAACATATTGACAATATGGGAGACACTACAATATGAGAGAAACTGACGTATAGAGACCGTAAAGTATCAGAACGTATAGACCTCCTTCATGCTTTATCCAATACTTCACTGGCCCTAAGACGAGATAATATAAGGGATAAAGAGAATCGGATAATCGATAGCCTCTAGTTTCATGACGCCAATATGTATCCATCCCTCTTTTGTTTCGTTTTGCTCGACGCTAAGGGTTCCCCGGTTACCATTTGTAAATTAAATTAGAAAATGAAGCAACGTTTATAAATTAGCTCCAATTTATCTACGGCCAGAATTATATTTGAGACATTCTTACTTTAAGAAGTAATTTACACATGCGTTGTTCCAAAACAACATGGAGATATTTTAATATTATTTTTGTTAAAATTTTATAACAAATTTTTTTAATTTCAAAGCTTTTTCCCACAAAAAATGGATTTTAGTGTCATGGCACTGACTAGGATGCATTGTTTTTTTTTGAGTAAAATTATACGTAAATTTTTCGAGAATTTAACTTTTACTGGATTTAAATCAAGATTTAAGGCTTGAGCTATGAACTAGTTGCAACAGACTCCGTATTGCTCTGTGCAATATACAATTGTCGATATATCAATATAGTTACATAATCTGAGTCTACAGGATGTTCATAAACTGGTACCTAAAGGTGCGCAAACTTGTTGACAGAAATAGTTTTTGAAAATAGAACAATTTTATTTAATATCGACTAACCACAATAATATGAAGAAACATTTATGCAACCGCTCACAAATCGCTGTAAATAAAGATATAAAGATAAATAACTTACAGTTTTCATAAGCAGTAAAAATGATTCCAGCCTAGGCACTAAATGTAACACTATACAGAGCGATCCAAAAAAAAAAAATTATCGGGGACTCTTACAAATACAGTTTTGTAAAGAAAAAAATCAAAGGGCAGTTCGAAAATGATTTAAAAATACACTTCTGCACAGCACTGGAAACTGGTCCACTGTAAAACCTGACCCCGCACAATGCGACCGGCATAGCGGAAAGTATAATAAAAACGGACAAAAACTTTCGCAAGGGAAGAAATAAATAGAATTATACGTTAATTAATACGTGGGAANCAAAAAGGTCAGTTCGAAATTGATTTAAAAATACACTTCTGCACGGCACTGGAAACTGGTCCACTGTAAAACCTGACCTCGCACAATGCGACCGGTATGGCGGCATAATAAAAACGGACAAAAACTTTCGCAAGGGAAGAAATAAATAGAATTATACGTTAATTAATACGTGGGAACTTAGAAATGTTGTATGTTCAGATAATGAATTTCAGGCACTTACCCTCTATTGCTTACGTAGAATGTAATCCAGTGGCTGGCTATACAGGGTGACACTGAAGTTGAAAGAAACAAAAAGATACATCAAAACTTTCCAGAAAGGGATTTTAATAACAATAAACAAACAAAATAACGACTCGACGGGCTCGAACAACATTATTAATTAATTTATCGACACGCGACCGCGTACCGAGCTTCAGGGAATGCGCGATCCATAGCAAAATTTGGAATGACTTTATCCATTATTAAATTAACCCGAGACCTAAAACTAAGTCGACTGCTCAATGTGGAACTTCAGGAAAAACTGAGTTTTTCGTAGATGTCTTCTGAATTCGACACTTCGCTTCGACACGCTCATTTCTTGGGTCCAGAAGTTTATGTTCTTATCTTATTGGCGGGAACCCTGAATGTCGGGACGCTTTGGCATAACTGTGCCATGTTAATAGTTGTCTAATTGACTGGACTTGCACTTATAAAGATAATTCTTTGACTAAGCTTACAAACAACCCTATACCTTCCTCTTGTGACTCCGCATAGCAATACGGGATGGATTAGCCAATCTCATTTAATATATTCTTAATAGCTTGGAAAATCCGCCAAAAAACCAGCTATTTGATCTATTACTTTCATTTCCAATTATTATCAATTTAACAATTTGATTTAATTCTAATTTGGAACCTCTACGCTCTTCTCGTGGTTTCGCGCGTTATTAAAAATATGGGTTTCTTTGTTCTGTCCCAGCATAGGTTAGCGCCTCCCGGACGGGACAGATGACTGTCATATGGCTCCGCCTCTAAATGAACTTGTTCAAAAAAATATTGCTAAATTTCTCCGAAGGACGACGCTAACCTACTTGAGATCCCTTAACTTTCGATAATTTGTGTTGACTGAAATATTTTACTTTTTGGNACTTCTGCACGGCACTGGAAACTGGTCCACTGTAAAACCTGACCTTGCACAATGCGACTGCCATGGCGGTGTGATAAAAACGGACAAAAACTTTCACAAGGGAAGAAATAAATAGAATTTTATAGCATCTATTTTATATCAGCAAATTCAACTGCTTTTGCCGTTATTGTTATTATTAATTAATAAAATTAATTTGTGGTTTTAAATAGTAAAATAATTTGACATACCTGATGTTACAACAACTGTTTCAAATTTTTTTATCCACCAACGTGTTAACACATTTGGGTCCGTCTTACTCAGTTTCTACGAACTAACACAAATATTGTCTTGCTTCACCATACTACAAACACTTCACCATAATACAAATGTTGTTTTACTTCACCATAAATTAAAACGATATCCATCTACTCCGAGTTGCTATACACGCAAGCAATTTTTGACACACACTACTATAAAACTATTGTAAACACCACAGATAACAGGTAAACGCTATCGCAACGACGATTGTAAAATCGGATTTCAGTAATTGGAGTGTAACCTGAGGGGTTATTTCCTTATCTATCTATATATCGTTATGACCAGTATCATAACGAGTCTGGATTTCAAAAGAGTTTACTATTCAATTCTCGAAAGGGAGTTTATAATTATCATTATACGTTAATTAATACGTGGAAACTTAGAAATGTTGTATGTTCAGAGAATGAATTTCAGGCACTTACCCTCTATTGCTTACGTAGAATGTAATCCAGTGGCTGGCTATACAGGGTGACACTGAAGTTGAAAGAAACAAATAGAAACACCAAAACTTTCCAGAAAGGGATTTTAATAACAATAAAAACAAAACAAATAAACAAAATAACAACTCAACGGGCTCGAACAACATTATTAATTTATTTATTGACACGCGACCGCGTACCTAGATTCAGGGAATGCGCGATCCATAGCAAAATTTGGAATGACTATTAAATTAACCCGAGACTCTAAAACTAAGTCGACCGCTCAATGTGGAACCTCAGGAAAAACTGACTTTTTTTCGTAGATCTCTCCTGAATTCGACACTTCGCTTCGACACGCCCATTTCTTGGGTCCAGAAGTTTCTGTTCTTACCTTATTGGCGGAAACCTTGAATGTCGGGACGCTTTAACATAACTGTGCCATATTAATAGTTGTCTAATTGATTAGACTTACACTTATATAAATAATTCTGTGACTAAGCTTACAAACAACCCTATACCTTCCTCTTGTGACTCCGCATAGCAATACGGGACTGATTAGCCAATCTCATTTAATATATTCTTAATAGCTTGGAAAATCCGCCAAAAACAGCTATTTGATCTATTACTTTCCTTTCCAATTATTATCAATTTATCAATTTGATTCAATTCTAATTTGGAACCTCTACGCTCTTCTCGTGGTTTCGCGCGTTATTAAAAATATGGGTTTCTTTGTTCTGTCCCAGCATAGGTTGGCGCCTCCCGGACGGGACAGATGACTGTCATATGGCTCCGCCTCTAAGTGAACTTGTTCAAAAAAATATTGCTAAATTTCTCCGAAGGACGACGCTAACCTACTTGAGAGCCCTTAACTTTCGATAATTTGTGTTGACTGAAATATTTTACTTTTTGGCCCATCCGTTTCAAGAACAAATAAATTACTATAAGTCCCGGCTTTTGTTACAGGAGTGGCTAAGGCCACGTGGCTCTCCACGCGTATTACGGATGACGCTAGAGATTACAGTTGTCCAGCTATGCAAAGGTTGAATGTATACAACTTCAATAATTTTTTTCTCGGAAACTAAGGATTTTACAACAATTTTTTTTTAAACCACGCCTTTAGTGTATACTTCTGTTGAATATTTTGTTCATAAGGAAAAAATTAAAATTCAATAAAAATCTGACGAAAAAAGCTGCAACATCAACTTATTTTGAACTGTTTCTTGCCATTCGCGATATTTTGTACCGCATAAGCTCAGGCCGAATTAAAAATTTACTGTTCGTACAGACTTTGCAAACATTTTAGGCTGTGGACCTTCCAGTTGTATGCTGGCAAGATATTTGTTTTCGTGGGGCCTAAACAAACACTTCCGACCTCATTAAATAGCGCGGGTAGGCCAAACTGCCGCTGTCTACAAAAATATTCGTCCAGTTTCGGATGCAGATGAAAAATATTTACTGGGTGCGTGAATAAATTAGTTCCTCCGAAATTTTAAACCATTCCGAATATACCTCTCAACCTACTCGGATATATCCCGTCACGCTATACCCTCTCGCATTTATTCTGAGAACATAAACAGTCTTAAGATCCCCCTAAACCCAAAGCCGCGCTGGTTTAGATAATCCTACATTGATACGGGAAATTGAGGATATAAAATCAGACGTATGACATAATTTATGTCACGTTCGACATCGTGCAAAATATGATTGCCTACGAACCGCGTTAAACAGGCTTTACTTATTTAAAATAGGAGCGGAAATATGAAAATTAGTGAGTATTGTTAATGCTCTAACTGAGCTAAAGGGTCATTGTGACTATATGTATTTTTGCACGCTCACGTAATTTGATACCTCTACTGAATTTATTGCGACATTTGTAAGATTTTAGCAATTTTGAAACAATATTTTTTTCTGAGGATGCGCGCGTCTTCCGCGGCTCAGTTTCGTCCTGCCTGCGCATGACGTCACCTAAGTCCAGGTCAAACGTCAAATTTGTACTATATATTATTTTTTATTTTTATTTTATTTAATACACTGTTCAACAGGTACTACCCAATTATAGAACAGGGATTTTACAGACAATAATAAAAGAAGTACATTAATTTCAAACACTTAAAAAAAATTAAAAGGAACAAACACAAAAAATGCAAATACATCATAAAAAAAGAAGGAAATAAATAAAATCTATACACTAAATAATACACATAAATGAAGATTAAAATTACATATTTGAAACTACCAGACGTTAAAAATAAAGCTTTTTTTAAGTCATTAAGGCTGCAGTTAAATATATCTAGAGAATTTTTATATTG
Source organism: Anoplophora glabripennis (assembly GCF_000390285.2). Classification (NCBI taxonomy): domain Eukaryota; kingdom Metazoa; phylum Arthropoda; class Insecta; order Coleoptera; family Cerambycidae; genus Anoplophora; species Anoplophora glabripennis. Next base: position 1,031,673 of record NW_019416281.1, read on the forward strand.
ACAACACTGTAGCTATAATATTATTAAACTAGGCGGTATCTGTTTTGGGTTGGGTGAGTCGCATATCTACGGAGATTTTTGGCTTTTTGGCTTTCAAATATCACTAGAAATGAAAATCTTTCTATGCGCATAAAAAAACGTGGGCTTAACTTTTGGCGGCACAATTCGAAAAATGTCATATTTTTCTTCCTATTTAACTGTATCTTTTCAAGAGTTGATTTTAGGCGAAAATGGAAAAGGAAAAAAATGTTTGTAACTAAATTTTGTATAAATTATGACTAGTTACAAATCGAATGAATCATGATTATTATTGTAAAAATCGAAAAAATCGTAAAAATTGGTGTTAAAAAACATAAATTTTTAGGGAATTTTTGTGGGGTCTTTAAATTGGGTATAGGACCTTCATACTTGGCTCAAGAAAACTTCATGTTATGTAGAATCATAACACCAAATTTCATCAAAATCGGTTCCATAGATTTTGCATAATAATTTTGCAATGCAAATTTTGAAAAAAAATTTGCAAATTTTCAAAATTTTGCACAGCAAAAACCAAATCCCTTAGATACTTGAAAATTTAATCACATATAGAAGGGCACTCAAGCTTTCAAATGCTTTTTGAAAAATTCGAATCCGTCAATTAGGAGAGCTATGGCGCCAATAGAATTTACATATTTGAAGTGAGGAAAACTCCCGTACTATTATTCAGAGCTCCCCTTCATTTTTGACATGACCTTACCGAACATCCTGTATATTATTTTTGACAAGTACATAATTATTTTCCAGAATTTTGTTAAAATGAAAATATGTCTTAACTCACATGTAAAAATTGAATTCTCTTCGTTTTTAAAACATTTGTTTCCTGGAATTAAATTATTATTTATGTCCTTATGTACCAAATCATTTTAGGGGCATGCATTTGCCTATCTAAGAATTGTACAAGTATAGTATTTGTTGAAAGAAACTGTATATTTAATTTTAAATAGGCTATTTTAATGACGGAAACGAATCATGCAATTCTAAACACAAACACTTCTGGGAAATAATTCATTCTCCTAAAATTAAATATATAGTCCAGGCGATGTCTGTTTCGGGTTGGGTAAAACGGATATGATCGGAGATTTTTGCTTTAACGGCTTCTAAATAACATCAGAAATGATAATTTTTCTATGCAAATAAAAAAAACGTGGCCTTAATTGTTATTGCAAAAAAGTATAAAAAATAGCAAAAAAATATTTTTTTTCTTGGATTTCTCTTCGACAACTTAGCAACTAATTCGTTTTAGACAAAAATGAAAGAGGAAAAAAGTTTTGTAATTAAATTATAAACAACATAGAGTTAGTTGCAATTCGAAAAAATAATTATTGTTGTTGATAAAATCGGAAAAATGATTTAAAATATTGCAAAAAATGCTAGTTTATTTGTCAATTTTTTTCAGATAGTTGAATAATACCTAGGATCTTCATACTTTTCCCAATTAAACTTCTTAGTGTATAAAATCATCACACCAAATTTCATCCAATTCGGTTCGATAGTTTTTACATAATTGCAATAATTTAATGTTTTTTTCAATTTTTTGAATTTTAAAATATGGTTTGAAAGTACTCGGAAAGACGAGTACTTTTAAAAGAAAAAACCTGATGATCCGCCCATTATTTTCAAAGTTATAGCCCGTTAAAGTTAACCCTTATTTACAACAAAACTATAAGGGTAGAAGGGCTGTTTTTTGAACTAATAGATTTGTCATTCCGAGTACTTTCCAGATATAAATTTTCAAAATTTGCAATCAAGGGCGTCCTATTTAAAATGTCATTCAAAGATATTCAAGACCGCGTAAAATTAATACTCAGAGCATTTTTGATCTCGAGAATTCAGATCGGAGTAACTCTGTGTTTGCTCTCCCCACCACTGATACCTCATTGATTACACGCGATCTTGAATATCTTTGAGTGACATTTTAAATGGGACGCTCGTGATTACAAATTTTGAAAATTTATATCTGGAAAGTACTCGGAATGACAAACCTATTAGTTCAAAAAACAGCCCTTATACCCTTATAGTTTTGTTGTAAATAAGGGTTAACTTTAACGGGCTATAACTTTGAAAATAATGGGCGGATCATCAGGTTTTTTCTTTTAAAATACTCGTCTTTCCGAGTACTTTCAAACCATATTTTAAAATTAAAAAAATTGAAAAAAACATTAAATTATTGCAATTATGTAAAAACTATCGAACCGAATTGGATGAAATTTGGTGTGATGATTCTATGCACTACGAAGTTTAATTGGGAAAAGTATGAAGGTCCTAGGTATTATTCAAGTGTCTGAAAAAATTGACAAATAAACTAGCATATTTTGCAAATATTTAAATGATTTTTCCAATTTTTGCAATAACAATAATTATTTTTTCGAATTGCAACGTAACTCCATATTTATCAAAATTTAAATAGAAAACTTTTTTTCCACTACCATTTTTGTCTAAAATGAATAGTTGCTAAGTTGTCGACGAGAAATCCAAGAAAAACATTATTTTTTTTTCTATTTTTATATACTTTTTTGCAATAACAATTAAGCCCAAGTTTTTTTTATTTGCATAGAAAAGTTATCATTTCTGATGTTATTTAGAAGCCGTTAAAGCAAAAATCTCCGATCATATGCGTTTTACCCAAGTATACCCTTTTTAAAACAGATATCGCCTGGACTAATACTACTTGATACGCAACCGCGAACAGTTGTTGGAGCATGTAGAGTAGAATCACATCAGCCATTACTGTGCATACCTAGCGTAAGGCGTAGGTATGCGTTACTGTGGATTTGAGAGTAATAGTATCTACTAGGTAACAAAAATGTATTCATTGAATAATAGAGTCCTTACCATGTTTTATATATTCATTAATTTAAAGACATAATTTTGTAAATTGGTAATTGATTTTGCGAGGCTTTATTTTTACAAATCTAAAAGGTGGCCTCTATTTTTCGCCCACATTGATTTTACGAGTATCGTTTGTTGCCTGTTAATGAGAAACAACACCTTAGCATCGCGCCCAGAAACGTATCTCTGAATGAGAAATAATACTCGCTCAGTTTCCGCAAAGCCATTGCGAGAGCCTACCGAATTACCAAACCGTAACCTGAAACGGCTAGACCCGCCATCTCCCGAAGGCCCCGGGCTTAGCGGCTGCTAGATTTGAACGAATCTCGGTTAAGAAATAACCTCGTAAGTTCTGGAACCAATTTAGGTTCCCCAATCATTTGCACTTCCTTTTATACATGCCAACTTAACGCTACTTCGGCAAAGTTTCTTAATATGTTGAATAAGGCCCGTGAATTACTCGAACTCTCCTCTATAGTTTCATCAGCAGTATTTTGTTGCCGCAGAGCTATATCCATAATGGTATGGTAAAATACCGAGCATCCTACGTCGCCCGCTTCCAACTCCAACCCGGTCTCGTACAATGGAATTTCAAAGTTGATTTAGACCTTCCTGTGCGGTAATTTCCACTGTATTGTTTACTTGCTTTTTGCAGTTGGGGGGATTGGAACGGAAACGTTTTTTTGGCATATTTTGCTAACGTCAAACAACTGCAGTTTAGCAAGTTTGCAACCACAGACCAAACAGACTGCACGCGTCAGCCTGACTATCGAGAACTCGTGACGGCAAAATAACGGTTAGATGTTGTAATATAACATCCCTAGGTTCGACAAAAAATAAGTAAACGTAGTTGTGGCCAAAAATATGTGATCGTCATAAGGATTACCTAAGTTGTGTGTATCCATTTTTAATTGACCGGAAGGCGCTGGCTACTAACTTTGTAGAGGGGATGTATGGTTTAATTATATAAAACAAAAGCAGAGAAAATACACCTAACCTTTATTTACATACAATTCAAATTAAACATGTGACAAATAGAAAGAACAACAAAAACATTAACAACCATTAAACATAAAATGAGAGTGCCAGGCTCACCTAGAGCTCCTGTGGGGAAAGAGCATGGCAGAGAAACCCACGATCGTTGCTCTTACCACCCAAATATGAATGCATAACAACCGCTAACCAACGACCTGTCTCATTTAATGTGTCACTAAATGTCATCTGTTACCTCATATTAGTCATACACACTTCCAAGTAAAACTGAAGAGGTTTGGTGTTAGTTAGCCGGCAGGGCCGGAAGGTACTGGAGTCCCATACGGGAGGCAATCCAGCTATAGTTGAGATTTCGGAAGATCCTTCGTAACACTGGAGTCCCATACGGGAGGCAATCGAGCTTAATCCAGATTCGTTCCGCACGGGCGAAAATGTTAGTAAACTCAACAAGGCTCGTATAGACGTATGACATAAAGTGAGCACAAGAAATCAAAGAACAACCTAATCATGATAAAACAAGTTAAATGTGAAACAAAGAGGTCGTTAATGCAATATCTGGGCAGTCACGACAATATACATATTTTAACATGTAATAAATAATGAGCAATCTATAATAATAATTGTAACAATTTTATCTTAGAAAAATATACGCCCCTGAGCGTAAGACAATGAAGGCTAAACATATACAGGATTATTATCATGAAACATCTATATTTTACGTATAACGTAATCGTGGCAAAAACAAGTTAGATGTGAAACAAAGAAGTCGTTATTGTAATGTCTGACAATCAGGACAATACATATATTTTTAACATGAAATAAATAATGGGCAAACTTTAAGTATAATTATAACAATTTTACTTTAGAAAAATATATGTCCTTGAGCATAAAGCAATGGAAGCTAAACTTACAAAGAATTATTATCATGAAGCATCTATCATCATCACAAATATCACAATCATAAGATTACATATAACAATTAACAACAAAGTACTTAAAGAATATTACCTGCTAACTAATAACACTTTAAACAATTAACTTTTCACTATTTTGACACACTGCCCGCCGATCGTCTTACTACCTCTCTGCACTATTCGCACTTCAACTGCCTATCTTCGACTATTTAGGCTTCCTTGCAGAATTTCCTACTTAAGTGCCTGTTTTTTGTGCTTCCTTCTATCGACCGTTAATATTACTTTTTCATTGTTATACAACACCTATGTAACAGGTGACGTCGAAGTTGATAAGATAAGTACGGTTTTGCAAAATGTTCACTCCACAAATGTCTGTTAACAACTAATTGCCTCGCTTCCCTAGCGTTTGGTCTAACTGGTCTGTGTTTGAAACACAAAATGTTACTTGGTATGCAATAAAAGATACAAACAACATTTAAGGCTGGCATTTTACAGACAAGAAATCGCACTTATAGTAAGACAGTGATACAACAAGTAGATCCATCCAGGAAGTGACGAATCGTTCTGCAGTGAAAAATCATGGAGAACATATAAACATCAGAAAATGCACCTTTGCTGTTTTGTCCAGCTTTGTAGATATTTAATAACTGTGATTAATGCTTGTGTGTCCTAAAAGCATTCTACTGAGTATGATTATATTTATAGTATGGTACGCAATTTTCTGTATGTTCGACAGACGTGCGCAATTCAGGAAACGCAAGATAAACATACAAGGAAAAAATATGCTTTTTTCACTTATTTTGAATATATTGTTACTTGTCTTATACCCTGTAGATAACTTGTATAACTGGTACTATAAAGAGATGTTTCTAACTTGTTTAGATTTTCTAAAATGCTGGACAAAAAATTGCGTATATGAACACCTCTCTTAATAGTTCATAAAATAAGTAGGTATAAAGCTATTTCTCTGAAATTATATATATTTTTAGATCAGGACGGATCTGTCGAAATATCCCACTTCTTGGATATAAGAGGGGGCAAGCTAATTTTTATTGGAATACCTTCAGTATAACTCACATAATAAAAGTGTAGATCCCTAGATCTGGGTTAGGTCCGGGATATTTTCAAAATTGCAAAAATGTTTAAAAAAATTTAAAACATACCTATTTTACTTATATCTTGGAACCTATGCATTTTGGAAGAATATTGAAGAGGAAAAGAGTTTTAGAATTGAATTTTGCACAACATACTGTAAGTTAAAATTGTTCAAATTTATTACCGAGAAAAAAGTCAAAATAATCAAGTTTTTTTTGGATAATTTTTTTTAAAATATTTATTTGCTCCGAGGGCATTCTAATTTTGGTAAAAAAAACTTTGAATATAGTAAAACAACACCAAATTTCATTAAAATCGGCTCGATAGTTTTCGCAAAATAATTAAAAAAAAAAGTGTTAACTTTAAAAATTGACTGTGGCCGTCCTAATCAACCGATTTCAATTTTTCAAAAACCATTTGAAAGGTTGAGCGGTCTTTTCTATGTGAAAATTTTTTTTCAAAATATAGATGCTTTCTTCTAGGCTGTGGAACATTTTAAACATTCGTAAATTTTTTTCAAAATTTTTTTCAAAAAATTATTTTGCGAAAACTATCGTACCGATTTTAATGAAAGTTGGTCTATTGTTTTATTATACTCTAATGATTTTTTTACCAAAATTAGAATACCCTCGGAGCAATTAAAATATTAAAAAAAAATTATCCAAAAAACTTGATTATTTTGCTTTTTTTCATTATTTATTGCTATTTTGCAACATCGGTAATACATTATATTGTAAAAACAGTATATTGTACAAAATTCAATTCTAAAACTTTTTTCCTCTTCAATATTCCAAAATGCATAGGTTCCAAGATATAAGTAAAAAACTCAGATAAAATGGGTGTTTTTTAAAATTTTTTAAACTTTTTTGCAATTTTGAAAATGTTCCGCACCTCATCCAGATCTATAAGTAAATGTATTTAACAAATACAAAGAACTTGCTGTTAGAAGATATTTAATTTAACAGAAAATTATGTAACAAAAATCAGTTAACAATTATAAAAAAATATGACAATTTATTGTACCCGGTGCTAAAGATATACTCTGCCATATTAATACTAGATTATGTCACAAATAGATAAAAAAAAGTCCCTAAGCTACTAATTATGAACAAAAATTTGCTGATAGTACAAAAATCTGTCGAAAGGTGGTGAATATACTAGGAAACGCCCTGATTAAGAATTCTAGTGGCGTCACTGAATATTATGGACATTGAATCAATGTGTTTAATATCGGTTGGTACTTCTATACTGGTTCTTTGTTGCAATTTTTTAAATTTAGAGTAAGCCAACGACAAATTAGAATAAATCGATAATAACTGATAAAGTATAACTATTGGTGATAAAAAGATATACGATTTTCTTGTTCGAAATATAATTTTGGTATGAAAAACCAATACCAAAAACCTATAACTATTTTTTTTCAAGTTTGATACATAGCTATTGTTGAGGCTGTAGAATAATCCTAGGTCGTTATTTCTTTGATGAAAAAAAAAAAAACCAACATGTTCAAAAAAAAAAAAAAAAAACCAACATGTTCTTAAAAATAAAAAAAAAGTTGGACTGTTCCGCCAGCCTGCGTAGTAATATTTAAGGTGGTATAACTTACGAATACCCAATACACTTATAAGAAATTTTTATGAAAATGAATTGCTTATGTTTCAAATTAATGATTTTTATAATCAATTATGTCCTGATGCCTCTAACTTTTTCAGTTATTATTGTAATATAAGTAATTAATATGATTTTTGTTTGTTTCAGGTAAGTTGCTGTAAAACCCAGATCTATCGTAGTGGTAAGAATTTTATATTTTTAAAAACAATATAGGTACGTATAGGCTAAGTATCATATTTCTTTATTTGTGAATTATCAAATTTTTGTTCAGAATTTTTCAAATATAATATTTCTAATGGCCTTCTTATTTAGTTCAATATCATAGCTTTACATCGATTAATGTTGTTGCTAATATTGAACTGCCTCAGGGTTCAGTTCTTGACCCCGTTATTTCTTATTACATGCATTAATGATATTTGTGATTATCTTCAAACTGTTGTTCTTTTATACGCAGATGACTTCAAACTGTTACATAATATGTATTTTACTCAAAAAAAGGTCTAAAATGTTGCAATACTTATGTACAGGGTATCTCATAATTAGTATCCAATAATTCACCACTTGATTCTATTGCCAAAAATAAGAATATTTTTTCATATAAACATGGGTCGAGAAATGCGTCCTAAAGGAGATAGTCCCCCTAAATGGGACCTTAGGAAATTAATTTTTTTTAATATTTCCGAAACGAGTTGAAAGGAAATTATGTATTTTGACACCATGAACGCTCATTAAAAGACGAAATAGATCATCATAAAATTTTTAAAAAATTTTAGTCAGAGGCGTCTCAATTGGGAGGGGGTCGTCGACTAAAATTTGCTTCTATTTTTTTGCTTGCCGAAATTTTCAAACTCAGACGGCAACATATAATAGACCTTCATTTCTTCTACAAAAAAGGCACTCTTTATTTCTGTCGATAAAATGCTCCATTTCCGAGAAAAACGGATATAAGCATTATTATTACTAATTATGAGACATCCTGTATATACAATAAAAATTAAACCTATTTTTTGCTTTGCTAGATTGCAGTTTACAGATTTTGGTATAATTTTTAATTCTAAGTTAATTTATAAGAAACGCTAATCACCTTAAAGTCTCTAATGCAACATTCACCAACTTATGTGATGGCTCTAAATCAAAGGGAATTTGAGTCACTTTTTGATTTGTTCATCACTAATCCTTGTAAGTTTGAATTATGTTCCTACTTTTGAATATCCTACCGTATAATTGAAATATGTCAGGACAGAGGAGTGTTTTGAAATTAATTCATTAATTAATTGGTAACTTGAAGTTCCAACGGCTATTTCCCAGTTCAGGTGAATTCTAGTAATTATTCATTATTACTTAAAACTATAACATAAAGTAAAACTACATGGTTCTTAGAAGTTGTAAAAGTTTTGCAAAATGTATGCAGGAACTGTTAGCCATCCATATTGAATTAAATTATTCACACATCGAGTAAACAATTGCAGAATTCTAATGTCTATATATCTGTACAGTGTAGTACACGTATTTAGCAACTGCTTTCAAAGAAAACGCTGCTACGTGTCATATATTTATATTGAATAAATTATTTGGTTGCAATTTTAACACGCCGATGCATTTAATATAACGAGCGTTCAAATAAAAACGTGGGCAAGTTGGTTCTGAAAATTTGGACGTAGGGCGTAGCGTATAGCAAATGAACTTAAACGTCATCTGTCAAAGCGCTATATCGCCGCTATCAATTTGAATATTTTCGTTTTAAAAAGCGTTTAAAATGGTGTTTTCTCAAGAACAAAAAGTGTTTATCATAGAGTCCTACTTTAGAAATGGACGCAAGATTGATGGAATATGGAAGTATTCTATTGAGGAATGTTTCATAGAATTTCAAAATCAATTTCCCGGCGTTGTTGAGTACAAAATTTTTCAAAGTGCAGTTCAGCGTTGTGTTAATGTTTTTCGTGAAACGGGCAGTGTAACAAGAAAAGAAGGAAGCGGCCGACCTAAAAAGCGGACTGAAGAATTAAAAGAAAATGTCCAACAAATAATGGAAAATGCGCCAAGAACTTCTGTACGTGTTTTATCACAAATGGTGGGAGTATCAGTCGGTACCTGCCACACAGTGTTAAAAAAAGATTTGCGTTTGTTCTCCTATCGTTTAACTTGTCAGCAAGAACTTCATGAAGTTGATTTTCCGCGACGGGCTGTATTTTGTGAATGGTTTTTAAACAACTACGGTGAACTTCATAATATCACCTTTTTTTCTGATGAAGCCTGGTTTCATTTAAGTGGTTACGTAAACTCACAGAATATGAGAATGTGGTCTTCTGAAAAACCAGATAACTTTTTTGTCGAGGGCCCTCTACACGCTCAAAAAATTGGAGTTTGGTGTGCTCTCAATCGAAGGAGGATTTATGGACCTATTTTTTTTAATGGTACTCTTACTGCGCAAAGGTATAGAGAAGAAATTATCGCTCCTTTTGTTAACCAGCTGGAAGAAAACGAAATTACAAACTTTTACTTTCAACAAGATGGCGCAAGGGCACATACGGCAGGCGAGACGATGAATATGTTGAGGGAAGTTTTCCAAAATCGACTAATAAGTCTCAATGCTGAACATGAATTTCCACCGAGGTCATGTGATATTACGCCGTGTGATTTCTTTTTGTGGCCTTACCTTAAAAACACTATTTTTGAACTGCCTATTCCTGATTTAAACCATCTGCAGGCTCGACTTATAGACAAGATTCGTGAAATTAACAATACCCCGAGCATCTTAGAAAATGTCTTTAATTCTTTGAGGAACAGGTGTGAAAAGTGCTTGGAACAAGGAGGGGGACACTTTCAGCAGCTGCTTTAATTTATTGTTATAACAAGGAGGGGGACACTTTCCGCAGCTCCTTTAATTGTTTGTTATTGTTATCACGATTATTCTTTAAAATAAAGTTATATAGTCATTAACGTTATTGAAACTGACAGCTGCTATACAGCTCGTTGAGAAATGAGGTTAAGTTGGTCGCTATAAGCTACTCCCTACGTCCAATGTGTCAGAGCCAACTTCGACCACGTTTTTATTTGAACGCTCGTTATTTCATATTTTCGCAAACTGTCGAACAACCGGCTGCAAATATTTTTCAAGAAATTTAGAAAATGCGTTTTAATATTGTTCGACAGGCTTCATATTAACCACGGACAACGGGAGGAAAGATAGCCAACGCGAATGACTTCGAAATTCATTTTCGGACGAAGAATTTCAAATTAAAGCATAACGGCCATGTGGACCACAAAATTTCATTGTGGTTCCCTTTTGCTGTATTCAATTAATATTTCTGAGCCGTAGCGTAGACGTAGCAGCTTGATTGAAGAAAATAAATATCTCTTAGCAACGTAGAGATATTGCCTCGAATCATGGGTGTCGTTTATCACACAGTACGATGGTAAATAGAGAGTAATTACGCTTAATAAGTAGGTACTTATTTTCTAAGTATATTAAAAAAAAAAAGAAATAAAAGTTGCTTTAAATGTATAGGTCCGAGAGAAAATCGTACATTTCAGGTCCGTACTTTGTTCTGACATAACGCGATTAAAAGTAGGAGATTAATTTTGTATACAACGACATATAAGTAAGTAAGAAAGTAAGCATTTTTTATCTATAATTGAAATCTTGAAAGATTCAATGCTATAGTGTAACTAGGGACTGGTGGCAGAAGAACGACTGAAATTCGACTTATGATATGTTTGGATTTGAACTTTTGTTTCTGAAAGAAGGGTGACAGTTTTGGGCACAATACGTCCATTTTAGAAAAGTGATAACAAATATGACTTCCCTTTTGCTGTAAATTGAGGCGAAATAGAGAAAAAATGGTACGTGCGCAATACCAAGAAACAATAAGACTACCCGCCAAAGTTTTATCGTACCGTGGTTGGCAACCATTTATGGCAAAATACTTGTTTGAAATATTTGAAAAATTCATGTTGGGTAGGACCAAATGGAGGTTAGATCCGGTTTTGCGGACCAAAATATATAGAAATGCCATAGTTTAGTCCGTTACGCATGATTTTTGATCGGTGTAATTTTTGAAGCAGCTTTGAAAACCAAGTTCTTAGAAACCGCTCATTTTTGGGGGTTATGGCTATTGACTTTTTTCTCTGCTAGATCAAGTACTACAACTTCGTACACTTTCAAATCTGGGCATTGTGGGTCCAAAGTCCCATAAGACTCTCACCCTTCTTTCAGGTATCTGGATTTTATAACTATATTACACTAACATGCAACGAATTGTATATCAAAGTAAATACGTATAGTTTTTGGACTAACTTTCAGTAATCCATAATCGTATCTGCAACTTTCAGCTGATGTTCATTGCTATCTTGACTGAGACATATGAAAAAAAAAAACAAGTTGTACATTTGATTTCCTCTACTTAACTAATGAATAATTTGCTAAGGTTAATGGCCACCTCCGTTAAGTATAATTTAAATACTACTTTTTTACTTGGCATCGAGAACGACATTATTATACGCTAGTTTATTCTAATTCGAAAAAAAAAAAACTTAAAACGAGTCATGATTTTTTTACAGTTCTGAAGGTACGTGTAAAATTATGCCAATCATTTCATTTCAAATATTTTAAGTATGCCTCCTCTCTCTACTGTAGACATAAAATTATTTTGTTTATTCAAATAAAAATTTTTGAGAGACAGAAATGGAATTTTAACTGCCTCCTGAACTCTTGCAAATTTTCTTCAATTCTATTAATAATAAGTGATATTATCTCTAATATTTTGTATATTATAAAATTGCTGCTAAAAATATATAATCTATTATTTCCTGTAATGTGAGCGCGATATCCTGAATCCGTCCCTGGTTTTTACGTCATGTACGATTTACTCACAGGCCTGGAACATTACTGTACATATTGTTCCTATAACATTACATTTAAACTCTAAACTGTGAGAAATCAAATTTTTTTGGAATGTTACCATTTTTAGCAGAAATACTCTTCAAGAAATTCTCTTGTAATAATTTTTTTCTTTGAAGACCTCATGAAATTCTAGGATCTGATAATTTTAATATCGATTTTAATTATTTTCCGGATAATATTTAGTCTGCCCGAAGATATTTTTAGTCTTGGTGCATAGAAATATGAAGTGTTGTCAGATATTAATTGCGCAGTGGCCAGATTTATTTTCATAATGATTCGACGACAGCATAAACATAAGCCGAGTTTATCATAACGTGCGTTCTTGAGGCATATTTATAGTTTTTAATACTGCCACTGACAGGTGAATTATTTTTCTGCTTTTAGACTTGATGTTCTATTTTGAAACGTCAAGGTTCATCCAGATAAATCACCACTATCGGTCACAATATCTAAGTATTAGTAAGTGACACTTCTCTGCCGGAATATTCACTTAGAGCTTAGGTGGGACCATTTTTTTTTCTATAGGAATATTATTTCTAGTTGGTACTACCTATTTTTAAATTACTGTATTAATTTTTCTTCCAGAGATCCTTTCCAAATAGATTTATAAAAAGACTTTTTGGGGATTAACTATTTAAATTCAATTTATCTTGGAAATATTATTATTAGTTTTAATTAAATGTCATTTCGTTTTCCAAGAAGCTCTGCTAATAGCGAGGTTGCATATGCAGATAGTGATTATATCGCTATTCCCTGGATTGTTACAGCTCCACTGTGAATACCGTTCATTATAATAATGGTATTGCGATGATAGTAATTGCCCAGTATTATTGACGAACGATATTAAGCCACCAAACGGTCTTGTTACTAATTCGTAACATACAGGGTGATCAGAACTTATCCAAAAAAATTTTGAATGTACAGGGGACTCTTACAAATACAATTTTGTAAAAAAAATAAAAAGGGCAATTCGAAAATGATTTAAAAATACACTACTGCACGGCGTTGCCCCTTAAGCAACCATTAAATAATAGTGAACGAGCTCTCGACAATGCCACACACATAATTCGTGAGAAAAGAGGCAAGTGTCTTTAATACAGGGTGATTCAGAACTTATCCAAAAAAACATTTTGTAAAAAAAATCGAAAGGGCCAGTTTGAAAATGATTTAAAAATACACTTCTGCACTGCACAGTAAACTGGTCCACTGTAAAACCTGATCTTGCGCAAGGCGAAGCCTGCAGCATGAACAGACAAAAAATTGAAAGAATTTCTTTCCCAAGGAAAGAAATAAATATAATTTTATAACACCTACTTTATATCAACAAATTCAACTGCTTTTGCCGCTATTGCTATTATTAATTAATAAAATTAATAATTAATAATAACAGTTAAACATTTTACCCAGTTTCTACGAACTAACACAAATGTTGTCCTGCTTCACCATAATTTAAAACATAAGTCATCTCCGAGCAAGCCATTTTTGACATTTGAAAAACTAATGTAAACACTATCGCAACAACGATACTACTAAAATCGGATTTCAGTATTCGGAATCGCCTGGGGCCACGCGGGCGAATGACGCTAGACTATAGTAGCCCAGCCATGTAAAGATTGAAAATATTACAATTTCAATAATTTTTTTCACGGAAACTGTAAGGATTTTACAATTTTTTTTACAATATTGACTCCATTTTTCATAACGCATCTATTCCCATTTTTTTTGGATAAGTTGTGAATCACCCTGTATTATGTACAAAAATTTTTCAGCCTACGATAATGAAATATTCAGACATAATGTCATTAATTTTAAGAGAAGATGGGGAATAATCAGTAGATTACGAATAAGCTATTAAAAAAATTTTAAAATGCGTATTTAGGCTGAAAAAAAGTTTTCTAATTATTTAAACTCCGAGAGTTTATGGAGAGTGAATCTTGACTTACCGTATTATTCGGTCAACAACCTAGTTTTGACTGCGGTTTTAATGCGTAGTGAACGACAAGGATTAAACAGATATTTTAATCTGGACACTTGAATGAATAAGATATTTTTTACATTTTAAATATTTATTTAAGTATTATTTATTTGTTAATAAAAACAAATATATAAGGATAACAATAATTGTTTTCGAATGTTGAATTATTACAGTTTAATACTTAATTGTACTTAATTTTAATTAATTGTGTTTAATACTTGATTGTTAACGTTTTCACTATGTTTTATAATTGAATATGAGTTTTTAGTATTATATTCAATTAATTAATCAGTTTGTAGTACGCATACCTAGTGACTTATTGCTTTTCAAGGAGTGGTATAGCACCTACCTATTTAAAATGCCAGTACGGCTAAAACAACACTTAGCACTTTGTTAATAAAGTTAGGATCCGCTACACTTTTGATTTTGAAAGCAATTGCAAAATTCAAGACGGCTGGGGAAATCTGCTGTTTCGCCTCAACGTTCAGTTTTGATGGTTAAAAAAATTAATATCATAACTGATTCACCTTGTATATTAAAAACATGTCTATACTTTTATCAGAGATCGTGTTAAAATTAACAGTTTTTTTTTTTCATAATTCCTAGTGTAAAAAATTGGTTTTTATAAGAGCTGGTGCAATAATTTCTTTTTGCCCCTTTTATTGCACGTATTGAAAATTTCATTAATCTAATTTTAGTAGTTTTAGTTTTGATTGCACAATAAAGAAGCCTTATATAGCAATTACATATTTAAATATTTATTATTTATTTAAATGTGTCTGAAACATTCAAAAGATTGTAATTGTATCCCCTGGAGCATTACGAATTCTCTGCTAGCTTACCTCTTTTGTTTCCTTTTCGGCGATTAGGTCCTTACTTAGTGCATGCAACATGACGTGCATAAAGCGGAGAACAATCTGTATACTTCATCACTTATGTTGTACATTAAATTAGTCGGGGTCTTAGATAAGTTGTATAAGTTATTCTCCAACAGAAGCTTACAAGCTAACATTTACCGATATTTTCAGGCACGTATTAGATAGTGTCTCTGCAGTTTCCTTCGTAATATATCAAGTGCGAGCCTCTGTAAGTTATTCGATTCAGCTTTAAGCAAAATTGCGCGAATAATTTTAGAATTCGTTGTGCAGCACAAGCATTTCTTACTATACTTTTCCTGCGTCTAGTTGTGCTCAATTTTTTCCTCTACAACTGTCAACAACAAGCAAAACATAACTGTGACGAAGTCTGGTTCAAATATTCCAAAATTGTTTCACTTTAAGCCTGCGATAGTCAATTCTTAAAAAAAAACATCGTTTTGGGTTGATTTTCACATAAAAAGACTAATATAGGTATCTGAATTCAACTATACTCATTATGAGAATCTTCTGCTTTTACTTTATGAATTGTAGTATAAGTACCACACACCTATATTTATTTTTTTGGCCGTTCTTTTGCCTTTGGGAAGATTTTTTTATGCACGAAAATGGTATTTACCCTTGGCGTATTTTTGTTGCTATATTTAGGAATGAACTAAGAGAAGAATGGAAGAATTCATTTCCTTTATGTATAAAAAATAATCACCACGTTGCAGTGATATAAATATAAACTTTGTGTATTTAAATATGATATTTAATAAAAAAAAAATTGTTATAAGTATTAGATTAAGATTTGATTTTCTACAATTAACAACTATCAATAATATTTTTTCTAGTACATACATTAAGCTTATGGCACTTTATTTTAGAAATACTTGAATACATAGATTCATCAAATCCTGTAATCTTAAAATAGTATAGACTTTGCAATAGTTCTTTTTCTATCGCCATCATTGATAAGTTTGTTGTTCAAGAGCTCTTGTGTTATCGGATTTCTTAAGTAAGTCTTAATGCGCTTAAGACACGCAGTTTCGTTTTACCGAGACTCTTGTCGCAGGAGGAAACTGCGGGCAAAACAATTAAAATGTTTCCAAAAATACCATTTTAAATTTCTTGATAATATTTCTACCGTTTTTTTGAACTTCTAAATAACAAAATTGTTCGTCTCTGTTCAAAATTTGTTTTTAATATATTTCCTCTAGTCAATACAACAATTGAATAGGAATAGTCAAAAAAAGTACATAAAGACAATACTAATTTACAAGTTAAGATTAATTAACAGAAAGTTGATTAACAAAATATTCTTCCACAGAATAGAAATATTTTTCAACCAAATATTTTTTCAGAACCTTTCTGAAGCTATGAACAGAGGTACAAATTTTTATATCATTAGGTAATCTATTAAACACTCATATACCAAGACAGTTAAGTGAGTTAAAAGACAGATTACACCTATCAAAAGGTATACTAAAATGGCAATACCGCCGTGTATCAATTGAATGAATCTGATTTCTGTGGACAAACTGATTTTTGTTGACAAAAATATATAGACACATTTCATACAACAAAACAGAAGGCATTGTTAAAATACTGTAACAGACGAATATCCGTCTACAGGATTCCCTAGCTGACATTCCGAACATACACCTAATTACACGTTTCTGAGCAACAAATACATTAACAGCGTGGCAAGATGGCCCCCAAAAACAGATACCATATCGCAAACACGATTCTACCTGGCAATAATATAGCTTTTATAACATGCACACTTGTTAGTTATATCATTTTGTTTAATTTCATGTCTACTTACATGCTTGCACCAATCTAAAAGTTAAGTTCAGATGTTATTAATACCACATATGTAGTTAGGAGAATGGTTAGATATGAAAAATTTGTTGTATAACCAACCTGTTGATAAAACTTCCTGTAGATATTTTGTATAGCACTTAAGTAGGTTTTACTCTGCATGCACCAGTCCAGAACAAGTCCAATTAGATAACCGTTTGTATAAACACCTTTTGTAATGTTTAGTAAAGTTCAATTGCTAGTTAGAAATTTTAGGTTAAGACAAGTTGTCAAATATTAATTCATGGAAGTAGAAATTAGGGTATACTATTAACATATCACTGATTTGTAAACACAGTTGCCTATATGCGTTTACCGCGGAATTTTAAATATAAATCAAGGCCAGAGCGGAAATGAAAATTGGTATTACTGATATACCGTTACCATATAAATTAGACATTTTAACTCGAACCTTTGTCTGGCAAGATTCCACGCTATACGTATAGAGCACATTTTTCCATAATTATCTGATAAAATTGTGCCACCAACATCATGCAAAAGGTATGCATTTATATTAATTTTGTTGTATTCAAATTTTAAGCATTTTGTGGGGAATTTTAGGAATTTTAGAAAGATTATATTACCACGTCTTAAAAATTTTATATACTAATTAGGACTGTTCTTTTAAAAATAGTAGCTTTGCCAGTAAGTAAGTAAGCAAGTCAATAAGTAAGCAAGTTAGTAAGTAATCAAGCAAGTTAGTAAGCTGTAAGCAAGTAGTAATCAAGTATTAAGCAACTAGCTAGCAAGTTATTCAGCCATCTATCTGGTTATTTATTTATGAATAAATAAATTGTATAGAAGTAGAACTGTAATTGGTACAGGAAGAATCCAGCATCCAATTTTGCTTGCTTTTGGACTGGGGGCTGTAACTTTATCCTGGCACATGAATCTTGAACCTGAGACTGTTGAACCACTAAGTTTTTTTTTGTATTTTTCACCAATGTGTACAAATGGTCGAATCACTACTAGGGGAGAGTGTATGAAGCAGAGCCGTCCACCTAGACGAAACCCTAGTGGTGCCTAATAAATAAACTTATTTTTTTGGTCTCTGTTAACTTAATTTATTTCCTATCCTTTCGACAACCTGATACCAAGCCAATTCGGTGTCCATCTAACTCGCAACCCACGGCCAGCCGAGGCAAACCAAACTTCTATAGCCCGTGCGGACTATAGAATATAAGTATAGGAGGCTATACTTCAGTAATTGATCAATGGTTAGGACTCTTTTGATATTTCTATTGATATAATACTGAATTTAACTTCATTACTAATTCGTTATATTGATTATTCCAAGTTAGACACTCATCCAGGGTTAATCCTAGAAATATTACAAGATTTGTGTTATTAATTAGTGTATTGTTAACATTAACATCAATTACAAAGCTTTTGTCTATTGTGAAACCTTATAACCTGAGTTTTATTGATATTTAATAGTAATAAATTTTAACTAAACCAGTAATTCATCCTGGATATCACTCTACCGCAAGTCTCAGATAATTTTTTATCCGATTTGTCTGAGATCACCACTGACGTATCATCGGCATAAAAAGTGAAAGATCCCGATCCTGAAAGCTCGTCTAAGTCATTAATATATAAAAGAAACAGGACAGGGCCCAGCACCGAACCCTGGGGTTTGCAACCAGCGCCCTCGCTATAGCTACATTAAACTATCACGGCCCTTTCCCAGTTCATCAATCCCTTTAATAACGACCCTCCGTGACTGGCACTATTCATGGAATATTAGAAACGTTGCCACGTTACGCCCACCCTAACATCCCCAACAAATAATCTGACTTTTTGGTCAGGTTCGGCAACAGTAATACCGACATAAATAAAACATCGCCGGTTCTAATCACCGGCAATCCCATAGGTGGGTGCCGGAGCAGCGAATGTACGCTTTAGGGATTAGGTCGTACGCCACCTGCACGCATCCGAGGGATTAGCTCAGGTCATGTTCGTGTCAATCGAACGCACTCGTTGGCGTTGTTGTTTGTGTTCCGCATCAATTGCTTTTTTGTTATTGGCGGACTTGGTTATCGCATCAGTCAGTCGTAACGTGCGACTGATGCCGAGGGTAGGGGTCCGGGCTCGTACCTGTATTCGTTAAAACCGATTTGGCCCGGGATTAGTGCGGTTCCGCGGCATGAAAGAAACCAAACCTAATTCCGTGGGCGAGCCCACTCGTGGCGTTTTAAGGAAAATATTCTGAATCGCATTTGCATAAAATATTTTACATGTAATCCTTATTTTTAATATTCTTTTGCTGCAAACATATACAGGGTGTTTCAGTCATAATGTCATTAATTTTAAGGGAAGATAGGGGAAAATGGGTAGAATACGAATTCGCGATTAATAAAATTGAAATGCATATTTACGCTGAAAAAAAAAATCAAATCATTATTTAAACCCTTTTTTCGGGCCGCTCCTGACCGCTGACCTACATCGAGAGTGAGTTACCTACCGTAACTTCAATATCTATTCTTAACGATTTCACTATGTTTTATAATTGAGTATGAGTTTTTAGTATTATGTTCAATTAATTATTCAGTATGTAGTACCTACGTATACCTGATTGTGTAACTTATCACTTTTCAGATTTGTATGGTACGTACTTATTTAAAATGACAAATACGGCTAAAAAACACTCACTCACTCGTCCATAAAGTCTTAATAAAGTTGAGATCCGTTGCACTTTGATTTTGAAAGAAATTGCAAAACTGGCCGAGACGACGACTAGGAAATCAGCTGTTTCGCTACAACGTCGGATTGCTGTGTACTTTCTGTTTTTATTAGGCCTTCGGAATACGTGGTTAGAATCAATGCCATTACGACTAATACACCCTGTAGAAACAAATTATTTTCTTAAAAAATAGTGACTGAAATGTATTGTAGTATTTTTATTTATTTTTTTTTGTATTAAAAGAAAACTGTTGGTGGTTTTCTTGTAGGTATCTAAATTGCGTCTTCTTACAGAACTGTACTAAGAGTACTTTCAATGGCAGTACGGGCTGGTTTTGTAATCAAAACACCAGAGTTTAGTTGCGGAGTAAAAGCGACAAAAATAGCATGAGAGACAACGTATGGTTTCAACGAGTCACCATTCAAGTCGGTTTTGAGGGTGGTCGCCAGTAGAGGCGTTGAAAACCACAGATTTACCGGGAAAATAAGAAAGGCAAAATAAATAATTAAGTTAGAGATTTTTTGACTTAATTATAGTATATATTTCAAAATAGAGTAAAAAAATATTAGATAAACTAATACACAGTAAAATTGATCATAATGAAATAAAATCACAAACACAATAAAATAAAAATTACAAATACAATAAAATAAAAAATTCGGAAATTTTATTACAACGTGGCAACAGTACGAGTCGAATTTTCTTTATCGATTCTGGCAAAAAAAAACATTCAATCCAATTATTGGGAGAATTAATAAATTTTGAAAAATTTTATCACGCAAAAACAGTTGCTACAAAGGAATCTTTTTCTTTTCACATTTTACTTAGGACTGTTTCGTCATATAGCCTACTTTCGTAAAGAGAAAAACCTCAACAAAAACTGATAAAATAGTGGGATGTAAAAACAGTTCCGACAAACGACAAGCACGAGTGCCATACTGTAAAATACGCACTGATTGTACTGCTAGCAACAATCGTCATTCCGTTGCGCTGTTGTCATATTGCATGATATCAAATTCGAATATTATTGATTAATAAAAGTAGTTACTTTATTAAAACTAAACATATACCTACAAATTCAAAGTGGTAAACATCGTAATTTATGGAATTCCTGTGCACAAAACTTTTATATTTTTTTTCTCGAAAATTGTTGGGTAACCCACGACATATAAAGTTTTATTTTTGGTTATTTCGTGTGTATGTATACTGTGACCTATTGAAATTTTGCCAATAAAACTTCTATCTAACACTGTTTGGTGACCAATGACAGTAGCTTTTTACTAAATACTGCTGTTGTAGTTCAGTGCTAGACGTGACTTTAGTCCGCAGAGTAGTGGTTAGCCACGATAGTATTGTTAAAATTTTGTTTCACTTACTCCGACACTTGTTATGCTTTTATGGTGCCTACAAGTTTGTAGATCGCTCTCTGCCAGTAGCTAAGTACGAAACACTGCTTTGTGCCAGTAAACATTCAGTAGCAGTGGCAATTAAGATATTACACATTGTGCATATATTTGTTATATTATACCCATAAGTACTCATTTTGTTGTCAGACAGTTCGAAAACACAAAAAACTTTTTAAAATACCTATTGTGCAAATTGTGTATTTTCAATAAGCCATTGGTGAAATTTAAAAACTCAAAACATTAATCTCCCATTTGATAAACCAGGTAAAAACTAACGGGCATGTAAAAATTATAAAAAAGTTTTTCTAAGAAATATCAATTTTATCGATGTTCTAACAGAACATCGATAAAACAGTAGATTCTAACTCAGAATCTACTAATTCTGCAAATAAATGCAGAATAAACCTAAACCAAATAAAGTAGACATATCTCGCAGCATATAATTTTATATTCATTTTTTATTTAGAGAAAGAAGGAAGATAATACTTTAAAACAATTGGTGGTTTAGCTGTTCTGTTGAATCACTATCATTTGAACCAAAGTATCTTATCTTAAAGTACACAGAGAAAAACGGTTTTGTTTCATTTAATAAATAGTGTCTTGGGAGTATACAAAGAAATGCCAGATTATGGTACCTAACCAATTATAATGAAACGAAATAATTATTTACTTCACCATATACAGCATAATTTTAAACTTATTAGTTTTCATTTTGTTAGTTTCCCCTGAACTACTGTCAATGAACTATAAATACAGACATCTAGCGGTGCGCTGCATAAATATGTAATACGATTCATTAAAGCTGCATGGATAAAAATGTCGTTATTGTGTGATGTACATTAATAGATGTGCTTGCTCTCGCTATATGGTAAATTATTAAATATGGTTAAATAATTTACGTAATAAATTATAGATTATCGAAATTATATGAGAATGTTAATAATAAATTTAGATTGTACTAATGTATTTTTGAATATATTAGTCATATTAGTGAATAAATATAGTCAAACAGGTGCAACAGCACAAAGCAATGAGGATGAAAATTTGATCAGTAACTAACTGGTTCATCCAGTTTGCCTGTCTCACATAATTTGGGCGATCTCCAAATTTCGTGTCTACATATTTTAACTAAAAAAAACCGGCGTTCGACGGTGGTCGGCAGAACACGCTAAGAGTGAAATTGTAGAGTAAAATATGAGTTTTAATAAAAGGAGAAAATATAAATTTTCTGTAATAGCACGTAAAGCAAGGATAGACGATGTAGGAAACAACCGTTTATACGGTTCAACGTAAGTTACGTCCGAACCGCGTGTTGTGACTAACAGCCAGTTGGTCTGAAATGAAACCGAAAACTTGGTTAAATATGATAATGCACACCCAGCAGTTCCGAAATCCGTATAGGCATATGTTCCATGAAAATGGATTATAATAAATTCTTCACATTTAATCTGTATTATTATAAAATAGTTGACGATGATTTACTTTATAATAAATTAATAATCGAATGAATGCAACTATCAAGTTTAAGGAGGTTCGATACATCTCTTGCGGGGCAGGCGGTGCGGGAGGGAAGCCTATGCTTATACATGGTAGTTTCGTTTAGTACCAACCTTACATAAATTAATTTGAGCGAACTAAATATAATATATAGGTACGAATGAAATTTATAGAACACATATTAGCTTGCATATAATTTTCGTGTTTATGCACGGCAATTAACTTTTTATTTCATTTTAAAAGTGTTTATTTATTCATTAAGAGCTTGTAAAATTATGGATGAAATCTGGCAACTTTGTCATTGCCATGGCGTGGTGGTAAAAGTTGGGTCAACTATCATTACTGTCAACTGTGCTTTTCGCGTATTCCGTAAATATGAATGAACATCCAAGATACAAAGGAAAATTAATGACTGAAATGTGGATTGACGAGAAAAAAGTAAAATGTGCAAACGGAGAATCCATATGATAACTATCGAGAAGCTCAGTGTATGATAGTGAGACGTCACCTTGTCAAATTAAGATTGTGACAGAACATCTATACTGTTCGTTTTGCAAAAAGATCCTTTCAACTTTTGTTCCAAGTTGCTATTACATTGCATTAGATCACGAAAAATTTATTTAATATTAATTATTACTACATATGTTTTCGACTCGAATAATTTTATAGTCTGTAATCGAGCTATTCAAATATAGCGCGTCAGTCGAAGCGTTAAATACAGTTGTAATTTATGGACTTTCAAATGACTTTTGATAAAACTGGCCATTCTGTATGGCTTTACAACTTACGAAAAATCGGATTCTTACTTACTAGACAGAAAGCAATTTATTGAATATCCTTAGGATCCATACAATATAACGTGAATTCTGGAATGCCACAAGGCTAAAGTTTGAACCCCCTTCTATTTCATACATCCACAAACGATCTTGCAGTTGCAAGTATATCATAGGTCAACCTATTTATTCAGTGGTCTACTTTAAACCGTTGTTTCTTTTCAGTATCTTGTAAATTCTTAAATTCTCTTATGAATATCTTAAAACATATAGAAAATATAGAGATATTTATTCAAACTTTCTATTTCTTAAATTTTCAAGGTAAGCTTTCCAAATGGATTATGCAAATATAAATTGGATGTCCATAGGCAGCAAATAGATAAGTCAATTTGAATTGACTAATTTATGTTGAGCTAATGCGTCTGAGTTCTCACGTTAAACACAATGCAGACACCTTGTATAAAAATTAAAAAATAGTGATTTTGATCTCATGTTACTGATACTTTTATTACACAACAAGCAGAAATCACTTTTATAAAAAGCTCAAACAGAGGAAAAATATCTGCTTTATTAAGAATACAACTAAAATATCAGAATAGTAGAATTTTACGAGAACTGACTCATACCTTCGCAAACGAAAATGATCACCAAAGAACACGGCTGATAGTTACTACGCTTAATACCATCATCACATTTCTAGACGGATAAACTGAATATGGGTTAGGACGTAGTCACTAATTACGGCGGATTTTCTTTAATTTTAACGTCGCTACTACCTATAACCGGTTACGAGCCATCCGCGAGATTTAATATGAGCTCGTTTGGAAGGGAAATGCGTTTAATTTGGGCTAATGGGCATTTAGCTAATTATAGTTGTACAGTGTTATATTATGAATGAACTTTGCTCGCAAGGACGTACGTTCTTGTTACCTTGAACTAAATTATCTCGCCAAGCCTGTTCGGTACGGTTGCAATTTCGTCGCTACTACTGCTTTTACAGAAGAAGACTAAATTGTTTTATTATCATCACGCATTTCTAGGTTAGTGGAAGCAAACAAGAGAATAATGAAACAAAAATATAATGAATTTGGTATTAGAATTGTCAAAACGCTTGGTTCAGAGGCTATGCTGCCGTCCTTAGTAAAAAGGCGGTAAGTGACAAAATACAGTTGCTGAGAAAAATGCACAAAACTTTAGCGGCTTAGACTGCATATATTTTAAATGTGTATCAATTAAATTTTAGTAGAGATACAAAAGATTGCTATTCAAAATATTTTTCAGTAAAATTTTATATTAGTTATTGCTTTTATGCTTCATATTTCATACTTGAGAAAAACTTCTACACGAAGTTAAAAGGTGGTAAGTACCGTTTTTTCTGCACTTGCCGCTTTTCTCCTACTTAGCGTTTGAGTTTGCCGCTGCAGTTTATCATAGAAACATTTGCTTTTTACAGGGTTATTCGCATAACATTCTACTCCCTTACCTTTTTATTTCTATCTAAAAAAAATTAAAAAATGTATAGACTAAAGATTTAAGACATTTTCTTGCGATTGTATAGAAATACGTAAAACATTAATAGAACGTTTCATAAATATGCATTGGTTCAGTGGCAATCTTGACCATTGTGGAGGGTCAGCAAATAAACCAAAATATTGTGCAAATTGTTAAAGCAACTCTATAAGAAAAGGGTTTCAAATAATTATAATGATGCTGGATGTTCCACCAAAAGAAAAATGCAATTTTGGATTACTTATATCTTCGANATTTTAAATGTGTATCAATTAAATTTTAGTAGAGATACAAAAGATTGCTATTCAAAATATTTTTCAGTAAAATTAAATATAAATTTATTTACTTACAAAAAAAATATATCAGTTATTGCTTTATGCTTCATATTTCATACTTGAGAAAAACTTCTACACGAAGTTAAAAGGTGGTAAGTACCGTTTTTTCTGCACTTGCCGCTTTCCTCCTACTTAGCGTTTGAGTTTGCCGCTGCAGTTTATCATAGAAGCATTTGCTTTTTACAGGGTTATTCGCATAACATTCTACTCCCTTACCTTTTTATTTCTATCTAAAAAAATTAAAAAATTTATAGACTAAAGATTTAAGACATTTTCTTGCGATTGTATAGAAATACGTAAAACATTAATAGAACGTTGCATAAATATGCAATATTCAGTGGCAATCTTGACCATTGTGGAGGGTCAGCAAATAAACCAAAATATTGTGCAAATTGTTAAAGCAACTCTATAAGAAAAGGGTTTCAAATAATTATAATGATGCTGGATGTTCCACCAAAAGAAAAATGCAATTTTGGATTACTTATATCTTCGACGTAGGTGGTTTCTAATATGCATATTTCTGCGAAATCACAAGAAAATGTTCTAAAAAATTGATATTTCAATTTGTTTTTGTACAAGCCTAAAGAGATAAAGAGGTAAAACGATATGACAATAACGTAAATGTAAAAATCTAGCGGTATATTATTTTTAAATATCATATACCTAACGTGTCAATGTTCATGTTTTATTTATATATTTCCTAGGTTCGTCATAACCTAGTTGAGTTTAAAATGCACACTCAAATAAAAAAAAAATTAGAGAAGGACAAAGAATAAGAGAGACATAACAAATAACTGATTTATTATAATAATAATAAAATGTATTATTAAAAATTCACATTATTTTCTAATTACTTATTCTGAGTATGAATCTGTAAGGTTTGTCACATCATTTTCAATCAAGTTTTCCCAAAATTATTTTCTACTTTTAGGCATTAAAGGGGATAGATTTGTTATCATAGATTTTTTTTGAACCTGCTATTCCCCTCAGTCTTTGTCTTGAAGAAGGTATGTATTTTATTCCTTCTATTATAGCTATTCTATTATTATATCAAAACGGTCATCAAAGTTCTCCTGATTCTGTTCAACATCTAAAATTCTAAATTTTAAAACTAATCTTATTTAAGTAATACCATAAAATCCTACCTTTAGTTCAATCGTACAAAATACTTTTTTCATTATTAGTATTACTACTCTATTCCTAACATTTAAATAATGAACTGCCGATCCTCTAATGGTCCCTATAAAGACTGATCACTGATCAGTGATCAGCAATGGGGTACTAATTCTTTAGTAAATATTTAACCTACTTCTGTTTTTATAGTTTTCTGGAATACGTTTTATAAAGAAAAAAGGTGACAATAATACCAAAGATATTGGTTATTAGGGTCTTCTCTATTCATATCGCAGTACTTGCTGCTTATCAAGTTAATAAACAGTGACGTGACACATATTTGTTACGAAATAATAAGACAACAAGTCCTTACAAAATGTGCCTTGCGGCTATCTTTCTTCATGTTTTGTACTTACTGCTTTTTCGCTTCGTATAATGTGACGTTGATTTGTATATGTATTAAGACAAAATGGCAACCGTGTAAATATCTTCAAAAGCCGCATTCTTTCTTAAAAATTGCATTTACCCCCTTTTTACTATTAAAAATGATGACGTAGTGTACTTATCGCTTTTTATTTTTTTGAAAATAAAATAGAATTTTATTTTTTTTATTATTACACTTTTATAGGTTCAAAAAATATTAATCAATCAAATAAACCTAAAATATAAAAATCGAAATAAATATACTTACCGCCTTTTTATTAAGGACGGCAGTATGGTATTAAGACCCTTTCAAAAGACGATCTTCGGGATTCATTTTTCCATTTTCCTCCAATATTTTTTTAATTAAAATACAATAATACAGATGAATGTTAAATATGAAGGAAAATCACTAAATTGCGAATAACTTGATGACAAAAAAGATATCGAACCTTTTTTAGCTTCAAAATGTTATGCCCTTCAAACTAACCTATAAAAAGTTTATCGTGCTATTTCACGTTTTTAAGAAAACGTGAAAAAACCTAAACTTGGATAAATAGCGCCAATAAATAAACAACACTTTCGTTAAAAATTTCGAGTTTATAATATATTCATCAATTTTTTATGCTGAATTCATTTATGTAAAGAAAACTATAGCATTGCATTTAACATTGTTGAGAAAAATCCATAAACCGGCATTTTTTTTAAATAACGCCATCTATGCGCTATGAATTCTATCTAATATACCTGAATAGGAAACATTTCTGAGAAAAATTCAACTCTATGTTTTGGTATGAAGATTGCGCCCCCTAGCGGCCGAGCTACGAACTTGAAAACTATTTCCAACGATTTCTCTTGGTCGATTTATTAGTCAAATTTTTTTTTCCGAATCTCTAGGGCCTATTGCTTTCTCTAATATGGTACCTTGCCGACCTTAGTGGGACACCCTGTGTCTCGTTTGAAATAAAAAAGTTAATTCGGTATAACCGGAAGTGTCATGAAACTCTAAATTTTTCAGCTGTGTTGGTCCTGCTTCATAGGTTGCCAAATTTCAGATTTATCGCATCAGTACTTTCCGATATATCGATTGTGGCGATTCCTGATGGGACACCCTGTATTGTAGAAAGTATAACGTTATATTTTAAAATAGCACTTTTCAGCAATCACCGGAGTGAAAGAACAGGCATGGACGAATAAAACCAAGTAGGGAACTATTGGAGCAGACGCGATTATCAAATTATAATATTGCTGATACGCTTCATTCTATTTTTAGAAGAGGAGCTTTTGATAAAGCTCTCGATCTGAAAGCATTGAAATACATTTTTGTTTGAATTATATATCTATCCTAATTTTATTCATTGGAATCAAAGCCTTTGATGTTCGTGCTTAAGATAATTATAATCTTTCCACTTCCTTTAATTTCCTACGGGCGGCGGAGCAAATCAAGTGCTACGAAGCCCCGCATAAAGGAATCTACTTTGCACGTTTGTTTGTACAATATTTTAGCAATATCTTTATTCGTTATTTCATGGTAATTGTTTTGAGAGGACTGCGAGTTCTGCGTGACCTTCGTTTCGATGATGTTTACACTGTCTGACAAATTCTTAAGTATATTCCAGTCCTCATCTCGAAGTTTCGATATTGCTTAAGAACATTGAAACGATTACAACAAAAATGGTTGTTTCTGTTTGTTTAACCTTCCTTTGAAACAAATGCTACACTGAGAGAATAATAAATGTCGTTTATTGAAATCAAATAGTCGGTTATGTTGAAAAGACATAAATCGTTTCGACCAGTCCGGTAGTCGAAGATTTTTTGTGAAGTATGTCAGGAAAAAATGTGTTAACCAAGTGGTTGGCGTCAACAGAATAAGGAATGCGCCAAAAGAAATAGCAACTTATCTGAATTTGCGTTCACCAGAAAATTATACAGGGCACTGCTTTAGACGTTCTTCCGCCACTCTGTTAGCCGACGCAGGGGCCGATAATACCACAATTAAATGACATTGAGGGTGGCATTCTAGTGCGGAAGCGGAGACATATATAGAAGATTCTACTGGGTCGGAAAGTCCCCATGGTTCATCGGTCGTTACGTGAGAGCGATAA
This sequence comes from Anoplophora glabripennis, assembly GCF_000390285.2. Taxonomy (NCBI): domain Eukaryota; kingdom Metazoa; phylum Arthropoda; class Insecta; order Coleoptera; family Cerambycidae; genus Anoplophora; species Anoplophora glabripennis. The sequence goes on from NW_019416281.1 coordinate 1,060,593, forward strand.
AGAAAGTCATAGAAATCCGTGCGATAGAGAAAGATGGCTATGCTGAAAGTGTCTAATAGTCACCGCCCATTTCGCCCTTCCACAAATAAGATTCATTTTATTTGTGGAAGGGCGAAATGGGCGGTTACTATTAGACGCCTTTATTATAGCCATTTTTCTCTATCTCACGGATTTCTATGACTTACTTTATCGCTCTCATGTAACGGCCGATGAACCATGGGGACTTTCCGACCCTGTATACAAAATGAAATTTCAATCGCAAATAAATTGTTACCATCTTCAGCAGAGCCTACGGAACTTGCCAATAGTACAACGTGCGCAATAAACTTAAACAATTACAGCAGCAGCCTCATTGAACACCCATAACTAAAAGCTATGATAACTGACAGCACTGGATCTGGCATAAAACCTCACTGCAATATCGACACATTCAATTTACATGTAGTGCAAAATAAATTGTAATCGTCCTGTTTATAATAGTTACTGTTTCGCATTGAAATGTTATATTACTTAAAATATACATATATTGTTTCATTAATAAAATCAGAAATAAGTTTCTAGAAAATTTCATTTGTTTTATGTTCTAGGACAAAAAAGACTTTGGCGTTCTAGAAGATAAAAGTATTTTGCAGGTGAATGACAAAAAAGACTCACTTTGTCAACCGAAAATTTAACGAAAATGTCCACTTTTGATGGCAGTTTCCGAAAAATAATATTAACATTTAGTTAATATATTTTGTTTGAATGAAGGTATACATTTATGGAGATTCGATACCGAAAAAAAATGGTAAGAAAGTTTTCTTCAAAATCATTGAAATCTGTTAATAAATATGCCAACTGTCTCGTGTAAAAATATCAGATCGATTGCCAATACAGTTTTTTTGAAAAATGATATTAAAAATTATGCTCCTATACACAGGCTCTTATGCGAGTTGGGAAAAAACTTTAATCAAACGTGAATATTGCTCTTAAAAATGGTTAGGATCGGGAAAATAAAATTGTAATTAAAGAATTAAATATTACTGAATAATTTAAAACAATAAAAATATGCTCTTACAACGAATTCTATACGACGGTATAATTATTTGAATATTTATTTCTACAGGGCCAACCAAAATTATGTATTTACTTAAGTGCAATGAAATTATAATAAATGTTCAAACTGATGACCTTCAGCAATGATGCAATGAGAGAGTAGCGTAGTAAATTCTACTCTAACGTTTTCTAGAACTTTTAGTGAATTTTAATAATTGTTAGTGTCACTAAAATTTTGATGTAAATTTAATTAGAGATTAAAATATTACTAAGAATGTATGCGTTGTTTATGAGACATCCATCAATAAATTTTGACATAACCCTACTTTGAGAAAAGTCACTTATTTTCTACACCATAATATTGTAAAGGTTCAATTAAAAGCCTTTTTTCTCGAAAACCGTCCACATTAGGAAGTTGTAACAAGAGTATTTTAATTTTAGAAAATAAAATTGTACATTAGAAATTGGTGCCTGAATGGTAAAAAACCTAACCTTAAAAATATTATAACTCAAAATGTAATAGGAATGTAGCATAACTAGCGCCCTCTATGAAATATCCAAAAAATAATTAAACCAGCGTATTTGGCATCCTTAAAACCCCCGGAATACCAAATTTCATAAAAATATTTCGTACCGTTTGGAAATATTCGTAAAAATTCTTGTTAAAACATTTTATTTTGTCGCTCTGTATCTCGAAAACAAGAGGAGATAGACATATAGTTCATAAGACAAAAAATTCTTATTTTTTGTCGTACTATCACCCCCTGTATTTACGGGAGGTCTTTCTGAAACACCCCATATAAATAATTTTTCAGGGAAAGAATAATGGCGGCGCATCGAACTATATTTATATGTATTATATACGCCCTGTTTCGTTCTAATGATTTTAACGAAGCAACGCTGCCCTCCGACCCAGCTAAATGTGGCGAAGTGTCGCAGCACTGGACTTGACACTTGAAATATTTATAGAGGCTCTAACTCTTTCTCCTGGTAGACTTCATTTCAACTCGGCGAATAAGTTTTCTCCACAAAACAAAGTAATACATGATGTAGGGGGCCATATATTTGGCGTTGAACATACAGAGGGATTGAAGTGAGAAATTTATCACTGGGCTTAGCGCAGCACCATGTAGTAAATTAAATAAGAAGCTGGGAGGATATTAAAACTCGTCATTTTGGCAAAATATTACACTCGGCCTGGCCTACCTCTTCTTTGACAAGAAGAAATAATATCAGTAAAAACATATTTTAGAAGCCGAAGCTTATTACCTGCAAATTATTCTAATATACCTACACAGTCAAAGAAATAAAACATGTAAAACGCAAATATACACGGTGTCCCGCATAAGAACCTACACAGGGCAGGTGCATGTAGAGGTGTCCGAAATATTGTAATTTAACCAAACTTACCTATATACAAAGTTGCACTCCTTAGGAGTTATTAGCCCACAAAGTGGGGCCCTAAATTTCGAAAAAAATTAATATCTCTGCAAAACTTTACCGCAGAAGAACCTTTGGTACATGATTTAGGTTTATTACTGGTCTTCTTTGACTATGATTTAAAGTTAATTGAAGCACTACGAAGTGTTCATTGGGGATGACTCGCCCCTAAAATTCTTCAGGACTATTTTTTCATTGACTGAATTGAAAAATAGTAATATTAATTCACAGCAGAATTTATTTTTTTTACTCTTGTTAAATTTTAAAAAACTTCAAGAAAACCCGTATTAACTGACATAAGGTTTTAACAGTGTTCATAAGAAAATAATCAAATAAAATTATTTTTCCACTACTACCCTATAAGCTCACCATTATCGACCTATCTTTGACGCGTAAACTTCTATCTTTTTGACCGCGGTGAATACTAAAGTAAATAATGAAAATGACACTTAATAATTTTGACACTTGACAGTTATAGAAGTACAGAACCACAGCAACCAGAACGTGGAAATATCCAAAACATATCAACAGATAATTATCAATACCACGAGCTTATCGGAAATAATAGTTAATTGTGCAATTGTGGCATGTCACATTGATGCCTGCTCTTCCAATATTGAGCGACGTAGTAGTGGCACCAACAGCATTATCAGCTTGATTTCCGGGCACGGAGTGTCTTGGAGAAAACTAAGTGCTTGGAATTGTACTCGGAATGGGCGAATTGGGTGAAACATCACACTCAACAGTGGCACTAGTAATAGCTGCAGAGGCAGAAGGAACGACAAGAAATAACGACGACGTTTGAACACCTTGCACCATTCCGGCAATGCATCTCTTATCGGCTATTGATTCTTCAATGTATCCTTCTGCTACTCCTGAAGATCGCCACCCACCGTGACGCTTTAAGGACAATATATCGCCCCCATTTTCAACCAATATGGTAGCTGAAGTTCTGCGAAAGGCATGACCGATGTAATTCTCATAAATTTGGAGTTTCAAGAACTTTGCGATCACTTTGGACATATTGCTAATTGTGTTGTACCCCATATTTTGCCATGTTGACACCCCATTTCGGAAGCCAATAAATAATCTTTGTAAATCTTGTGTAGGCCTATTCCCCAAATACTTTTTACCACCTCAATCCACAGGGGTTTCATTACGACAAATTTTCTGGCTGAACCATTCTTACTGGTAGATATTTTTATTATAATTATATCGCTTCTACAGGTGCCTGCAATGACAAGAATTACCGTAGAGTATGGAATTAAGTAGTGAGTTTTTAGAAGTTTACTAAAAAAATTACTTTTACTGTCAGAATGGCGGCATCAGGTGCTTCAGTGAGAAATCTAGTAATATCCTCCTCTGAAAACACAGGCGATTTCTTGGGTCTCGGGTGTAAGAGGTGTTCTTTCGCTTTGCAATTAACGCAATTAATTTATAGGATCTTCCAACGTCAATATTTTCTTTTAATTTGCCTTTAACATTGAAAAAGTACACCATAGACTGGATCCCTTTTTATTATCCTCGTGCTCTTTAAAGTATGCTAGTAGGATATTTTATGAGGTATTGACCACGTTTTTTTGTAAGACACCAATCTTTAAAAACTGTGTATGCTTTTACGTAAAGATGTTTGGATTTTTCTGGCAGGAGTTGGTTATCAACATTCTCTGACATTTTCCTCACTTCAGGGGGTGTGCAGCTCATTTCACTTTGTACAAAACCGTACTTATCGTTTCAACTTGACCATTAATCAAAATCATTGCAAGGTCTTGTAGAGTTTTGTACAGGAACCAACATTTGAATCCAGGAGAATATATCTGGAACACGGTTAATTATCTTCCTAATATAATCTGTACAATTCTAAAGTCTTTTATTCAGTTTGACCTTGAAACGACCTTTACTTGACCTCCAGGTGACGTTAAATAGCTAACCTATCCCCGAATTCAGGTTCAGCGATCCCAAAAGCATTGTACCTACTGGTCAAAATTCATTACATGCCACAGTTTTTGAATCCATCAACTTGAAACTTCGTGAAGCTTAGTCAGGCCTACGGCCAAAATCACATACTTCCCCTCTCTTTGTCTCTGAAACTATTCATAGGATCACTTTGTAGTCCAGTCACTGAATGCGAAAATAAGGTAAAAGCTCCCAATTTTTTCGGATAGAATGAATTTTCCTGAAAATTTTCATACAAGCTCATCTGCCCTCCCACTTAAAAAGTTATATTGTCTAGATGTGTGCTTTTTCAGTTTGGGGTGAAAACTACACTTGTTCGAAAAAAATGCGAAAATCGCAGATTTACGTATTTTAAAGATTCAATTCATGTTCAAATATGTTGGAGTTCCTTTTTCATGTGTTTTAATATAATTTATGAAATTTAATTACTTTTCAACCCTTAAAATCCTTAAACACTACCCTTCCATGGCCAAAAAAATAGAAAAAAGTTTTTAACAGTTTAAAATATTCTTTTGGTGCATTCACAATGTTTTAATGGTATGCATATGTTGAATTATAAACTTTTTATTGGTTTTCAAATGATCTATGATATATTGCAACTTTTCAGACACCCAAAAAACCATTATGGAAAACCTGCCCCTCAAAAAACCCCACTAAAAGGCCTCAGGAAAAGCAGTCTTGGAGCTTAGTTTTGAGCTTCTAATGCCCGTTTGCACCGACATTATCCTAAGAACAACTTAATAGAGTTGTTCTTAAAATTAAGTTATAGGTACTTATTTTTTTGGAGCATTGCACGGATAATAAACTATACTAGCAAAGTACGTCTATGTATTGGCAACAACGCAGAAATCTAGTAACTTTCATTACTTTATGTTAGGTATTTTAGTTCTTTCTGATTTTCTTCAGTTTATTGTCAAGATTATTGCCCTCGGCCTGTTTCAGATGTTAAAATACCTAGTATTTCGTGCCTAGGTAGTTACACAAATAATTATATCATAATCGTAATAGTGGTGAGGATATAGAGGCTTCTGGCACAAAAGTGATGGAAATAGCCAGATCTTGTATAATTTATTCTGGGAAACCTAAAATTTAATTTCCAAAACTAAATCATCTTCAAATATGTCATTCAATCGAATATCCATAATACTTTTTTACAACTACCACAACTTTTAATACTTCACACATTAACACTGACGACTTTATTTGCACTTTCTGCGTTTTTTTTTCTTTGAAATTTTAGTGTTTTGTGCACGCTCCAAGTCTGTTTGAATAAAGAAGTTCATAAATCGCTGTCAAACTGAGGCTTAAACTTAAGAATCTGTTTCCATACTTAAGAAGATCTTAACGTATGGTGCAATACAAAAAGCTTACTTAAGGATTTCTTATTTTTAAGTAATGCTTATTAACTTCGATGCAAACGGGCATAACGGTCAAATTTTGTCCTACAAAAATTAAAAAAAGCAAATTGTTCAGTAAGAAAAAACTTAAAATTTTTTATTCTGTCATTTTTTTTATAACTTTGTTAGTTTTTGAAATATTTTGAAAAAGGTGATTTTTTTAAAATTAAAAAATTTTATTCAAAAAGTAAATGAAATATTTTTTAAATTTAGGTTTCTAAAATCGTTCAAATTCGCAGAATCTACTGTTAATACATAAATAAAGTAAATTGCAGAAGGAATACGTTCAATTTTTTTTTCCGTCAAGTTATTAATTTTAATATCGATTTTTTTATCAAGACAATCATTTTATTTTGATTGTAACTTGATTAGTTTTCATGCTAACGACTTCTACCACCACTCAATTTAAAGGTCTTTTCAAGAACTTTAATAAGTGTTATACAAGTTTTCCTCGATTTAAAAAAGCAGTCTCTTTGCTATTTAATTACCTTCATTTTTGCTTCTGATCATTTATTTGATAAAACTTGTAGTTTTTGAGATATTCGCGAAAATTGGCTCAAAAACATGCATTTTTGGGCTAAAAACGAACATCTTTAGGCGCAAATAACTCAAAAAGTACAAAAATTAACTTTTGTTTCTTGGGCTATTCCCTAGCTCAAATTTCACGTCAATCCATTCCGTCCGAAAAAATTGGTAGCCAACATGCTTCAATGACTGGACTATTGGGCCCACGACAACTTTGGATCAGAAAGTGAAAAACTACAACATACTGCAATTTCAGCAAAATCGACTGGGACCCATTTTCCATTGATTTTGTGCGGGGTTCTTTGCAAATTTTTCCATCAAGTTATTTTACTAAATCCAGAATAACTTTATGTAAACAGAACCTCTTGCTGTGTAAGCATCGCCGTTTACCACCTGCTCTATTTACAAAGTAAAATGAAATAATCTCCCAAAGTCCAGATTTGAATTTACATCTCACTGAACCTACCAAACCGTGAACATACGGCTCTGTGTAAAACACAAAACAACGGACGAAATAACCACGGAAGAGAGGAGAATTACATTAAGGTCCCTAAAATGCCTTTTGTGCGCGTTTTGACTTTTTTTATATGGTCTTTGAGGGATTAATACGCTTCCCAGTCCGGGAAGATATCCGGGTGTCCCAGCGCGGGACCAACATCAAATCTGCTTTGACATGGTTCGGTTTACATCCCGCCGTGTATTACACCTCACGCCAAGGATTATTTTCCTTTAACCTTCTGCCCGTGCCCATGCCGACTACCCAATGAGATGGCTTTAAATCTAAGGAGCTTAACGTCCGAGAAAATTCAAACGGATCCGCTGGATCTGCGGTATCCGAACAAATAATTTATGAGATACGAATCGTAACCTTTTCTGGGGCGGAAGCCTGGAAGAAGTTCGACGCGACGTTAACGCGGATGACAACAGGAGTTACAGTTCTTGTACTGGTGGGGCAGCGTTGCCAGACGTCCCGATTTTGGCGGGACGTCCCGCTTTTTAACCCAAAATTAAATGTCCAGCTTCTCCCGTTCTCGAATGAATTTTTCCAGGTCTGTTATTAACGTCCTTTTTTTGAAGACAAGAGTGAGACCTTTTTTTTTAGGCATCAATTATATAAACCCGTAGTACGTCCCGATTTTGGACGAAAGAATCCCGCTTTTTTATTCAAAAAGTTTGAAAATCCCGCTTTGCCCGAAAAAAATCTGGCAACGCTGTGGTGGGGTTAAAAACATAGACCACCTAGACTGGCTTATATGTAGAGCGACTTTGGTGAAAACACTGTGGAGCCTAATTTGGAGCCCAGCGCGCAGTCGTGTCCTAGCATTTGACGTGTACGCATCGCTGTAATTTCGATAATTAGACGTTTTATCATGGGCAAGTGTATTGTAAAACATTGCATAAATAGAAGTGATCGAGTTGGTGAAGAGAGGCGAAGAGTTTCCTTCTTTAGGTAAGTAAAAAAAAGGAATATATAAAAGGTAAATATATACGCCATTTTTCGGTTAACGTCACAAGTTTCCAGGGTTAGCTTTATAATTTTGTTCGCCCACATAGTGTAGTGATTAACGTGATATTGTTATTATAAAATAATGAATAAATTACTGTAAAATATTTTTAGTAGGTAATTATTATTTACTTTATGTGAGTCTTAAATTTTTATGAAATTTTACCAATTCCCATCATTTCGAGATAGAAAATTAATTAAATATTTTTTTCAATAATAAAATCGCAAACAAAAGTAATTCCAGATTCAGTATTCGTACAGCCAATTAATTTTTATTAAAGATCGTGGTTGTTTGACGTATCCATCTCGAGATGTCGTAGAAATATGCCAAGAAACAGAAAAATTAATATATTTTTTTAATAATGATGAAAGCAGAACACCTAGGCTACAGAAAAATAAAATTGTTTATCATGTATTAAAAAACTTTCTGAATGTGAACATATTTGAAAATTTGCATGAACATCAACTTGATAATTTGCTTAACAATTGTAATCATTTAATAGAACTTGTAAGGGCTGAATGTGAAAAGTATATCGATGTACGAATAAACCATGAAGTCAAATTATTTAATTCGGTAAAATCTACGAAAAGACAAATATTAAATAAATTAATACTATTTAGAGGATAATAAATATATTTAAATTATTTTGTAGTTTTATTTAATATGACACTAAAATATACTATTTTCTGAATTACAAACTTAAAATTGAATATTTGTCATAAGATGCAATATAATGTTTAATATGTAATAAAAATATTACTTACTCCGGATCTGCTTAAAGATGCGCGCGATCAGATTGCCTTCCACACTCCACTTCCCCGGATTTTGCATTCACTTGTGCCCGTACATTGGAATTAGATACGGCCAGTCTAGGTGGTCTGTGGGTTAAAGAGTATTTTTGCGGAAAATATAGATACTTAAAGCAATAATGATAGGGACAACACCTGACAAAAATTTACGATTTGTAAGTAAATACAGTACGAAATTCTACAACCCAGTGAAGGATTCGAGTGTGTCAAGAAAACTAATAAATTTGAGAAAACGACGAGGAATGAAACTGAAAATTTCGTGCCTCTGTTTTGTAGCCAATAATAAGGCGTTATTTTAAAGCGCTACCATTTTATAATACAGTTTAAACTAAAAAAATTAGTAATCTGTTTTTTTTTTGCTAAACAGTAATATATGATTCCAATTTTATTTGAATTTGGACAACTAAAATAAGTAATTTTTCATTATTGACGGCTAAATAACGTTTTTAATAATATAAATATTTAAATAATAAAACAATTCAAACCACAGAGCACCTAGAGTGTACATTTCCTATTCCAAAGCATGGGTACCGATGAAGCCAAATTGCGGACAAGTGGAGTGTGTGAGGTAATCTGACCGCGCATACTTTGATCAGGTCCGGATTAAACAGTATTTTTACACTTATGACAAATATTCATGTTTCATGTTTCGAATTCAGAAAATTATATATTTTAATGTTTTGTTTAAATAAACCTACAAAATAATTTAAATATATTTATTGTCCTCTAAGTAATGTTAGTTTATTTAATATTTATCTTTTAATAGATATAACTGATTTAAATATTTTAACTTCATATACTTTTCACATGAAGTCTTCACAAGCTCTTATCCATATTTTTTAAATAAATTCACATTAAAAAAGTTTTTGAATTCATGATACACAATTTTATTTTTCTGTAGCTTGGGTGTACTGTTTTTATAGGAGTTATTAAAAAATATATTATTATTTCTTAAATTGTCATTTTTCATGAAAAACACCATTTTCATGGCATAATTCGTGTTGCAGAGTTCTGGATCCATCTTTTTATCCACCCACCCATTTATGAATTCATATTTCTATCCAGTCGCTCATGCATGAATACGCATATTTATTCATCCACCTGTACCACCTATAAAACCCACCCATCCACCCATCTATCCATCTACTTTTTCTGCTGAGAAATGAGATAACAGCCTAGAAGATTGAGAATGCAATAAAACTTGTAGAATACTCTACTTTCTAATCAAAAGAAAACGATATCTACATATCATTCTTATTTTTGTTGCTATAACGTGTTCTCTTTTCTTCAAAGGATCTAGACAAAGGGTTACGTTTCGTTTAGTCCCTCTATTTTTCGTTTCTCTTTCTAACAGCCAACAAGTTTTCGCCCTATATATACAAAGGGCGAAAATTTCCGAATATTTCTGAGGCTAAATTGAAAGAAGGTGTATTCGATGGACCTCAGATTCGGACATGGTTCAAGGATGCAACATTCATCACTACAATGAGTAGCGTTGAGAAGAGTGCTTGGACTAGTTTCAAAGTTGTAGTGACAAATTTTTTAGGAAAGAACAAGAGTCCTAAATACGAAGACCTGGGATGTTTGATGGATTACAAGTTGCACTTCCTTCATTCACATCTGGATTGGTTTCCTGAAAATCTTAGAGATTATAACGAAGAACAAGGCGAACGATCTCATCAGGATATGAAGGTTAATTGGTAGAATAATTTAATTTTTTATAACTTTCGTCGATCGTAAATGACGTTTTTTGTGAATTTTGACCCGTTTTTTGAATTTTCCCGAAAACTCAGACCCGTTGGGCGAAATCTGAATGCAGATTCGGATTCAGCGAAAAAAAAAACATGGAAATACATGGGTCTGAATACCAAATCCGATACTTTTTTTTTGTGGGACTGTGTAATTGTTACATCATAACATACACTAAAAGAAATGCGTTTTATTCTTTATTAGAATTCTATATACCATTATAAGACCATTGTATACTATATGTGACAGTTAAACAGGTGAATATTGGATATAAAACGCGTATTGCTAGCACAGTTGTATAGTGACTATAAACCTTATTCTTTATTAAATTATTGTATAACTAGTATACAACGTTTTTTATACCCTTTACGAAATAATAGCAATAACTGTTATTAAAGTGTTCCATATCGTTATTAGAACATCTAGTACTGGTTATAAGTTTTATAATAATAAATGTATTAAACTGTTGTATACTCTGTATGAGTTAAAAACATATGTCATTAAGTTTTCAGAAATTTTATTGGATAACTGTAATTACAAGCTAAGGTTCTAATGTAAACATACATAAAACATACTTTTAAGCATTAAAAATGATGACAAATCGCTCCCAAAACTGTCCAGTTTATTTTCTTAGCAACGATGCACCCGTATTTTCTTGTATTACATGAGAATTTGCACTATAACTCTTCCACCTTAAGAATGAAGCATCCCCAGAAAGGTTGAGCTTCTTTCCATATAATTTTATTTCCTCTGGTTGATTGACTTTATACCCATGCTCTTCTTTGTCACCGTTAACCTTCTGTTCCTCCATCTTATGTAAAACTTAACATCAGCGATTTCTAATAGGACCTACAAAATAATAATTTTTAAGATTTAGACAAGATTTACATTTGAAAAAACAAAACAATTACAAGCCATAAAACAGTTAGATACTTACATAATAATTTTCCATTTCACACAACGCGATATGATCATGTATCCCACAAAACATGTGCATATACTGTCCATTTTCATCAAACTAGACGTGTGTAAGTCGATGCACAGCGGACTGTCGGAAATTTTACGATTGTTGTATTTTCTCTTCTTGAGTAAAGATAATAAAGACGTTGTGGTTTTGTGTGTTTATTTTGACAATGATTGAACATGTATGGACAATAAAAGTGGACTGTATAAGATAGTTGAGTACCGTTCTGCTTCATGCATAGCATGCTACTGAAATCTTAGAAGGGATGAGCTCGTGCGGCGAACCCTAAATCAGCGGCTGGAATAGCCAGGTTTCTTATTGAGTCGGCGCACTTCGCTCTCGGGTCTGACATATGATTATTATTACAAGACTATGAATATAACTTAACAACGATCATAACCGATTATGCACCGAGAGGTGACGATCACTTAACCATTATAAGATGCGTTTTACACGTTAAAAACGGAAACATATTCAGTATAAGAACGAATAATTCTGTTAATACAATTGTTATATACAAATTCGGATACTGGTCTTTATACAACAAATCTTCCCTACTATACAACTGGAATATAAAGTCTATAACACCTAATAATGTATAAGTAATTCATTATAACCTTTATTTCATAGATGCATAAGGTGTATTAAGCACCTTCCAGTTAAACTGATTGAATAATGAGTATGGAGATGATTGCTTTTTTTTAATAAAAGTTGTATATTGGTTATAAAAGTTTTAATATGCGCTATACACATTATTCTAGATAAACAGTTTAATAAGCCCATTTCTTTCAGTGTACCTTTTAATTTTACTCGAAAATCGTATTGTGTAACAAAATTTTTGAGGGTCAATAATTTGTTTGGATTTTTTATGTATTTCTGTTAGATATTTTACCACAAGAAAATTAAAAAATAATTAAACACGCCAAACAAATCACAGTCCAGGATTGCTTTATAAAACTATTTTTGCCTAACAAAAATCTCATAAAAAAAAAACAGAAAAATAACAAATATGAATAGCACGCAAATTATAATTAACATTTCAAAAAGTCAATCTCGTTTTCGTCATAAAAAGTGGAAATTTTCTTTTTTTAATGGAGGTGATCAGTTTGTTGCTTGTTTATTAGCTTCCACAGCTACAGATATCATATTCTATTATTACTTCTTTTATCATTTGGAGCCAATATGAAGGCTAGTTCACAAAGTAATTTGACACACGTTTCACCGTTCAAAAAAGTAACAATAATAATAATCGAGGTCTCTTTTCAATTTCTTATAACGACATTGCGTTCCTTCTCAAAGTCTTGGCCAATTGAATTATATAATAATTTTCATGTTCGCAAATTTCGAATTTCTAAGATGCTGTTTTTTTTTATTTAATCGTATTCGTCTAATCTAATATTTATAGATCAAGAGATTACTTCAACATAATGTTTATTGAATTCACAAGGTATGCCATGAATGCAATTTCTATAATTGGTCGCGTCTTTGACAAAACAAAATCGCAAAATATTTGTCTCTGAAATCATGATAACTTTGTTAGCTACAATCTCTTTAATTTGTATAACATAATATCTGGATCTTTTTGTGTATATACGTAATTTCTTTTTATTACACAATTTGTTTTACTTTCAATGTTCTTAAAAAACCCTGTTAACAAAATTCGCCGGATCAGTACATTTTTTATGAATTTGTATTGTTAAAAATTCATCTTTTGGTGAAATTATATTGAGTGCTCATACAAACATTTAATTGCACAATTCTTTATACGAATATGATGAACAAAAATTAAAATTTAAATATCTGTTAGTGTGATTATCTTTCCTGAATACGCGTGTTTCTAAAGAATTATCATCCGTTTTTAGTTAAAATATATAGAACCATTACGTTTTTTTTTATTTCTAAATTGAATTTAGTTGTTGTTTATGATTACTATCAACTAATAAAATAATTAGTTTCTTAATTGTAAAAGGCGAAATTGCAAAATTATCGTCTACATATTTCCATCAAATTCTAGATTTTTTATTTAAATTTAAATCTTAATGAAATTAATTTTTTAACTGAAAATTTGCAGTTTTTGTATATAAACTTAGTAATTCCATTAAATTATTTTAATGAATCTATTGTACTACCTATCTATTATTCTTGTAATATGTTTCTCTTAATGATAGTTACTGAAATAAGATTTTCAGGAATGTACATTTTATCCAGAAGATTTGTAGCAAAAAGATATACAATATTTTTTTACTTAATGTTACTTTATTTTGTTAGAGAACACAGGTCGTATTTTAATTTGTGGATTTGCTTTTTTAACCCATCATCGTAGAATTAAAAAGAATCAATGATATCATTTTATAGTTTTTTAATAAAATTAATGAATTGATTTCATTTGGTTTAATACTTTTAAAATAAGGTAAAAATAAGCTCGTTTGAAATAACATTGGTTGAATATATCGAAGATAGCCATTTGAAATAATACCTATGAAAACTCGTATCATGATATCCCATTTCTATAGTAACAGTTGAAAACTTAAGGCAAGAAAAATTTTGGAATTTGTGTTTCCTTTTTTGTTTTCTTTTTATCTAGTAATGATAATTTAGGTTTTAAACTCTTTTTTAAAACACTTTAAACATTATATAATGTTGTTTAAAATGGTTTAAGACGAAAAGTTTATACAAAAATACGTCCTAATAATGCTTCGTTTTCAAACTTTTTTAAAATTGGCCGATTTTGTTGAAATTTGGCATTGTTATTTATGGTAGACAGGGGCTAATTTAGCCCTAACTGGATTAAAAGTATTAAGTCCAGTGGCGTTCCAGGGGGCACCTTAACCAATATTTTTGACAAAAAGAAATGTACGTTACTGACTGTTTCAAAACTTTTATAATTTTCTCTGCATCAAGGAACTTACAACTATACAACTTTTTTGTCTCTTCAATTTTTTTCGTATCTTGCCTCCTTTTTGGAGAAAAAAAAAATTACTTTATTGCATGACCTTGGGACAAGTAATAAGAAATTAAAACTACCAAACTATCAAAAAAAAAGGGGTGTAAGTACCTGTTATTTTTTCCACATCAATAGTCTATCTATTCTAGTAGAAATTGTTAATCTGTTCTTTTTACCGAATATTCCACGCAATTCGCTCATAATCTCAGCTACACACTCTCCATGCTTGTAATGAATTTTCACAATCTTCACTCACACAACCCTCGCATAGCGCTCCATTTTGTCTAACGGCAACGTGTTTACTACAATATGTAACTCTTCACGATGGTGCCAACTCTTATGAATGAAAATGACGCACAATTTTATTCAAATTCTGCTTTACTTTTGGGACACTCTTTAGTAGCGATGAACCAATCTATAAATTCATATGCGGTATATGTCAGCAAAATGCTGTGACAGCATCGCGATTGTACGTTCAGCGTTTTAGGCACATGCAAGAAGAAAAACATTTTCTATATTGAGATTTATAACAATAAAGAACGCTTATCATACGAAATAAAGTTTTGTTCCATACTCGATAAGCTCAAATCCTAATTTCCTTATTTCCTACTGATGTAAAGCGGGCCGTAATTATATAAGCCGTGATATTTTCAACCACCGAGGTACATGCACTTCAAACGGACCAATCGAAGTCCACTCGAATTAATCCCAGTTTGCTTTAAATCTGCATACAGTAATGTAGAGCAGCGCAAATACTACTACCCGGATAATAGGACTGCCTCATAGTCGAGCGATGATCGGAGCTAGTGCTCCTTGAGTGAACCCATGATTATCTTTCGAAATGCTTACCGCTAACAGTCATACTCTCACATCGGATGGATTAGTGCATGGTTTGAACGGCAGAATATAGATCGGGTTTATTAAGGGTGCAATTCGGGTCTCGNCTTGGGACAAGTAATAAGAAATTAAAACTACCAAACTATCAAAAAAAAAGGGGTGTAAGTACCTGTTATTTTTTCCACATCAATAGTCTATCTATTCTAGTAGAAATTGTTAATCTGTTCTTTTTACCGAATATTCCACGCAATTCGCTCATAATCTCAGCTACACACTCTCCATGCTTGTAATGAATTTTCACAATCTTCACTCACACAACCCTCGCATAGCGCTCCATTTTGTCTAACGGCAACGTGTTTACTACAATATGTAACTCTTCACGATGGTGCCAACTCTTATGAATGAAAATGACGCACAATTTTATTCAAATTCTGCTTTACTTTTGGGACACTCTTTAGTAGCGATGAACCAATCTATAAATTCATATGCGGTATATGTCAGCAAAATGCTGTGACAGCATCGCCATTGTACGTTCAGCGTTTTAGGCACATGCAAGAAGAAAAACATTTTCTATATTGAGATTTATAACAATAAAGAACGCTTATCATACGAAATAAAGTTTTGTTCCATACTCGATAAGCTCAAATCCTAATTTCCTTATTTCCTACTGATGTAAAGCGGGCCGTAATTATATAAGCCGTGATATTTTCAACCACCGAGGTACATGCACTTCAAACGGACCAATCGAAGTCCACTCGAGTTAATCCCAGTTTGCTTTAAATCTACATACAGTAATGTAGAGCAGCGCAAATACTACTACCCGGATAATAGGACTGCCTCATAGTCGAGCGATGATCGGAGCTAGTGCTCCTTGAGTGAACCCATGATTATCTTTCGAAATGCTTACCGCTAACAGTCATACTCTCACATCGGATGGATTAGTGCGTGGTTTGAACGGCAGAATATAGATCGGGTTTATTAAGGGTGCATTTCGGGTCTCGATATCTCAAAGACTGCCGTTGATGCTCAAAGGAGGTGGGTAGTATTACGCAGCGCAGGAAAATTCTTAGTATGCACACGAGGATGTCGTTTTGATCGCGTATAACAAATGCTTTGGTGTCGGATGGGCCATAGTAGTGATCCAGTTTCTTTATTGACTTTCTTCCTTCGAAAAGTCAATAAAATTGGTCATTTATTTATTTAATCTATTTCCGTTCCGGCAATAAGACACTGTTGTATGCAGTAAAAAATAACATTGTGTTGAATTTAGATTTTAACAAGGAAATGAGTTTATCAACACAATTATGAATTATAAGAACTAAAATATGTGAGAATGAGAACATATTGTTTGAAAATCACTCCGCTGGTTGGTAATGTTAAGCATTTTTGAGTAACGGGTACACAAAGTTGTGTACAAACAAATACTTCGCGTCGATCAATTTATTCGAGACGAATCCAGCGACACCCTAATGTCTGCCCTGTCAGCCTGGCGTGCCTGGGAACAATCCACACACCGCTTGACTATAGATTTAGCATATTTCTGCTTCTACAACGCGTTATGTCGCTTACTAGCATTTATATTGTTTATTTATTTGCTAGTCGCCACAAAATTTCCGATGTCTATAGTCTGTTTGGTAATGAAAGAGAGTAATAAAACCCCGAGATAAGAACCAGCCATGTGCGTGGTAATATTCCGTTTCAGGTAATTATCGGGTAACACTAATGGTAACAGGTAATGGGTGTATATTAGTATATTTTACTGGATACATCATAGGGCAGGAGCCAGTGTATTGTGACAGATCAATCCAGTCTTAGAACTGAATATACGAAGACGTGCTAGTGCAGTAGAGTAAAATTCGACTTGTGTTTAGTGACTATTGTGCCAGTGGATATAATATTGTTTGGGTAAAATGTCGAGCTTATCAGATTACGTACCTGCTAAACGCGTGAAAAGATGTGCGCTGTCTCAGAATGAGAAGATTATTATATTAAATGTATTTAATGCATTGAAACACCAAAATCCTACCAACAGTGTTGACGACATCGTGGAAAAGTGTTCCAAAATGACAGGGATTGGAAAATCGACTATCTTGAGACTTTTAAATGAAACAAAAAATGAACAAGATACTGTAAATCCCCCAAAATCATCTACAGGGAGGTCAAAAGTCGTTATAGATAATTTCTTCAAAAATGTCATTCGCAGAAAAGTACACTTATTTTATTTTAAAAAAGAAATACCAACGCTAAACAAAATTTTAAGTGAACTTTCAGAGGACAACGATTTGCCAAAAATCAGTAGAAGCAAATTATGGGCTGTCTTACGAGAGTTGAATTTTTGCTGGGAAAAGCAGAACAGGAAGTCAGTTCTTATCGATAAAGATGAAATTATTTGTTGGCGAAGATCCTACTTACGATCAATTAGAAAATTCCGTGACGAAGGGAGGAACATTTATTATCTAGACGAAACTTGGATCAACGAAGGATATACTGTAACAAAAGTATGGCAACATAAAAATGTAAAAAGTTTTCGACAAGCATTTTTGGATGGACTTTCAACAAGGTTCAAGGCACCTTCAGGTAAAGGGCGAAGATTAATAGTGACACATATAGGTAGTGCCAGTGGTTTTGTAGATGGCGGTTTACTTTTATTTGAATCTAAAAATACAGGTGACTATCACGAAGACATGAACGCAGATGTTTTCGAAGAGTATTTTACACATATGTTGGATCTTATTCCTCCGGAGTCTGTGATTGTCATGGATAATGCCAGTTACCATTCACGGCAGACCGAGCGGACACTTGCGACTGCTTGGAGGAAAGCCGATATAATTCAATGATTATCCGGAAAAAACATTTCTTTTGAAACAAATATGGTGAAAAAGGAACTTTTGACACTTGTCAATCTTAATAAAGATCAGAGAAAATATGTTATCGATGAAATGGCAACAAATCGCCAAATAACGGTACTACGGTTACCACCATATCACTGTGAACTTAACCCAATCGAATTAGTCTGGGCGCAGATAAAAGGAGATGTAGCGCGAAATAGTACGACGTTTAAATTAAGTGACGTGAAAATTTTGTTAAAAAATTCCTTGGAGCGAGTATGTACAAAAAGGAGAGGAGAAAATGTGGGAACTCGATAATTTAATTGACGTTACTGTGGAACCTATCGTTATCAATCTAGGAGACGAAGATAATTCATCAGAATATTCAGAGGATGAATTTTAATATACCTACTTTTTTATTTTCTTTATTGTACATTTATACAACACTACATTTATTCACCATAATTTGAATTTTCAAAATACATGTATTTCTGTGTGGAATAAAAGTCTATTCATTAAATTTAAATAACTATTTTGATAATAATATTGAATAATTTTATTTGAATTACTAGAAACCCTCTTAACCCGGTTATGATGCTTAAAGTAGCCTCATGTTCTGAAATGCTGTTTTTATATTGTTTACTTATAAGAGAAATGGACCGAGAAATTGAAGCGACATAGACAAAGACGGATTGTCGGGGATTAAATTTTAGCTACCTGCTACAATTTAGTACAACCCGGTCGCACAAGGTTTTTTTTAAGTACACCTCATCTATACCGATAATACATAATATAAAAATATTGAATATAAGCACCAGTACTACATTTATTTACGATTTGCATACATAATAAGCTTTTATTACTCTCTTTCATTTCTAAACAGACTATAGTCATGACAACCGATATGCAGAGTGGTCCACCTAAGTGGGATTCTTCTGTAACTCTGCAACTGTAAAATTTATAAAAAAATGGTTTTAATAAAAGTTGCCTGGAATCATGTGGGCCATGTAAAGAAAATATGTTTAGCTTTGCTACACAACTACATAACGCTACATAACTTTGTTATTTTAAGTGCAACACCCTGTATATTACTGCGTTTTTAAATTTCTTGGTTAATACTAGGTAGAGTTTCTTAGATGCACATGGTGTTTAAAACTTACCGTTTTCGAGATAATCAGTTGTTTTTGAAAAAAAAATCGCAATTTCAGCTCTCTAAATGAGGATAGATAGCGTCCAAAACCGTAAGAGTTAGAAACCTGCAGTTTTCACAGTTCGTTTTGGCATAAATTCCTCTATTTTGACATCTGTGAGCAAAAACGTGTACGTTATTTAGACTCGGAAATACTGAGACCTGCATTTCATGATCCTACGAGTTGATTTTTTTTTTTTTTTCAAATGGAATGACCCTCACTAATTGACATGGGTGAATGCAAAATTCAGTGCCCTTTCGACCGATATAAGGTTGTCCATACGTATCTTTAACAGTTTTCCAGAAAAGTCAGTGTTTTTTTAATATAACTTCCCGTACATTTGTCCAAATAATAATATTCTGTTTATCTAGATTTTAAATACTTCTAAACGTCTACTATATTTTAAATTTTTGCACAGTAATCCTCACTGCCTGCCTGAGAACCTAAAAAAAATTGATATAAAGAAAAGTAATTATCTAAATTTAATATTTTTGTAACTTTTACATATTTCGCAAGATTGTAATTAAAATTTTCACTTTTATTAATTGCCGCTTTTTAAACATAGACACTGTTATATTCATTTCTACGCATTTCATTTTAATCCTTTAAAGAATCGTCCTTTGTAAGAGAATAAGCAAAGTAAGACATTAGACATAAGGTAAATTAAAACACCAAGTGAAATAAGGCCTCTCTAGTTATAAATTTTTTCCGTGTCTGAAATTTTTTGCGAGAACTGCTGTACAGTCGTTAATAAATTAACACCGTTAAGAAATTCTGGAAGGGAATGTTCCCTTTCATTTCCGAAGCAGAACGTAAAAATGAGAAACGTAAAAATCCATAAATTTCATAAATGTAGGACCTTGGTTCTTTACTGGCGCCCTCCTTTTCCTTATTTGCTTTTCTGTTAATTAAAACTGTAAAACAGGTTTTCATCCTTCAGGCAGCGTTTTATAAAATTAATAAATGCAGTTATGAAATCCGATACGCCAATATAAGACTGATGATCGTTAATAACTTGTAAGTGAATAACGAAGGAATTTCTAATGTAGGAATTCTGTACAAATTATTAAAAAATTCCTCTGACAAAAAATTGCTGACTTTCCTAAATCTCGCATTTACGTCTGTTCGATCGAACTGTTTATTACATTATATAGGCCAATCATTATAGCTTCTTTTCGGGAAAAAAATACTATTAGAAGTTTCTCTGCGGAATATTGTTCAGAAACGTGTTATAAACAAAATATCAAAAAATCAACTCGAGACTAGTTGGGAAACTTTGTTAAAACAATGGTCAAAATTATGGAAAAGTAGTTTTTCGACTGGCGTAAAAAAACTGTTATTCATAGAGAAAAAAAGGTTTATACAAAAAAGGTAGGTATTAAATAAATCTGTAAAATAAGACAAGTCCGATTAAATTCCGATAATTTGTTTATGCGCAAGAGCTCAAAAATGGTCGAAATTGTCCGCTTTTTTCAATTGCTAATAATTAATGCAATTTTCATCGCAGACACTTGTAATTCAGGATTTTTGAAGCTTTTTGCACCCTTAATAAGTGGTAAAAATTTCAGCCCAAAAACTTCATTAGCTTGGCGTTGGCGGAATTTGTTATCTAAGAAGATGCTATTTTCAATTCATTTTTCCCAAGCTCACAGGCGTTGTAGGGTTTCGATCATTAGTTGTTTTTGTACCTAAATAGTTGTATTGACATATGCATTTACTGATAATTTAATTTTTCAAATTTAATTTGTTTAAAAATGACTGAAAAAATGTTAATATTTATTACATCGTTAAGCGCGCATGCTAAGCCTCGCCTTCCCCACTCGTTCGCTAGACCAAGTAATAGAACGCATCGCCGCTATCTTCTTTTTCGAAATTAAATAGTTGAATTCACCTTAATGTTAATGTAGGACATGAAAATATAGCTCTTAATGTATACTCTCTCCAAATTTCGGCTCTTAATATTAATAATTAAGGTCACTGCGATTAAATAAATAAAAAAAATTATCTCAGCTTCTAATCAACTTACAACAACGATTTTTTTTTAAATTCGAAGAAAACTAAAGTATAGAGGTTACTATTTTATTTTATAATAATTACCTATCTTAACAATTTAATAAATATTAACATTTTTTCAGTCATTTTTAAACAAATTAAATTTGAAAAACTAAATTCTCAGTAAATGCATATGTCAATACAACTATTTAGGTACAAAAACAACTAATGATCGAAACCCTACAACGCCTGTGAGCTTGGGAAAAATGAATTGAAAATAGCATCTTCTTAGATAACAAATTCCGCCAACGCCAAACCAATGAAGCTTTCGAGCTGAAATTTTTACCACTTATTAAGGGTGTAAAAAGCCTCAAAAATCCTGAATTACAAGTGTCTGCGATGAAAATTGCATTAATTATTAGCAATTGAAAAAAACGGCAATTTTCGACCATTTTTGAGCTCTTGTGCATAAACAAATTATCGGAATTTAATCGGACTTTTTTCATTTTATAGGCTTATTTAGTACCTACCTTTTTTGTATAAACTTTTTTTCGCTGTGAATAATAGCTTTTTTACGTGAGTCAAAAAACCACTTTTCCATAACTTTGACCACTGTTAAAACAAAGTTTCCCAACTAGCCTCGAGTTGATTTTTTTATATTTTATTTATACTTCTAATAGTATTTTTTCCCGAAACAGGCTCTTTCATGTCTATAATGACTGGGCTAATATGAATAAATGATGTTTTTTTGAAGATAAACACCTTACAAATTTTATTTTAAATTTCACTGAGGAAGCAGAAACTGCCAAGGATCGAGATACTTGCCATTGATTATTTAAGTAATATAAATAAAATAAACCTAAAAATAGGTACATTATTGTTATACAAAGTTCAAATTGTTGACTGTGTACCCACGATTTTTCCTGGATATAAAAATCTTTTTTTGTGTGTATATTTATCAGAAAATGTACCTAATAAATACGATATTAATAGGAAATTTTGACTTTAAAGATGTTTTTGTGTATGAAACAGTCATAAAAGTAAAAAAATGGATACAACAACGTGAATATCAAAATGATATAATGCACAAAAATTTGTAATTCCAATTCTGCAAAATGAATAAAAATTTAAAAAAATTGTTTCCATCAAATTGTCTCAATATTGAGTCAAACGAAAATAGGAATAAGTTCGAAATGTAGATATAATTTTATGTTGGTCGAGATAGAATGTCTTAAAATACCATTAATTAGAAATAAAATAGTTTATTACTGTATGAAATATTTGTAATTTGTATACATAAGTATTCTATACTTATGTATACAAATTACACAAATTTTTCATAGATTTTGGATAAATGTTTTCACGTAACTATGTTTTGTCTTTTTCTCATTTGTACTTGGCAAAAAGTTTCTAAGGAACTTTCTTGCGGTTTCAAAGCACTACTGGGAAAAATAAATTAATGTCTTCTGAAAACACAAACATTTTATCACCAATAGTAAAGAAAATAGAAGAAAGTGTGCCTGTGTTATCTTTGTCACTATGGCTCTAAGGAGGACACCCTGTTCTTGTGACAGACACCACAGTTACTCGCAGCACTCAGGTCGTATGAGCCATTGTGCATGTCGCTAATAATAGTTTTTTTTTAAAACAATACAGTGGTTCGTGCGAAGGCAAGCATTAGCTCTGCTGGAATCACTCTAATGTCCAAAAGTGACAGAAATATTCTTCTTAAAATGGGTCAAAAAACAAGAAAATACTTTTTATTTTGCCAAAAACTAAGTTCTCAGTATTTTGCAAGTTTTTTGTTAATAAAAAACTTATCGACCTCCGGGCAAACTTCTACCCAAAAAATTCGTGTTCTGCAGCTCAAAATACACAAAAACACTTGGGTAACTCCATCTAAATGAAGGAGGCAATTGGGACCCCCCCGGCTACAGGACTAATATGATATAAACTTAAAATAAATCATTTAACATTAGTTTTAAGGACTTACTAATAACATTGAATACATCACAATGACTTTGTATATTGTTGCAAATTGTACATAATTTAAATAGTGGGGAATTTAAGTGGTAATTTGTGGTAGCTATTGCTAAGTGAAAAGTTCTATAAATTCTAGTAGAGTACGAAGGTACACTGAAAGAAATGGGCTTATTAAACTGTTTATCTAGAATAATGTGTATAGCGCATATTAAAACTTTTATACCAATATACAACTTTTATTAAAAAAAGCAATCATCTCCATACTCATTATTCAATCAGTTTAACTGGAAGGTGCTTAATACACCTTATGCATCTATGAAATAAAGGTTATAATGAATTACTTATACATTATTAGGTGTTATAGACTTTATATTCCAGTTGTATAGTAGGGAAGATTTGTTGTATAAAGACCAGTATCCGAATTTGTATATAACAATTGTATTAACAGAATTATTCGTTCTTATACTGAATATGTTTCCGTTTTTAACGTGTAAAACGCATCTTATAATGGTTAAGTGATCGTCACCTCTCGGTGCATAATCGGTTATGATCGTTGTTAAGTTATATTCATAGTCTTGTAATAATAATCATATGTCAGACCCGAGAGCGAAGTGCGCCGACTCAATAAGAAACCTGGCTATTCCAGCCGCTGATTTAGGGTTCGCCGCACGAGCTCATCCCTTCTAAGATTTCAGTAGCATGCTATGCATGAAGCAGAACGGTACTCAACTATCTTATACAGTCCACTTTTATTGTCCATACATGTTCAATCATTGTCAAAATAAACACACAAAACCACAACGTCTTTATTATCTTTACTCAAGAAGAGAAAATACAACAATCGTAAAATTTCCGACAGTCCGCTGTGCATCGACTTACACACGTCTAGTTTGATGAAAATGGACAGTATATGCACATGTTTTGTGGGATACATGATCATATCGCGTTGTGTGAAATGGAAAATTATTATGTAAGTATCTAACTGTTTTATGGCTTGTAATTGTTTTGTTTTTTCAAATGTAAATCTTGTCTAAATCTTAAAAATTATTATTTTGTAGGTCCTATTAGAAATCGCTGATGTTAAGTTTTACATAAGATGGAGGAACAGAAGGTTAACGGTGACAAAGAAGAGCATGGGTATAAAGTCAATCAACCAGAGGAAATAAAATTATATGGAAAGAAGCTCAACCTTTCTGGGGATGCTTCATTCTTAAGGTGGAAGAGTTATAGTGCAAATTCTCATGTAATACAAGAAAATACGGGTGCATCGTTGCTAAGAAAATAAACTGGACAGTTTTGGGAGCGATTTGTCATCATTTTTAATGCTTAAAAGTATGTTTTATGTATGTTTACATTAGAACCTTAGCTTGTAATTACAGTTATCCAATAAAATTTCTGAAAACTTAATGACATATGTTTTTAACTCATACAGAGTATACAACAGTTTAATACATTTATTATTATAAAACTTATAACCAGTACTAGATGTTCTAATAACGATATGGAACACTTTAATAACAGTTATTGCTATTATTTCGTAAAGGGTATAAAAAACGTTGTATACTAGTTATACAATAATTTAATAAAGAATAGGGTTTATAGTCACTATACAACTGTGCTAGCAGTACGCGTTTTATATCCAATATTCACCTGTTTAACTGTCACATATAGTATACAATGGTCTTATAATGGTATATAGAATTCTAATAAAGAATAAAACGCATTTCTTTCAGTGTACGTAATAAAGAAGGAAACTTACAATTATCCACCATACCATGTATCATTTTATGCAAATATATGACAAGATTACATTTTATGCGACTTTCAAGTAATTTAAGATCATACTTTTCCCTTAACATCGACTTTTCTTGAATATAATCATAAATTCCATTCACTTTATAAGACAAATATCGTAAAGCCTTATTTTGCACTCTTTCAATCAAGTTAATATAAACAGCATAATGTGGTGTCCAAATCACTAAATAATATTCTATGATAAAGATACGAACGTATACTTTTTTGAAAAATGTTCTGAATAAATTATGGATCTATATCTCCAATATTTGTTATTACGATGTAACATTCATTATAGTCTTTCCGAAGTCAGTTGAACATGTATAAAAACGTCTAGCAATAAAATTTAGTGACTTTCATAGGCGTCCCTAAAAAAGTTTTTCCAGATTGTTGCACTGCACTGCTAGGCCATTTGTTGGCAAGCGAATTTATGGGAACAAGTTTTTCAAATATTTCATTGCCAAGTTGCTGCGTCAGCGGCCGAACCTGGTACATACTGCCAACCTCTTCGTCCTTCATTAGAGATCAGACTATACCACTCATACTTTTCAAAAAAATATCTATTACTGCATTCCACACGTCATACACTTCAAAAGCCTTATTACTAACCTACAATTTCAGTATCTTTGAGGACTACCTTTATGATAAAATTCGAAAACCTTGCATTGTTTGGGTGTATTTGCCGCGCTTGTCAGAGGTTTTAATATTGGCCGCAGCGAAAATCGCGTAATTGTTCCCTTTGTCGACAAAAGTCATCGGTTTGAAAGGCGGCCACATTTACTTAAACCAATCTCGTTCCTGTGAAAATATGGGATGTATATGAAAATTAAATAAACCCACATCCATTCTGTTTGCCGACGCCAGCCAAGCCGTCTAATCGTCAGAGGAAAATCTTTACTAGGGTTTAGGTTTGAGCTTCGTATTTGTGACGTCTCTCGTAATAACTTCCTCTAGATTCCGTACAATTTAATTAATCTCGATACGAAACAAAATAATCATCTCCTGCCTGGAATTAAATCTACGTCGTAAAGTTTAAATGTCAGTTTCAATATTTGGCCAGCCATACGGGAGCAGTTAATGTTTGGTGTTTTGTTGAGGAAGGAAGGTTCCTCAAGTCAGACCGAGGTGATTGATGCCTCTAGTAAGTGTTGCTGTTTTTAATATACTGAATTGGAACATACAACAACAGTTAAATTTAGTTTGAGTTGGAATAAAAAAAAAATTGGTTGGTACAGAGGATTGGAAATTGTATTAAAGAGATGAGAAAGCTCCCATCGTCTACATGGTGCAAGAAGTTTGACTGCCATTACTTCAGTCTGAGATAGAACAATCATAAATGAACAAAAAAGTTGTAGAAAACACCTCAAGAAAAGGAAATAGTGGTACGCAAAAAACTCTCCGGCACAGTCCAATCCAAATACCAATTGAATTGCGTATTGGTGATAGGTGAACACCTTAGTACCTCGTGTTAATAAACATTTACACACGGTCGATAGCCGCACGGTTTAAGACGTCAGTACTTAAATCGATGTGTCGATCTGCCCGGGTTTCGAATCCCGCGTCCGGTAGAGCGTAGATTAGCTATGCTTGTACGGAGGATTGGCACCCTCTGTGCAGGTATGGTAGGGTGGAAGAATGTTGGCTTGGGTCAATGTGAGAGATTGACACCGGTTGGCATTTGACCACCCCCCTAATTAATGAGGTTTTCCGAGTTTCCCTTATATACGTGGCATAAATACGCCACGTATACACATCTCTGAAGCTGTAATATAAGTAAAAATATTTTTCCATCGGTGATTGTAACTTACTACACTTAAAATATAAAATATACATAAGTACAACTATGAGAATATCAGGTAAAATGAAACCCAACCCCTTAATTTATACGCCAGTGTAACCTTGAGACAACATCTGTCTCCCTGTTCAATTGTCAAGAAGAAGAAGAAGATCAAGAAGAAGTATTTGAAGGTTATGAATCAGACGAATAAATTCCTCTACTTTTTTTTTAATTTCCATCGCTTTTATCATTTCCAACCCATCTGTTATTATGCAATAGTTTCAAACTAAACAGAATCACAACAGACCCGTGGAATAGGCCTACTGGGGAAACCACGTTAAAAAATACGCGCTAAGTACACAACCTCATAGGTGGCGTTGAAACGTGTGCATATTATGACGATTAACTTTTTGAATTGTTATATCTCAAAAACGGTGGCACTTAGGAAAAAAGTATTGATACATTTTTTATAGATAATTTTATGGTCTACAATTTTTGTCAGAAGTGATTTTATGATAAAACTTACCGTTTAGCTGAAAATCGCAAAAAAAACATTTTTTTTACGTTTGACCTCGAGTAAATTTTTTTCCGAGTACTGGAACGATGAGGAATTTTAATATGTTATTTTTAATTATCTTTTGAACAACTTTACTCACTTTCAGCTTGTTGTAAATTTATGTATTTTTGAATGTCTAGATTGATTGGACTATTATGCCAATATTCCTTAATGAATCGAACTTTTGTACATCTAGTTGGAGACTTTGATAATTTTTTTCTCGGAAATGGTTGAGTTTAGGACCCATGACATATAAAGTTTTTTGTTTATTTTAATATATTCTATCATCTGTTAAATTTAAGGCTGTCAAACTTTTAACACCCTGTATACAGAGGAATCAAAATAGAAAAATTATAAAGTAGGTCGAAGTTACTAAAAAACTACATGCACATTTAATAAATCAAGACAACGCATACAATTACAAAACAAATTGATTTCCATGCTCAAAGATTAAAATGTCACATCAGTAGAAAATTCTGTAAAGATATCCTTGGTATTATGAAATCAAATTAATAAAATAAAAGAAATACAAAATTTAGTAAAGGCAAACTAGTAAAACCACAAAATTGTAGATGAAAAGGAACATTTGGAAAAATATATCTAAATGATTGTGTAAAAGTAGGGAAAGTAATGATATAAGAAAAATAATTGTAAAGTTTTTAGTTTTACGAAGCGAAAATAAAGGTGCGAAAAGCCGAAACTCAAGAAACTTCATCGTAATCCAGCCAGTTAAATTGTACCAAAATAAAGAGAAAATTTAGGGACATATCAAACAGTGGAAGAATTTTCCATACAAAATTTCCATATAACATGACATTCTACAAAAGTCTTTAACATTTTTCTGTGTCTGAATGTCATCTTTCAGTCGTATCAAACCACTTAAAAAGAAATAAATCAAACTGAAGTAAATAGTACCTATCAGTAAAAACTAATTAACGTTAACCTATTTTATAGAAGTGAAAGTACATTAAAATAAAAATAATATAGAATTAAAATAAGTAAAAAAAAAATATTGAAATAAATTTCACCACAAAACTTTTGATCAGAATTAAAAATCATAATTAGAAATAAAAAAAAATCATAAACCAAATTTTTTTATTATAGCGATAAAAAATAGATGTACACAAAAAACTGGCGCCTAATGTGGGATCAGTTAAAATAAGAAATCATAATTAAAAATATACATCTAACCTTTATAATAAATAATTTTTTCCTGCGTAATATAATGTGCCAAAATAAAACAAAAATAATTTTTACAAATTTTACATTCTGATACCTACGTGGTTTTTTTCATTTTTTCACTTTCAAAACATTTGAATGTCAAATCTACTCTCAAACTTCTCAAGTTGGTGTAGAATAGAACTGACTATTATGAAAAACAAATAACTCTTTTTGAAATTATAATAAAATCTGGAATAATAAATCGGTAATAATCGTCTGCACACTAATATTAACGAAATTGTACATGCTTGCTTTGATTTTTCGTACCAAGCTGTCATATTTACATCACACAGAAAGTTACGAAAGTAACCTGTTTATACTGATTGATTATTCTGTCATTTCACATAACATCGCGCTGTTTACTTGCAACTCCGTCCCTTCTGTCACGATTCATCTTTATCACGGGCAAGAACGGTCGTGCGCGGGCCGCTTTAGCCCGGTGATATACCGCGGCGGAAAAGGAAGAATAATTTACGCGGCCCTACGCAAGAATCCAATAAAAACTTCCAAGTACATCCTTCTACTTGACGCACCCATGCATAAATGAAACAGACACCTGTATCGTGCATATTTGATATCCCCATCGGCTTACCAGATAACGTAATCGGATTTGAATCCCATTTATTTATTAGAACAATCTTAGAAGTGTTTTGGGTATAACTTATCGATCATCTGGGCCGTCCCTCGAACGCCGCTATCGAGAGGGTCCAAGTCTTAAAATATATTACTTGGTTGAATGTGGGCGTTACTACGAAGTATTATCCTCGCTAGATGTCATATTAATTGAATGTGGTTATAGATTTTCTACGAAATCATGTCTCTTTCGGCTGTCATATTGAAAAGCACTATTTTATCGTTTCTTTTTGAGGTGAGAAAATGAAGTTTGTAGGGGATTTAGTTAATAAGTTTGTTCTAGGTGCATCACAGTAAAATAAAGGGGTTGATTTGCTCCATTGTGTCCACCTAAATAATAGACGGGTGACATGTCACTGTTTATTACGAGTTCCAATACTAAAGTATGGGTGCAGTTATACAAGTTACAAAATAGGAACTAACGGTCCGCCACTGTTAACTCTAGCAACCTGTTCACTACTTTTCTTTCAAAACAATAATAATGACAATAATAATAAAAGCCACGCGGTTATAGGTGTCTCATCAATTGAATGATGCCGTTGCTTGTCTATCAGTTTTGTTCCGTTCAGGGGCGTTCCCGTGTGCGTTTCTCTATCCTATCAGTTTACTTTTTACCAAACATGACCAAATGAGGAAGTATTTACAAAATTTGGATAATGATGGTTCTTCACATACAGGCTAAAACTAAACACCTAAATAGATAACAATTTGGTACTCTAAATATTTTTGAAACATAAACAAAACGGTGCCGGTGTTCATAAAAGTGATGCCGACATATATTGTAACGAATTGGAAATGTACACAAAGAATCACGAATGAAAAGTTACCTGACCGAACTTTGGATCATAAATAAGAATTAATTATTAATATAGCAAACAATAAAATATTATAAAATTGTTAATATAAAGATTCTGAATATAAAATAAGTAACAATTAATGATATCACATAGTATAAAACTGATAATTTTAATTTAATTCACAAATACAAAATAAATTTTTCAAAATTTTAATTTAATTCACAAATACAAAATAAATTTTTCAAAAAAATGCATGGCATCGACACTTGTTAACACGCAGTACAGTGAGAAAACAGAATTTAAACCTAGAGTGACGTATATCAAATAAAAGCCCAATATCCATAGATGAATCTGGTATGCATATTTTGGGAAGACGAGTAACTGTATAGACGATATCTTAAATGAACGTAAATTATATATGAAATTTTTTTATCAAATGTCAAAACTAAAATTGGCTTTACAAGTACCTGGAGATAACCTAGAAAAAGAACATAAAATAAGGAATATTTTAATAATTAGTAATAGAATTGTATGTTAAACTAAGAGGACATTTGTAACAAATGTATTTGTTATATGCAGTGCAGTTAAAAGTGGTGTTAAAAAAAGGACATCCAAGGACTGGAATTTCTGTGAAGGGACCTTATGAAAAATTAAGACCAAAAAAATCCAGAAAGACGGAGAAACAAAAGTTTATTCCATTTTCTATCTAATGAGAGAACAAAAGAAAGACTTGCAAGACCACACAAAGGTACATGCACCCTTTGTTAAATTTCTACAATTGCCATAAGTCCGATGTGTAATCAACACATCCTAGTGCCTTGTATTGCTGAACATTGCTAATGAAATATTCTTCCACACAGTAATCGTAGGCAATAAAATTACTTTTACAAGGTAAGGCCATTAACTTACATTTGGTTATATACCTATCTTAATATTAAGAGACAATTGGTTTAATTTAGACCATGAAAATATCTGAGGCACATCTGAAGGTGATCGCACTTTATTGCCGAATAGAGTTTGAAGTGATCAGCAAACAGGAATTTTCCACATGAGGCAACATCCGAACTATCGTTAATAAAAAGCAAAAATAAGGACGGTCCTAAACTGGAACCTTGTGGAACACCCGAGGAAAGTGTATATTTGTTAAATAAGACTCCAGGAGTCTAATTAGAGAATCTGAGAAACGGAAAATAGTTTAGTGTTGATGTGACAGTGGTTCGATACATTTTTTTTATGGAAAAAAAAATATCTCAAGCAAGTATGTGTATTACTAATCATATTAGAACAAATGGTGATAGATTTTAGTTCATTTTTCCTTTTTTTCGAAAATATTAAACCTATGTTTTGAGCCAACAGCCAACAAGTGAAATCTTGCTCAGATGGTTGAATGTGATATGCAAAATGTTTAATTTGGAGTGCAAAACTCATATGATAGACACTGTCTTTTGATCATATCTTCCATTATTATAGAGTTAAACCCACCAAACTCTATATCACTATAATTGGGTATAATTGGGATAAATTTGGGTAATTTTTTATCGCGATGTTTAATTGTTTTTTCAACAGTGTTTGTATTTGCCATTCATTTCTTAAAAATTAAGAACCATACGTTCAATATACAGGTTGTTAGATATTTGACAGACGATAGAATACATTAAAATAAACAAAAAAAAACCTTATATGACATGGGCCTAAACTCAACCATGTCCGAGAAAAAAATTATCAAAATCTCCAACTTGAAGTACAAAAATTCGATTAATTAAGGAATATTGACAAAACTGCGTGCATAGAATACCATAAAATACTTTTTTGAACTTCTTTACGCTTAATTCTAAAAAATAATTAGCGTTGTAATAAATTTAAAACTCGATAAAATTCATATCCAGCAATGCGACAACGGCGCGGCGGATAACACGAGGTACTAAACTGTCCAGCAATACGCAGTTCAGTTGGTATCTGGAATGGGACCGTGTCTGAGTGTTTTTTGCGAACTACTATTTTCTTTTCTTGAGGTGTTTTCCAGCGAGCGCGCGAGAATTGTATTCGAAGGTGTCGTACGTGCATCGAAAATGGTGGTGAACAATTTGAGCATATGTTGTAGTTTGTTTTGTACTTGTGCGTTTAATTACTGAATTTTGCTTGGTACCTAAATTATTTTTACTACGTATGATTATTTGGACGACGTGAATTTTTGGGTACTTTAATTACAGATTTTTGAAATTCATAATTTGATTAAAAGTTAAGTTTCTGTTTTAAGAGATTCATAATTACTAAAATTCGAGCTAAAATTTAAGCACAACACCATCTTCGTGCTACAAAATCGATACATTTTATTTTATTTATTTAAAAACTGGAAAACGATTGTCTTGAAATTTACTAAATGTTTCACAATAATAGTTGTTTACATTTTCCCGTAGGACAAGTCGCTATTGTCACCTTGTGATGAAACTACCCAGTATTAATACTCGCCGTATTTTGAAAACTGGTCTGGAAACTAGTCTTACGCCCTTGTAATATACAACTTTTTTTGTTCATTTATGATTACTCTTATCTCATGCTGAAGTAATGGCAGTAAAACTTCTTACACCCTGTATATCAGTTGACCCTACATTTGAAGGCACTGAACATCATCTTCAAATAGTAAAATGCCAAAAAAACGTATATTTTATCGATCATCTCACATATAGTACAAAAGTCAATTCAGTCTGATCCCTAGTAACGTAATTCTCTACGATTTTGAATACCTCAACAACTGCAATTGACGGTGATTGACAAAAACGTGAAATGTAAGAATATCTCATTTTCTTGAACTGCCTGAAAGCTTGCCGACTACTTTAATAAATATTCTTCCTCCTTGACATGAATTCTGTTGTATATTTTGTATAAAAAAATTTGGAAGAAGCCTTCCATGGCAACATTCTACTGAAACGTAAAGCAAATACTTACGAATTATTATACTGAATTACATCTTTTTCAGGTGTAATTCAGAAAGCGTAAGTTATATTTCAGAATAATTTGTTTAGTTTACAAAATGTACATTGTCCTTATATTTCAAAATCTGACAGATATACAAGGATAAATCAAATATAAACGGGATTTTTGGTCCTGAACGTCTACGGTTGGTAGGACTGTGCCCGCGCTTCTATTCGCGTGCGTATTCTTAGGTGGGGTCGTTAATTATAAAATTTGCTCGTGAATTTACTGGAAAAGCTGTACTTAACTATTAATGCATCAATGTAGCAGCTTGGAAAATTATTAACATTCTGTTTGCTTCGAACTTCCTCTCATAAAAATAAATAAATTGTCGTGCGTACACACTGAAAGAAATGGGCTTATTAAACTGTTTATCTAGAATAATGTGTATAGCGCATATTAACACTTTTATAACCAATATACAACTTATATTAAAAAAAGCAATCATCTCCATACTCATTATTCAATCAGTTTAACTGGAAGGTGCTTAATACACCTTATGCATCTATGAAATAAAGGTTATAATGAATTACTTATACATTATTAGGTGTTATAGACTTTATATTCCAGTTGTATAGTAGGGAAGATTTGTTGTATAAAGACCAGTATCCGAATTTGTATATAACAATTGTATTAACAGAATTATTCGTTCTTATACTGAATATGTTTCCGTTTTTAACGTGTAAAACGCATCTTATAATGGTTAAGTGATCGTCACCTCTCGGTGCATAATCGGTTATGATCGTTGTTAAGTTATATTCATAGTCTTGTAATAATAATCATATGTCAGACCCGAGAGCGAAGTGCGCCGACTCAATAAGAAACCTGGCTATTCCAGCCGCTGATTTAGGGTTCGCCGCACGAGCTCATCCCTTCTAAGATTTCAGTAGCATGCTATGCATGAAGCAGAACGGTACTCAACTATCTTATACAGTCCACTTTTATTGTCCATACATGTTCAATCATTGTCAAAATAAACACACAAAACCACAACGTCTTTATTATCTTTACTCAAGAAGAGAAAATACAACAATCGTAAAATTTCCGACAGTCCGCTGTGCATCGACTTACACACGTCTAGTTTGATGAAAATGGACAGTATATGCACATGTTTTGTGGGATACATGATCATATCGCGTTGTGTGAAATGGAAAATTATTATGTAAGTATCTAACTGTTTTATGGCTTGTAATTGTTTTGTTTTTTCAAATGTAAATCTTGTCTAAATCTTAAAAATTATTATTTTGTAGGTCCTATTAGAAATCGCTGATGTTAAGTTTTACATAAGATGGAGGAACAGAAGGTTAACGGTGACAAAGAAGAGCATGGGTATAAAGTCAATCAACCAGAGGAAATAAAATTATATGGAAAGAAGCTCAACCTTTCTGGGGATGCTTCATTCTTAAGGTGGAAGAGTTATAGTGCAAATTCTCATGTAATACAAGAAAATACGGGTGCATCGTTGCTAAGAAAATAAACTGGACAGTTTTGGGAGCGATTTGTCATCATTTTTAATGCTTAAAAGTATGTTTTATGTATGTTTACATTAGAACCTTAGCTTGTAATTACAGTTATCCAATAAAATTTCTGAAAACTTAATGACATATGTTTTTAACTCATACAGAGTATACAACAGTTTAATACATTTATTATTATAAAACTTATAACCAGTACTAGATGTTCTAATAACGATATGGAACACTTTAATAACAGTTATTGCTATTATTTCGTAAAGGGTATAAAAAACGTTGTATACTAGTTAAACAATAATTTAATAAAGAATAATGTTTATAGTCACTATACAACTGTGCTAGCAATACGCGTTTTATATCCAATATTCACCTATTTAACTGTCACATATAGTATACAATGGTCTTATAATGGTATATAGAATTATAATAAAGAATAAAACGCATTTCTTTCAGTGCAGTTTTTCAACATGAAATATTTTCCTAGCGAATATATGCAACGGTCGCCTTTTCATACACGTGTAAAATACATAAAGAACATCCCAGGAAAGCCTTATCAGCCTTTATATCGACTAGACGTCATGTTATGTGTTTTTATTCGCCATATTTTTATTTTATGGGGATGGGTTCAAATGGGTCATTTCCTTCTGTGTCCCGCAGGGGACCCGCGGTGCTTCCTGGAGCCGGCGCTTCTATGCCATCCGCTCCGTGGACGTCCCCCGGACGGCTTTCGGTTTAGCCGGCTTGAACAGCAATAATGTAAATTTTGGAATATTCCTAGTGGAAGTTTCTTTTTTATTTATGGCGCTTTATGTGCGATTTAACAGACACCGCTGCGTTAGTGGCTCGCGAAATTATCAACGTGCCGTACGGTTTATTTTAAGACCATATGTAGCATAAATATGGCTTCTTANTGGAATATTCCTAGTGGAAGTTTCTTTTTTATTTATGGCGCTTTATGTGCGATTTAACAGACACCGCTGCGTTAGTGGCTCGCGAAATTATCAACGTGCCGTACGGTTTATTTTAAGACCTTATGTAGCATAAATATGTTTTTTTAACCGTTTTCTTTTTGTTGTGGAATACATTTTTGTAAAACTGTCATTAAAAATTACATTTTTAGTTCATGGATAAGTGTACTAAAAATTCACTTTTATAATGTTACGTGTCAATAACACTAGTGTTAAAAATAAAATGCTGTGCAGGGTGTTAAAAATAAGAGTGTAAAATATTTAAGGACGTAATAGTATGAACCAAAATAAGCAGAAAAGTCTCAATAAACATGGGTCCGTAAAGTAACGGTTGCGGAGATATGGAATGTTTTATGTTTTTTGGCCCCTTTTTTTATTTTGCAAAAACGTTGTGTATTTTCTTATAATAGTTGGTTGATGTTTAGTGAAATAAACAGTACGTATTTGACAGTTGTTCTCAGTGCACAAGTTTTCTTTCGCTATGGCTGGTTACTCTAACGCAGAATTAACAGACATGCATTTCATGTATGGTCGTGCTAATGGGAACGCCACCGAAGCGCGACGTCTTTATGTTGACGCTTATCCAAATCGCCAGATTCCTTCACAACGCATGTTTGGAAGAATTCACCAAAGATTGCGTGATACCGGTTCCTTGAGCAAACAGTGCCATTTATCCGGAAGACCAAGGTCGGTATCCACTCCTAGAGCAGAAGAAGAAATTCTAGCACTGGTAGAGCAGAATCCAGGTACGAGTGTGCGGAGAATATCAGCCGAGGTAGGAATTAGTGGTCCTCTTGTTTGGAGAATCCTTCACGAGCAACTGCTTTATCCATACCATGTGCAACGAGTACAGGCCTTAAATCCAATAAATGATCATCAAGCACGTTTGGTTTTTTGCCGCTGGTTTCTACGTCATGATGCTGAAGACCCTCGTTTTCTTGCAAACATTCTTTTTACTGATGAGGCCGGGTTCACAAGAAATGGAGTGTTTAATTTTCACAATACGCATATTTGGGCCGACGAAAATCCTCATGCTCTAATAGAATCTGGACATCAGGCACGTTTTTCATTAAACATTTGGATGGGTATTGTAGGTGACAGGTTTCTAGGTCCTGTTGTTTTACCAAACCGATTAACAGGCGCTGCTTACCTCAACTTTCTGCAGAACACACTGTATGAGTTTTTGGAAGACATTCCTTTGAATCAGAGGCAACAAATGTGGTTCCAGCATGATGGTGCTCCAGCTCATTTTTCCATGGCCGTTAGAGAGCATTTACACCAAACTTTTCCACATAGATGGGTAGGAAGGGCCGGACCTGTTTTATGGCCTCCAAGATCGCCTGATCTGAACCCTCTAGATTTCTTTGTTTGGGGATATTTGAAGACATTAGTGTATGGTACTCCTGTAAATAGCCTGGAAGAGCTGCAGCTACGGATTAATCAAAAGTGTCAAGAAATCCAAACCAAGGAGGGTGTTTTCGAAAGAGTTCGAATATCGTTGAGACGAAGATGTCGTGCCTGCTTGGAAATGGACGGAGGGCACTTTGAACATCTTCTGTAACTTTGTTTTTTGTATGTTAAAAGCTTCCTTTGTCGGTTTATTCCTAATGAAATAAAATGTTTGAAAAACGAATAGTGATCCATATCTCCGCAACCATTACTTTGCGGACCCATGTTTATTAAGATTTTTCTGCTTTTTTTGGTTCATACCATTACCTCCTGAAATATTTTACACTCTTTTTTTAACACCCTGTATAATAGTAATATATGTTCTTCTCAAGATAATAGAATGCTTTATTGATAAATTTAGAAGGAATATACAGGGTGTCCCATTAATATTGCGAAAACATTCAGGGGGAGTTTCCTTGACCAAAAATAAGAAAGTTCCTATAAACCTATGTCCGAAAATGCTTCGTTTCGGAAATTTAGAGAAAATACAAGGTTTTTTTACTAATATCTGGGGAACACTAATTCCGATTTTTTGAAATTTGGAATGTTTGTTTATAAGAATGGTAGACCTCTTTTGAGGTAATTTGATTTATTTTATCTATTCCAGCGGCGTCCGAGGACTCACTCCTGTTGAATTAATAAGTAAACATATGAGACGTCACTGCTTTTTCTTAGGTGTCATATTTTTTTCTAATTATGCGATTAAAAATACAACTTTTTTGACTCTTTACCTTTTTTGATATCTTACTTCGTTTTCGAGCAAAAAATTAATATCCTTTTATGTGCACATTCTTAAGGGAGGTAGAAAAAAAAATAGAAAATCAATGTTTTAGTTATTTACTAATCAACTTTAACAACAGATTTGAGGGAAAAACAATTTATCAAGCTGAGAAACAATAACTCACTAAATAATATTTTTTTAAATACTTAATTAATATTAACAGTAACATAAGAAAAAATATTTAACAA
Source organism: Anoplophora glabripennis (assembly GCF_000390285.2). Taxonomy (NCBI): domain Eukaryota; kingdom Metazoa; phylum Arthropoda; class Insecta; order Coleoptera; family Cerambycidae; genus Anoplophora; species Anoplophora glabripennis. The sequence continues at coordinate 1,098,356 of NW_019416281.1, forward strand.
ACAGCAATGATATGAAAAATACTTTACACACACAGGCGTTACAACAGTTGTTGAAAATGTGCACCTTCAACTCTAATACAGGCATCTATCCTACGACACATTGATTGGCGAATAGAACCCATTCAAATATTCCGGTTATATGTCTAATTGTTTCACAGGATGCGACAATGCGGTTTCTTAATTCGTCTATGGTTTGCACTGGAGTCGTATAAATCAAATGTTTGAGGTGACCCCAAAGGAAAAAATCTAACGAATTTAAGTCGGGAGACATCAGGGGCCGGGGTTGAGTGCCTTCTCGATCTATCCAGCGATTTGGGTAGATATTGTTCAAATGTTCACGTGCAGCTAAACTGAAATGGGGTGGAGCACCATCGTGCATAAAATACATTTGCAATCTTAATGGCAATGGGATGTCTTCCAAAAGTACGGGCAATTGATCCTCAAGAAAACGGCGATAACCATCTCCAGTAAGCCTCGGTGGTAAAAAAAATGGGCCTATTAAGTGGTCGCTCACAATTCCGACCCATACAAAGTGAAAACTGGTGTTGATGACGGCCTTCTAATATTGCATTTGGGTTCTCGTCCGCCCATACATGATTATTATGGAAGTTCATTATGGCTTTTCTAGAAAAATTCGCCTCATTCGTGAATAGTACTCCTGCTAAAAATTGAGGATTTTCCCCAATTTTTTGTCGTATCCATCGACACAAATCTAATCTTAACGGAAAATCAGTCGGTAGAGATTATTTTTTAAAATCCTGAAAATTGTAGAACTGTCCTCCAATTGTAGGGTTATTGCTGTGCGGGGTCGCCCGTTTCCTGCGGAAAGTTTTCGAAAACTTCCAGTTTCACTAAGACGTTAATGAAGACGGGTGAAGATAGTATGATGAGGAATTATACGATTATGGTATTTCTGCTGTAGAGGCGCCTGACGGCTAATGCATTACCGTTGGCAAGGCCATAAAGAAAATGCATATCGCACATTTCACTATTTGTGTACTTCATTTTTACAAGCAGGAATTGATAACTACACAGTTCAAGTAGGTACTTATTAAAATCACACACTTAAACTATTAATTTTTTGCTCGAAAACGAAGCAAGATATCAAAAGAAGTAAAGAGACAAAAAAAGTTGTATATTTTATCGCATAATTAGAAAAACATATGACACCTAAGAAAAAGCAGTGACGTCTCATATGTTTACTTATTAATATCAACAGGAGTGAGTCCCCGGACGCCCCTGGAATAGATAAAATAAATCAAATTACGTCAGAAGACGTTTACCGTTTTTATAAACAAACATACCAAATTTCAAAAAAATCGGGATTAGGGTTCTCCAGATATCAGTAAAAACCTTGTATTTTCTCTAAATTTTAACACCCTGTATCTCCGAAACGAAGCATTTTCGGACATAGGTTTATAGGAACTTTCTTTCTTATCTTTGGTCAAGGGAATTCCCCCTGAATTTTTTCGCAATATTATTGGGACACTCTGTATTATTTAGAACCCGAATAGTTACCTACTTATGTTAATTCCCTGAGTAGTTGCGAGGGTATTCAGTTTAACTGTACTATCGTCGACGTCACTTGATGACGCTGATGTCAAGGCAGAAGGGTTCTCTAAAGCAATTGCAACATTGGAAGAGGTACTGATACTGGGAAGCATTCTCTCAGCAATTTTATTTTTATTTGTAAAAGGATCCTCGATGTAGCCCTCAGTAACGGCTGATGATTTTCCTCCTCCATGTATTTTCATTGTAATTAAATTAACTCCCGAATCTGCTAACAAAGATGCCGAAGATCTTCGAAATCAATGGCCAGTAAACTGCTTCGGATCTGGCAATTTCAGAAATTCGGCCATATTAGTAGGAATCTTCCCAAAAATATTTATCCCAACAAAAGGATGAATTTTGCATCATTTATTCATTTTTTTATATTGAAAATGTTTGTTTTTCGCAAAAACCATATGTTTCTTACTCGAAAAATGTTAAATATTGGAAAAATGAAGGACATATTTTTCTACAATATTCACAATACTACACTGTAGTATAACAACCCCGGGCTCGATCGAAAAAAAAAAATATAAAGGTAGTTGAGGCCAAAAATATGTGATCGTCATAAGGAATATCTACGTTATATGTATCTATTTTTTAATTCACCGGAAGGCGCTGGCTACTAACTTTAAAGAGGGGAAGTATGATTTAGTTTTATAAAACAAAAGCAGAGTAAATACACCTAACTTTATTATTTATGTACAACAGTCTTCAAACTAAACATGTGACAAACAGAAACAACAACAACATTAACAACCATTTAACATAAAATGAGAGTGCCAGGCGCTCCTAGAGTTCCTGTGGGGAAAGAGCATGGCAGAGAAACCCACGACCGTTGCTCTAACTACCCAAATATAAATACAAAACAACCGATAATAAAAGGCTTAAATTAAGATCCTTTGCTAATGATAAATAAGACCTGACTTATTTAATTTCTCACTAACTGTCACCTCACTCAAATTTGACATACACACATCCAAGTAAAACTGAAGAGGTTTGGCAGGGCCGGAAGGTACTGGAGTCCCATACGGGAGGCAATCCAGCTATGAGTTGAGGTTTCCGAAGATCTGTTTTAGCAATTCTTTTTTTGTATTTAATTATTCTTTTTTTTCAGATTCGTTCCTCAAGGGCGAAAATGTTAGTAAATTCAACAAGGCTCTTATATGCGTATGACATAAAGTGAGCACAAGAAATGCTTTATTATTTGTTTTTCGAACAACGTAATCATGATAAAACAAGTTAAATGTGAAACAAAGGAGTTGTTATTGCAATATCTGGGCAGTCACGACAATATATACATATTTTAACATGTAATAAATGATGAGCAATCGCTAATAATAATTGTAACAATGTTACCTTAGAAAAATATATGCCCTTGAGCATAAAGCAATGGAGGCTAAACGTACAAGGAATTATTATCATTAAACATCTGTAACCATCACAATCATAAGATTACATAGAACAATTAACAACAGAGTACTTAAAAAATAATTACCTGCTAATTAATACAGGTTAAACACTTTTCACTATTTTTATCACACTGCCCACCGATCGTCTTCCTCCCATCTCCGACACTGTTCTCCCTTCAACTATCTAGGCTTCCTTCCAGAATTCCCCACCTAAGCGTTTGTTTTTGCGCTTCCTTCTACCAACTGTCAATATTACGTTTTCATTATTGTACAACACCCACGTAACAGGCGATGTCGAAGTTGATACGATAAGTATGGTTTTGCACAACACGTCAAAAAATTGTCCTTTTTTTCTAACCGCAGTGTCGACCTTGTTTACAAATGTCTATTTAAAAATTAATTACAAAAAGTATACCCCCAGTCGGTCGCTTCATTTTCTTCCGCAAATCTCGAGTAGATACTTAATGCACAATTTTTTTTGCAAAACTAACCCTTCCATCTTTTCTGTATATGAAGAAAATTATGGATTTTTACGAAAAAAACAGTTTCAATTTAAAAAAAATAAAACATGCACAATTTATCCTTTAATTGATGTTAGCAATAGTGACAGTTTCAATCATTCGGATCACAATGAAAGCGGTTTCAACTCTTTTGGGTCTCTTTGGAATACTTTGAGGTTAAAAAACCGAAAATACCCTTAGTCTATTCATTATTTGTAAGGTTATCTTAATTGTAGCGAAGATCCTTAAATACCCAAGTTTTTTTATCAAGTCCCTTGTGCATCGAAAAAAACGTTTTTATCAAAAAGCGATAAGAAAGTCTTATAGAGGACAGGTGGGATTGCCCAAAAAAATTTACTGAAGCCCGTGGTAATTTTGAAGTAAAAATTTGCAAAAAAAATTTCCGCTGGACTTCTTATGATTTCTTTCAGGTGATCAACGATATAAATTTTTTACTTTCAGATCCCAGAACTAGAAACTTGAAGCTTGAAATTGCTTTTTTTTTGTTCTACGACCATTTCTTCTACGAAGATCATCTAAAACTTTTCAACCTTTTCAATGACATCGATTTCAATGATTCGTCACTTTTTTCATTTTGACTTTTAAGCTACATTCCGTGCTGCGTTCAGACCATCTGAAACGATTTTGTCATGTTTACAACCTCCTACTGAAATTAAATATAGATATTATTTTTTTTACCTGTTTTGTCTGGCGCCAAATAATAGATACCATTTCAAAACATTTCTAATAATATTTACCCAGAAACATTGAACCCTCATTTAAAGCCTCTTTAAGAGAAACGAAAACCCCAACCCAGGGGAAGATGTTATCGATACATTATGTGCTAAGGCTGTCCGTATCCGTATTCAAACGAAAAAATAAGGAACAAATCTGAGGGAATGTATTTACATAAATACATATTCTGTTGTGTTTCAAGCCGAGTAGTTATCCATAAATATACATCTGTGAAGAACCTTTCCTGCCCCCATGTATACAGTCTGAGGGTATTAAATATTTAAATTTATAAGATCTATAGGATTATGTAAGATTTTGGGGAAAAATAAGAAAATAAATTATTTCCCTTTTTCGGGAAACATGTTAGGCTTTGGGTAAAGCGGGCGTGCTGTTATGTAAACAAATAATAAATAATTCAAACAGGCTATTTAAATTGTCGCAATAAATGCTTTCACCTTCAGCGGTTGTTACTGGTAATTTTCGTAAGCTTTCCATAACCAATTATTCTCAAAAAAAAATTATGTCTTCTGTCTCTTTGTCTAACCTCTTTTAACCACTTAGCCCTAATACCTTGGTAAAACGAGATATTTATTTATCGTTTAAAAAAGTTCTATAGACCTCAAAAAAGTTAGAGATTATTTAAGAAAATTGTTGAATTACATTGAATTAACTTAATGCCATCGAACGAATCATCCTCTTTCAATACGCTACTCTAAACATTGTACCTAGCTACTTTTTTAATAAATGCTACTACTATTAAAGCAAAACCATTAATAATAAATTTGTACCATGAAGTGGATTCCACAAGGAACGATTTTAGACCCATTATTATATAACGTCCATATCAACGATTTTAATAATAATCGTGAAATTGATGCTAAAATCATTGCCAATGTTCTTGATACTGCACTCTTTCTTAAAGCTTTTGACTGGAATGCGGTTAGAAAAAAAATAAGGTTAGACTTAATCAAGGTCAATGAATTACACTTCTTTTAAAACCTATCATCACCATTATTTATTTATTAGGGATTATTGAGAACCATATAATTGAAATAATATTTGAAAAAGACAAAATATACCTTCAAACCTATACTGGGTGTTTCGCATAAGAACCAACAAAAAGCAGGAGCATGTAGGGTAACCCAGAATATGGTAATTTAACGCAACTTTTCTTTATATTAAGCTGTACCGAGGAAAGTTATAGGCCTTGAAAGTGGGGTTTCAAATTTCGAATCAATCTCAGTTATACTTGAACTTAGAAAAACCAAATTTGGTATACGGTGTGAGTGTACCAAGAGCATTAATCGACAGTAAACAGAGTTTAACTGGAGAATTTTAAAGGGTTAATAAGGGATGACGCACCGTTAAAATGTTATATACAGAATATTTTAACCCATTGGCGGACTTAAAAAATTATTACTTTATTTTATGGCAAATTTAATTCTAAAACTTTCCTTACTCTTGTTAGTTTTCAAAAAACTTTTGTCGTTTTCAACAAAAACAGGTATAACTACTAATTATTGTAGCTTTGATATTTAAAATCATCAAAAGTTAACTGCTGTGATTTTTTTTTAAATATCGAATAACTAACTCTGGCGTCGCCTTAGCATTTCGTCTGAAGATTCTTGCAACCAAACCGCACCCATCTAGGTTGAGAAATAAAAAAAGTTAGTAGCTGTTCGCCAATTTCAAGTCACATGACTTAAAAACTTGACCTGACAAAGCCCTCTTCATATGTTTTTAACCGTTGAATATATCAAAAAATTATGTCTGTCGTCCCTCTGGCATTTCCTCCGAAGATTCTAGCAAACCAAACCGCATCCTAAATCGAGAAACTAAAAATTACTGGCTATTCGCCAATTTCAAACGTCTCCTGACCAAATATTTCAAATTTTCACTACCAAGAACGGCTGTGACAACATTATCAACACGAAAGCGATATTTCGCATTGTAGTAGCCATGTCCTGTCCAAATTTGGTAAGTGCAACTCTCTCGGTTGCGAAAATTCAATACCTATCTATAGTATGTATGTTTTCAGCCACAAAAATTTAATAATTCTATATATTTCGAATTTTCACCGCCAAGAACGGCTGTGACATTTTCAGCAGCAATGCGATGTTTCGCATTGTATTAGCTACATTCTGTCCCAATTTGGTTAGTATTAAGTTATGTGCCTTAAAACGACCTAACGAAGGTCCTGCGTATCTTTTTAACTGTTGAAAATTTCGAAAAACAGTCTAGCAAACCAAACTGCACCCTTCTAGGGCCAGATCATGTTGTTTTTCAATGTAATCTTGATCTTATTGTATTAATTTTACCTAAGTTTAATTGCTAGTGCGAAGGAAATAAAATAACTATTTTTTACAAAATTCTGGTCACAAATCTTATTTTTAAATACTAGTTAAATAAATCTATATTTCAGATTTGTTAGTGTTTCTAATTAAAAAAAAAATATTTTCTACTTCTTTTTCTCCCATTTTACATCATTTTATTTCATTTTACATTATTCCCTTCATCTGGAAAACAAGTTGTATTTTATTCGTAGAAGTTGATGACTTTATCATTTTTAGAAAGGATGTTTTGTTTTAACAAATAGCTTTCATAGTTAAATGGCTAAATATTGAATAAAATTGGTTGATATTGAAACGATATTGAACAAACGTTTTTTTGGTACGTATTTTTCAGTTGTGTTTTCATAGAATTATGATGGCAATAAATTATGATTATGATTTTGTACAATAAATTTTACCGCATTTTTTTTCTGTAGTTTAAAGCTATTTCCTTTACCTCAATTGTTTACCTCATGATACTAATAGTATACCCTTTGCTGATCATATCAATATAACTAGAACCAACTTTGAACAGTTAATGACATCAACTTATGAGCAACATGCATCGGTAGAAAACTGGGATAATCCATGTAAAATTCTTGGTAGTTTATCTTGACCCTAAACTGAATTGGGATCAACATGTTAATTATGTTTGCTCCAAGATATCAAAATATACGTATTTACTCCGAAGTCTCAAACGAAGAGTCTGAATATCAAGCTTGCTGATAGTTTATCATGGCTATATCCATTCCATCATAACATATGCTATTTTAGTATGGGGTCAAGCCCCCTCTATGAAAAAAAAAATTAACCCTCAAGAAAAAAATAATAAAAACAAAACCGAACCTCAGTTTAAAAAATAATGGAAAAAACAAGTTTCCAAAGTGAAAAAAACAAACGGAACCGGGCAAAAAAAACTCAACGCCCTTATTAAGGCAAAAAAAAAAAAAAAAAACTTGAAAATAAAAAGGAAAACCCCCCCTAAAAAAACCCAAAAAACAAAAAACTAAGGAAAAAATCTAAAACACGGAAAAAAACGCGGCGCGACGAATAATAGGGCCACAAAAAATTTTAAAACAAAACACCACAAAAAACAAAAACTCAAAAACAAAAAAATTAAAAAAAAAAGAAAAAAAAACACTACAAAAAAGACTTTTGAAGATTTGATGAACAGAAAGAAAAAACGAAGATCAAAGATAAAAGTAATCATAAAACATAGTATATCCTATATACTATAAATATTAGTTATATATGGATAATGTAAAAACAGATAACAGATAGCTAACAGCAAGCATAGTGTAATGTAACACACCACATTCTTTTTTTTTTGGACGCGTGTAAACACTTTTATGTGTGTGTAACACTAACCTTTATAAATAAAATAAATATTTAAAACAAATTAAAAAAATTGGCCTCTACTAACTTTTTAAAAATATATATTCGCTCTGTTAGGAAAATTTTTGGACTTCATTTCAAAGTAAAGTAAATTTAAAATGTCTTGTTAAAGCCAAGTCTACCAAATTAATACATTTTTTAAACAGTTGTATTATATCGTATTTGTTAGACGCTTTTTTTGATCTGGAGTTTCTACTAGTTTCAAAAAACACATTGAATAATAAGAAATTTAAACTTACAGCTGCCGTACTGGTTATTTTTATTATATGACATAATTTTGATATTCGTTTTGTTCAAAATTCCGATATGAGGGAGATAATGAACAATTTCGATTATTTTTGACAGAAATATGCACCCCATAGCTGTCGATTGCATAGTTACATGCATCGCAGCTCTAAAATGAATAATTTTTTGTCACCGCGATCTTCCTTGCTACGAAACGTCGAAACTGGTTACATTATTTCCCACAGCTATTTCATATTTATGGTACTCGCTGTGCCACTTTTAATTACTCGATAAATGATAGCGGATTGCTTTCATGAATACATTTGAGGACGTATTTCTTCTTTAAATATCCTTCCGCGGCTGTTATAGCGAACCAGCCTGCACCAGCAAAATTCAATATTGCCTAAGTGTGTCAGGACAGGCTAAACGGAGGCGTAAATCACAACGCTAGTTAATAACAATGCAAATCAGCTGACTTAGGATCACTTCCCTTACGAGGATCAAGTGTACTCTGCCGGAAACAGCTCCATCCTGCATCGATCCCAGACGGCCGGACAACCTGGTGGTCCTTAGCGTATCGATAAAGATACGGCCGTTCTCGCTTGCCCTCGAAACGTAAGGAGTTGCGAGAGAAGACCGTCAACGACATTTTAAATGCCAAAAATTAAAGTACAAACGAAAATTATACACTGAAAGAAATGCGCTTTATTCTTTATTAGAATTCTATATGCCATTATAAGACCATTGTATACTATATGTGACAGTTAAACAGGTGAATATTGGATATAAAACTGCTAGCACAGTTGTATAGTGACTAAACCTTATTCTTTATTAAATTATTGTATAACTAGTATACGTTTTTTATACTCTTTACGAAATAATAGCAATAACTATTATTAAAGTGTTCCATATCGTTATTAGAACATCTAGTACTGGTTATAAGTTTTATAATAATAAATGTATTAAACTGTTGTATACTCTGTATGAGTTAAAAACATATGTCATTAAGTTTTCAGAAATTTTATTGGATAACTGTAATTACAAGCTAAGGTTCTAATGTAAACATACATAAAACATACTTTTAAGCATTAAAAATGATGACAAATCGCTCCCAAAACTGTCCAGTTTATTTTCTTAGCAACGATGCACCCGTATTTTCTTGTATTACATGAGAATTTGCACTATAACTCTTCCACCTTAAGAATGAAGCATCCCCAGAAAGGTTGAGCTTCTTTCCATATAATTTTATTTCCTCTGGTTGATTGACTTTATACCCATGCTCTTCTTTGTCACCGTTAACCTTCTGTTCCTCCATCTTATGTAAAACTTAACATCAGCGATTTCTAATAGGACCTACAAAATAATAATTTTTAAGATTTAGACAAGATTTACATTTGAAAAAACAAAACAATTACAAGCCATAAAACAGTTAGATACTTACATAATAATTTTCCATTTCACACAACGCGATATGATCATGTATCCCACAAAACATGTGCATATACTGTCCATTTTCATCAAACTAGACGTGTGTAAGTCGATGCACAGCGGACTGTCGGAAATTTTACGATTGTTGTATTTTCTCTTCTTGAGTAAAGATAATAAAGACGTTGTGGTTTTGTGTGTTTATTTTGACAATGATTGAACATGTATGGACAATAAAAGTGGACTGTATAAGATAGTTGAGTACCGTTCTGCTTCATGCATAGCATGCTACTGAAATCTTAGAAGGGATGAGCTCGTGCGGCGAACCCTAAATCAGCGGCTGGAATAGCCAGGTTTCTTATTGAGTCGGCGCACTTCGCTCTCGGGTCTGACATATGATTATTATTACAAGACTATGAATATAACTTAACAACGATCATAACCGATTATGCACCGAGAGGTGACGATCACTTAACCATTATAAGATGCGTTTTACACGTTAAAAACGGAAACATATTCAGTATAAGAACGAATAATTCTGTTAATACAATTGTTATATACAAATTCGGATACTGGTCTTTATACAACAAATCTTCCCTACTATACAACTGGAATATAAAGTCTATAACACCTAATAATGTATAAGTAATTCATTATAACCTTTATTTCATAGATGCATAAGGTGTATTAAGCACCTTCCAGTTAAACTGATTGAATAATGAGTATGGAGATGATTGCTTTTTTTTAATAAAAGTTGTATATTGGTTATAAAAGTTTTAATATGCGCTATACACATTATTCTAGATAAACAGTTTAATAAGCCCATTTCTTTCAGTGTAGTTTATGACGGTAATGTTTTTCAAAATGGTCATTGCCATAAGTAAAATGCTATATGAAGTAGTACAGAGGATGTTTTCTAACTGTTGCTATTGATGTATGAAGTTATATCTCTTTTACATCCTAGATTTTTGATATTGAAAAACATTATTTGACTTCATTTGACATTCCTTCATTTCTACAACTTTTAAAAAGATTAACAAGCATAATATTGAAATGTTAGCTTCATACCTTAACGATATGTGTTTAGATGTAGAGTACCGTGGTTTCAAGTCTGTTAAATTTGATACAACATCTGGTGTTCTTCAGGGTTCCATCGTGGGTCCCTTGCTCTTTACTTTATTTATTAATGACGTTGTTGCCAACGTTAATGTGAACTGCCTACAATATGAAATTGTTCTCTATTGCTCATGATAATTATCAATGTGTTCTGTTACAAAACAGTTTAAGATGATGCAGATTCCTGGGGTGATCTAAATAAATTGCCATTGAATGTTTCTAAATGTAATATATTGTCTTATTCCAGGAAAAATAATGTTACACTTTTCAATTACATATAATCTGAATGAAGAAGTGTTGCATATAATGAATGATATTGTTGATCTGGGTATTGTAAAGTTTAATATCATTTAACAGTTTTTTTTATACTCAAATTACAATATGTCTCTATTATTTTATCTCCAAATTGTAAATGTCATTTAACAAACATCCTTAGGTACCGAGAACTTTTTTAAATGAATAAGTTTCACATTGGAAGACATTTACCCATCCAGAGGGTTTTTGCAAAACCTGGTATTGAACAGATTTTAAATGATCAGACGTATTAAAATAGGAGTTATGAACTCTGAAATATTCTTATAAGAACTTTTTAACAACAGTTAGTATTGATCGTATTACGCTCACCCTCAGTTATCAGCTAGAGAATTCCTAGAGTAAAAGCTGACTTTAATAATTTATTTTTCGTCCACCATTAATTCTCCTACTAATATTTTGCAGTCGTCCCTCTTTGCATCAAATGTGTACTAGCTGCGGTAATACAAAAAATTAACTGGCTATTTTTTGTCTTTTTAATGTATTTATATCCATATTTTGCTCGTCATCAGGGTTTTAACTAGTTGGGCCAATTAAAAATTAAAGAAATAAATAAATAGTTAACGTAGATCATTGATTTCTCTGTCATATACCTCTTTTTTATTTCTCCAGAAATAAAAGTCTAAAGGATTTAAGTCCGGGCATCGAGAAAGCTATCGGACTGAACCCCTACGTCTTTTTCACATATTCAGTATTCAATTAACATCATGTAAATATCACATAACTGTGTACCACACTGTAGTGTGTTCATACTATGTTCATTTGACGTAGTAGAGCGTAGTTACGTTTCAAACATACATATTTGGGCGTAACTATTTTAATATGTATACTAAGTATATGTTTGTACGAGCAGAAGCTTCATAAAAATTTATAAGGTAGACATTAATATGAAACGGCATTGGAACGGACTCTGCTTTTAAGCGATCATTTTCAAAATTACATGTCTGTTACTAGCCTTAAAACGTTAAGCTGTCATACTAAATCAGCCTCGTGGAATGTTTTTATGGTTTGAGAAAAGAGTATTTTCTATTCTCCTACAGATGAACAAAATATGAGGTATTTCGTTAATTACCTTAACAATTTAGATTCAGTTATCCTTAGGTGACATTATTCGACTATTCCGTAATGTCAAAAGTATTACCAAAAGACTATGTGTATACAGAACGCTATATATTAATTGTTATTTATCATGATTAATTCCATTAAATTACATTAATTAATTCTAAGGATCTTTATAGCGATCTTATTATACTGCTGCGAAGTACTGTTAGTGAAATATAAACGATGACATCTACCGGAGCCGTTGCAAAACATGCAAAGGAACAAGCAATCCTAATCATTTGAGTCGCTTTTCTCAGAGTATGTTTGTAGTTCGAACATTTCTCTCAGTGTAACTGAGCTTCCAGTGTCTAGAGCCGAATTTTGTATATACTAAACTATAATTTATACGTCGATATAATTCAGGAGGTACGTACGTTCTAGTCCTGTCTAATAAAATCATCGGTTCCTACAGAAAACTGGCTTTGTGCGACAAAGAGTAGCAATTTAAATGGAAATTGGCTTTTTTGACTAACGCAACCCTTTGTACAAGCCAGTGCGCGGTGGCTGCCTCATGTGTGGTGGTAATTAAACTGGGACATGAGCAGGCGTACCAATGTCTGCCAATACCCTCGACGGCCACTGAAACAAAAGGCCGTTGTATAGATATTAAATTTCCATTTGTTGTTTGAAATTTGGCGTCATATATATCCCTTATTACGAACTGAAATCAGCACTCGTTTTATCCGCAATTTTTTGAGATTAGTTTTTATAAATAAATAGAAATTGATAGAACTGCAGTAAAATGCAATAGTTATATGCATAAAAACATGCATAATAGAAATCCATGCAATCGTAGATAACATTGTTAAATCATGTTCATTCTACATTTGTAGTAAAGATTTTGCAGAATTAACTTTTTAAACCAGCATTTCGATAATTATTACAAAAATTTTGTGTTAAACATTACAAATGTGCAGTAAAATTTGTAAAATAAAAGTAATGATAAATGAAATACATAAAAATAAGTAAATAATCTGTTTACTTACTTAATTTTTCCAGCATATGACATACTTGAAACTTTCGAGTACTGGTACTATTCCACGACGTTTAAAATTTCTGGTTCATTTTACATATAAAGTTTCCATAATCACTAAAATGTTGAACCAGTCTTACAAACATTTTCTTACACGGTACTTGTCGGTCGGACTGATATCGTCTTTTTGCAACAACATAATTTTCTCCTGACATAATGCAGGTTGTAATCATATCAACTCTTTCTTGATTTGTATCATGCTGCTTCATAATATCACATAAATTTGAAAATGAACACACAAAATACACTGCTCCGTCAGTAAACAGTGAAATAAATAACATGTTATACACTTTTCAGATGCGGTAATACGGCATTTTAACTGAACAGTGGAGCTAACTTCCACAGATCTTCGTAAGCCTTCGGAACAGGATCGGATTCTTCTTAAATTTAAACAGTTCACGGTTTATATAAAATTCTATCTATCTAGTGATCTATGGCAATTACAACAAAAGTGTAGGGATCGTTCAAGCACTTTTCTTGTTCAGTTTATATGTTCAATATAAAAATTCAGTATATTAATTAATTTTTCCGTAACGTTATTAAATTTTCACGATACGAGTTTAAAGGAACATGTGGCAAAAATTACAGAAATAAAATTTGTAAAAATAAAATGTATGCGGGACATATGACTTCAGAAATCCCTTCTGTGTAGGCGAGTATTAATTCTCATCCTTTTTATTCCAACTGCGTTCGGCCAACTATAGTCCACTCGGCCTACGACAAAGGGTGAAAAAAGATATGAATCGGTAAGGTCTCTTTTTATGTACAATAAAAGGCAGATACCGAATGATTGGCGAATGTGCCTGTAGCAATAAAACCCTGGTAAGCTCAACACGTATGTGCCTTCTGTCCGATGTACTTTTCCAGTGTTTATCGGATATACGCAACAACTGAGGAATTAATTGAATCGGAAAAATTTTGCAAGGGCGTGGATGTTTGCTCAACATATTTATTTGTAGCATGAAATTTTAATGTTGCTCGAAATATGTGAACGATGATATTCTTGGTTGTTAGAGTGTCAGGCTGGCTTCTTTAATGATACTACAATAACAAAATATATACGTATAAATACAAATAAAGAATTATGTATAAATAATAAATGTTTCGGTATTTATTTATTTATATGTATTGTAATACAACAATAAGCTTAAAAGCACTGCAATTACAAGGTGCGGAATAATTAAATAAAATAACAAAATAAAACATTAATACGTACATTAAAAAATTGTAGGTAAGTGTAGCAAACTTTAAGCTAACTAAATTAAGAATTAAAATCGACTAAAAATGTGCTTTGCTTAGTAATTAGATATAGATCAACAAATATTGAAAACAAGGAAAACTTGGCATTTTACAGATTTCAGTCTAATTAGATAATAAAACCTGAAAACTTGAAAAAATTGTTGATAATAATAAGTAACTCGAAGTAAATGACGCTAAGTTGGCAAATTTACCTGTTTTTTTCACTTTTTCTACTGCCCACGAAAATCTAAACGACCTTATCGGAATATTAGTTATTTTATGCTGTAGGCAATAAAATTACCTACAATTTAAGGTGCCTAGAAGCATAATTCATCAATTTGTTAAATGCAAAATAAAGGTCAAACGCGGAAATATCAGTTTTCGAAAAATTTGTTTTGCATTATTATTGCAAAAAGCGATGGATGTTGATGAAATTTATTGAAAAGACGGTCAATCCAATGAACAACATGTGTGCCAAACGCCGATTCAATTGACCGCGAAATTGTGGCTCAAGCTATTTGTTAATTGTTTGTTTTTTTTTTCAACTAATTGTTTAATTACTAAACGTTATATCGTAGATATAGGTTCTAATTGATTCAAAGAAACGTTATCGAAAAAGAAAAATTTCAAAAAGTTGAAATTAAGTACCTAGCTCGTTATAACAAAGTAAGACATGCAAAACAGGGTTACAAACAAATAATTGTCTCAGGGTCAGACAAAAGCCCCTCGGGAATTCGCTCTTTTCACATTAAATAGAGCTTGTTTTTACGATAATTTTAAAAAAACAGAGAAATCACCTACGCCTCTTTGTTGTTTCTTTGGATGGACCCAAAATATAACTGTAGATGGTTTTACCATTTAACAATTGAAACAAAAATTATATAGGTACTACATTTGCAATATTCTAGTACCCATTTTTAACGTATAGTGGTTGTCTTCTGTCATAACCTTGAAACTGCAAGTTTTGATTGAATCTATGAAGATAAGAGACTTTTTTCTTAATTTTGTCAATACGATCAATAAATACATTGGATTCCAAACCAAAGTCGCAAATTCAATATGTGTATGTATCAAATAATTGAAGTTCTAGGGTCACAGAGCGATTTGGAAATACGTAGAACAAATGCCAAGTTATGTAGAGTTTTTCCTACAACATGATTTAAGTGATTTTCGATTGATAAGTTGTATTTGTTTATATTTAAGAACAATCTATTGGTATTACAATAGTCCGCGAGAAAATATTCCGATTTGCTTGCAAATTTTCACAATCATTAAGTTTATAAGGTGAAGAATGTGAATGAGAAATGTGAATCATTGATAAATAGAGAAAAGAATAGAATATAGGACCCGAAAGAAATCCGTGTGTACACCTGATATAATATTGACATAATTCGCCTGTAGTTACTTACCCCAATTAGAAAATTCGAAAATCGAACCTACAACAATATTACTTTCAAAAACGATAATATCAATAGTTATTATTAGTTAGTAATTTTTTTTTATTCTCACTACCTATCTTATAATTTTGTTTGACTACTTAGCACTGTTTTAGTATTTTCAGCTTCTACAAATACAAATGTTTTATACAACGATAAAATTCTGTCATTTTGTCAAATTACAACTAAATATGTGTGATGTAAGGCAAAACTTCCTATTGACAGTAATTCAAGGATTCTATCGGCCGCTTTTGCGGCAGTCAAGAGTTTTTCTAAGAAACTCACAAGTGAGTCCTTATTTGTCTCAATTAGACCTGTATTCAGGACGCGGATAGCACTTCTAAATAAGGATTGGAGTAATTTGCCACAAAGGCAAGTCTTCCGACTAAGTAAAAGCCAGTCCCTTTATGCCACCACATAATACTTCTTTTATCTTTCTCTATTTGAATTATGGCCGAAATTATTGTTTCTGTGATGTAAATTAGGATAATTTGACGTCGAATATAAATTTGTTTGTCGTCAGGAAGTTCGTCGAGTTTAATGAAAAACGTGAGATATTATGTATACGGTTCGGGGGCCAATTTTGAAGTATCAAGAAAACTTCAATATTTGGACAGAGAAATTCATTTTTCATTACTGGTTTTCCAAACACCGTGATTTACAGACTGTAAAAAATTGAGAGAAATACAGAATACAAAAATGTTGCAGGTTTGTATCTAATATTAACTATTTAGAAGTTATAGGGTTATAAAGATTTATCATTGTACAATTTTTTTTTTCCTGTACTTGATCATTCGTTTGTTTTTTTTATAATTTATTGTTTGTTAGTATGTAATCTGAATAAAGCCATTATAACAATATTTTAAAAGAATATTTTGTCTCAGTATGATTTAAATAAAGTACTAGATCATACATTGCGTATTGAAGTCGACATATCTCGAAAACAAGTAAATATAGGGAAAAACTTTATATTACCTACAAAAATTACTCAAAATTTAACGATCTTTCAGATGGACCGCATTTCCGCGTTCCAGAAATCAAAAAAAATTTTAGTATTGTCACACCATCTATACAGGAACATTTGAACTAACAATTCTAATTGTGAAGCTATTGGAGGGATCTAACAACCCTAGTTTCCGGAACTCAAATAAATTTCTTCATTTCGGAGATATTGGCAGCGTGAGCGTTAAAAGGCACACCCTGTATATCCCATGTTTCGAATGCCACAATCCAAAGTCTACCTAAACTATTATACAAAGTATCTAAAAAGAGGCAGGATAAATTTTCAGGATTCAGAAGTCAAATCAACGAGAGTTTCCGATTAAAGTAGTATATCAAGGAATCAGTATTTTGCTGACCTTGAATTTGTCCCTAACCTTAACTTTCAAGCTCAAGCCAAAGTCAACCTGGAAATATTAAATGAAACTATCTGTTTTTTAAACCAGCAATCGATTGACCGGAAAATTTTACGTCCTGACGAGGTGTTACAACATTTTTTTCTGTCTGCTCTGAAAAATTCGAC
The DNA here is from genome assembly GCF_000390285.2 of Anoplophora glabripennis. NCBI lineage: Eukaryota > Metazoa > Arthropoda > Insecta > Coleoptera > Cerambycidae > Anoplophora > Anoplophora glabripennis. The sequence continues at coordinate 1,115,685 of NW_019416281.1, forward strand.
AAAAAATATTTTTAGCAAAATTTGTAGGATTTTGAATTAGATGGTGACTTTGGATTTGAGCTCCAACAGATTCAAGGTCATACTAAAGTCGCCTTAATTTCAAATAAAGTACTTATACATATTTTATGCAACGCAGCATCGAATACAACGCCAAATTTCATGTCGGAATCTAGGTTTCAAAAAATTTTCCAGACGTCCTTCCAGATTATTTCAAGGTCAAACTAATTTTTTTACAAAAAAAGTAACAGTAATAGAATTTGAATGATGTTTTCAACTAAAACTGTTGGTATGATCTTGATAACAATTTAATAATTAAAATTTGATGATATGACTATTTTGGAGACTGATAACTAGTCAGCTGTTAAGTCAAATCCAAGGTGAATCCAATGACTTGCAAGGACGTACCGAAAAAAAATATTTCTGACTTCATTCTCGGACGTAAAATTTGGTGCTGTATTGCTGACATCAAAAATAAGATGTTCTATTCAATAATTTCAAAGTTGACCCTGGTTTGACATTGAAAAGTCAAGATGGAATCCAAGGTCACTAACATTGATTTCTGGATATCCTCCAACAACTTTTTTGAATTTTTTTTAGTAGGATTCAATCCTGAAAAGCTATCGAGTGCTTAACGCTTTATAAGTTGAATCGGTTACATTATCAAGATATAATTTATCAGTTTGGAATCACTTGTTACGTCCAAACCGTTGACAAAATCTTGTGTACCCGTCTCAATACCGACGACCAATATTATTTTATTATTGCTGATAGAAGTTTTAGTATAGCATTTCTGAATATTAAAATCGAGTTTATTTCCACAGCTCCATTCAAAAACTACCTGGTATCACATTGTAGTAATATACAATGTTTGTGGCACTCGATCAAGTTACAGAACTTGAGGTCATCTACAGACATCACACATACTGAATTATTAAGTCATTTTTTTAAAATAAAAATATAAGCGTCCCCAAGTTAGACCCTTGAGGAACACTTGAGTGTGCTCTATATTTAGCAGAAGAAGAAACACCAAGTTTCACAATATACTTCGATATTAGGTAAAGAAATGTAATACAGCCAATGTATCAGCTACGCCACGCGTGCAATGTTTAGTTATTAATGCGTCTTCAATCAGTATACAAGATTATACATATACAAATTTGATAGTGATGGGTTCTTTCTATTACGCATCAATATTTCACCGAATCTGAATACAGGACAATATAAATACAGTCACATTAATGCATTTATGTTTGTTAATTGTTAATTGTACTATTACGTACTTCGTGAGTATCTACAAGCCATGTGACTATCGACCTTAGGCAACCAACATTGGTACTGGTAACGAAAATATCCCTAAATCTTGGCATCTCCAATATTAAAGATTTGTTTACAATGAATAGTGACAAACCGTTACGTTTACGCTCGAGGTAATGCGATCGCAGATTGGTTGAATAAAATTTCGGGGAAAAATACAACAATCAAGGCGGTGAAACAGTGTGTTGCGTTTTAATATTATTATACAGTGTGGAACAGCCAAATGGAATAAATTCAATATCTCAATTATTGTGCATATTTATATAAAAAACGTGCACAATAATTGAGATACTAAATTTATTCCATTTGGCTGTTCCACACTGTATAACCGATCGCTAGTAAATAAGTATTTTCTCTTTTCTTTTTATTTTAATAAATTAGTACATAATAATTAAAAGCCGATTGTTCATTTCAATTTCAACCACTCTGTATAGTTACCTGGTTATCTGGGAGTAAAATTTTTGTTATTAGATTGAAAGAGGAATGTCAGCATCAATATGGGGAACACCATATTTTGTATCCCATTATTATTATACGCCGCCTTGTTAGAGATATTAATACCATAACGCGCCAGGCATCTTGTATGTCAATTTATCTCCGGTAAGCTGTGACGACTACGTCGTGTTACAAGTTCATTAAATTTAGAATCAGTCAACACCTACAACGGTGTGTTAGATTAGACAAGTCAAGGTATATACATGTCGCAATTTGTTATATGCCTATATCCACGCCTGGAGAGAGTAATGTTACCCTTTGACATACATACGTATCTTTTATTTATGATGTATTAAAATATACTTTTCCTTTATTAAAATGATCGTAGTAATTAAAATTATATAATTAGAGTGTGTTTCGAAATCAAACTGGTAGCAAAATACGGTCGAATTATTAAATTTATATAATTTCAAATATTTTAATAACTTTTTCATTGTAGATATCAAAACTTTGGCCGTTGTAGTAAACGTGAATTCGTCACAAAATCGTACACACACGTTCCAAAATATAAAAAAAATATATTAATAAATACATGTTTACTATTAACAGTAAATCTACAGTGTGTATCAGTTAAATGGAATAAATTCAATAATAAATAAATGGGCGCGTGTTCGAAAAAACGCTCGGACACGTCGATTGATATTTTTAGAGCGCATTTTTTTCAACAAATACTTTATACAGGGTGTGTCATGTAACAGTGGTCAGTACCAACTTTCTTATTTTAAATGCAACATCCTGTATATTATTCAATTTTTGGATTCTTCAGAAAATTCTAGATATATTTCATATACAATGTCCTACACCTATCTTCAACTGTTTCGGAAAGTGTTTTCAGATTTATTGCAAAAATTAACATTAAAAAAAGAAAATTATTTGATTACAGAAATTCGCTACAACACACTCAAAAACTAATAAGTAATACTGTTTATTTATTGATAATGTAAAAAAGCAAAAAAAAACAATAATGTCAATTTAGGAGAAGTTCAAATTGCTGTACGCGAACGTCTCGACAACATCCTAATCTTAAATAGAAATTGCTATAATTATCGCCATTCAAATTGCCATCAATGAAAATAGGACCTATGACATGATCTCCAACAATTCCTGCCCAAACATTAACCTTTCCGGGGTATTGCTTATATGTTTTTCTGTAATCCAGTGAGGATTCTCATTAGACCAATAGCGGCAATCAGAAAACAAAACGTGTTCTAATTGGATCACATTGTTATCTAACATTGCCATCATTTGTTCACAAAAATACATTCTCCTATCAAAATCGTCTTCCATGAGCTCCTGATAGTTGGTTTCATTTTTTAAGGATGCATGTTATTTTCTTTTAATATTCGAATAATCGGTAAATATTTGACATCGAACATTGGGGCTGCTTTTCGACTAGAAGTGTGTGGGTTTTCCTCAAACTCAAGCATAATGTCCAATTTGGCATCACTTATTGCATTGGCAGCTGCTTTTTTTATCTGCCTGTCTGTCAAAGCTCACGAAACTGCTTTTCTATTATTATTTTACTAGTTGTCTCTTGGGATATAGGCAGCAAATTTGGAAATCTTTCATGAAATGTGCGAGCAACTTCCATTTGTGTCCGTGCATGTGTTATCTCCATAACCAATCATGCAGTTAACGAAATTCAAACGACTATAACACTGACAACTACTGTCATGCAGGCAGACAACACGATGCGTCCGAGCGTTTTTTCGAACACGACCCCATTTTTTTATTATTGAATTTATTCCATTTGGCTGATACACACTGTATATTGCTTGTAAGAAAATTAATGCTAAAGCTTCTTCCGAATATTTCAGTTCGATTTGTGACCAGGAAGGATATACGTATTTTAGCATTTCGTATTTTTATCATCATAATTACAAAACAGAAGTGAATTTATCAAGACATTGAATCAACAGTTCTATTCTGGCAGAATCCGGTGTACTGCAAAGCGAAAATATAGGGACACTGTTTTTTCAATAATTATTAACGATTTGCCAACGGAGATGTATGCTGATGATTTAAACAAATTGATAATATCAACGATCGTTTACTGTTACAGCACAATACTGATGAAATTTATAAGTTCGAAGAAAATAAATTACCTAATGACATTCAGTTCTAGGTATCATCTATATTTACTCTTCTTGATTAACTATACCAGAATAATACTGCTATACCCAACTACTTCCACATAACAATTTCTCATTTTCTTTTTGTTTTTTTATTCATTGTTACACTTTAAACATTATGCATCTTGCTTTTCTTTTTAAGTAGAAATGATTAATTAACTTCCTTGTAACTTGTTTGCTTTTTTATATTATTATACCTTATTTTGTTTATAAATTTTATATCGGATTGTAGATTCATAAACGATATTAAATTTTGTTCCCATTACTTTACTGAGCGAATCAATGTTACAATTTTTAGTTAGTCAAAATTAATTCTATGAGAACAGCTGTGTTAATAAGCGGTTAATTAAAGATAAACCAAAATATGTCACAAATAAATTAACAAAAAAAAGTAGACTGCTTACTACAATAAAATTATAAAAGACAAGTCTCTCTTACAAACAATTACTACTACTCTGCCGACTAATGTACCGATCAGCGTTGAATTACACCCACAATATCCACTAAACAATTAAAGCTTAAATAAGAAACGTTCTTCATCTTTACCGACTTTACCCCAGTGAATGAATTAATCCTCAATTTTCAATAGGTGTTTAAATTACAAACGCGGCTTTAACGTTTTTGCATAAAAAAATGTCTATGATCGTCCTTTTTTGGCCGCCAGTTAACTAAATTCATATCGTCAAGGATTTATTAACTTCAAAAGCCCGATCCGGACCATTTACGGTCTAATATGAGCCAGACAAATTGGTATTTTCTCGAAACGTCCGCTTTTTACGTTTCCCTTGACAAAAAATAGTTTCATATATCTAAAGCAGCGCATTCAGCAATGATCCTTCACATATTGAGTAAAAAAGGGGAAAGGACGTCTATAATTCCCGATAAAATCACTGAAAGTAATCTGGCTCTCAATCTTAGTCACAGTAAGAAGTTTCTTCGGTTTCAACTCGGGGGAAAAACAAAAGTTCCTATCCTGATTTACTAAGTTGCGGATAGGTATGCAATAATAGAGATTAACTGGCAGGTCAGATATGTCACTTGAAAATATATTATAGCCGAAGGGTTGCACTGTTAAAGTAAGAGGTTTTTTATACATACTCCAACTTTTTCTGGTTCAGAACGGGGCTTAGTATTCTCTGATCATATACGTCTGTTCTTTATATCGTACTATGAATCACAACAAATTAAACAGTAATTAGTAACAAAATGTTTAATATAAATGTATTATGACATAATAATTTTATTACATATTTTGTTTGTCCACAACACACGAATACAATAGCATTCAACGTAGACAAAAATTAATCCCGGCTTAATTTCGTGTCACAGATATGCTGGTCGACAAAAATTAGTACACAACTAAAAAAAATCTACGATTGTGTTAAAACTTACAGTTTTGTACACAATTTCCTATGTACAAAAATATCTTTTACGAGAGCCTGTAGAATAAAACTTTTTATAACATTTATAAAAGCTAGTGTTGCATACACATACAAGTGTTTACACGCGTCCAAAAAAAAAGGAAAGTGGTAAATAACAATACACAATGATATCAATCAACTAACTGTTATACAAATATACATAAACAACATATAATTAAAATAAATAGGATAAACGACATACTAATATTAATGATAACATTCATATTCGAGCTACATTACTGTCAATAAAATCTTCAAAACTATAAAAGGCATTTTTAATTAAAAATACTTAATAGTATTTTTTTATCCTTGATTTAAAATTATTTTCATTAAAATTTTGCATTTGGTGAGGTATTATGTTAAAAAATTTGATGGCCCAATAATTAGTACCGACCCGCGTTTTACTAAGTCTTAGAAATTTATTACATAAGTACGTGCTCTTTCGGGTATTATAAGAGTGAGTCTCACTTCTGATTTCAAAGTTATGTATGTGTTTTTTGACATAAATAAGACATTGAAGTATATACAGTTAGAATGTTCAATTTAGAAAATTGCTCTCCTACAGTCATCTCTAAAACCAAGGTCAGATGTGATTCTAATAATTTTTCTCTGAAGAGTAAAAACTTTTTTCATGACCCCATACTAAAATAGCATATGTTATGATGGAATGTATATAGCCATGATAAGCTATCAGCAAGCTTGATATTGAGACTTTTCGTTTAAGACTCCGGAGTAAATAAGTATATTTTGATATCTTGGAGCAAACATAATTAACATGTTGATCGCATGTCAGTTTAGAGTCAAGATGAACTCCTCAGGAATTTTACATGTGCTGGATTATCCCAGTTTTCCATATTCCGGAGACTAAAAATCATAGTTTCGGTCTTCGAAGTATTCAAACTGAGTTGATTACTAGTAAACCAGTTTTCTACCGAAGCATGTTGGTCATAAGTTGATGTCATTAACTGTTCAAAAGTTTAAGTTGGTTCTAGTTATATTGGTATCATCAGCAAAGAGTATACTTTTAGTACCATAAGGTAAACAATTACGAAAATCATTAATATACATCAAAAACAGTAACGGACCCAATATGGAACCTTGTGGAACTCCATGTTCAATATTTTTTATGGATGATTTTACATTATTATATACAACATATACAATCAAAACTTTTTATTGCACATTTTTACTACACAATTTCAATTACAAAGTCTGTCACTAAGAATAAAAAATACAGTGTGTCCAAGATAAGGATAGGATGGCGTTAGGATCTAGGAAACGTTAAGAGATACGGGGTGGCTCAAATTAGAAAAAAGTTGTGATTTTCTATATCTAATAATATACCGTTTAGAAAGTTTTAAAATTCAATGTAGTTCCGGAGATATCCGCAAAAATTTTGCAAAATCGTTTTATTTTCTTTCTGGCTTTATTTGAAAACGAATTTTAAAATAAGTCGCTGCTATTTTTATGACAAAATAAACCGGATTAACAGACACTATACGTCATCATACACCACTCCACGAGATGACGTAATAGAAACGACAACCATAGAATGAGATGATGTCACTCAATAATGAGGACATTTACTCCAATTTAACTACAATTGTACCAAATATGAGTTTATCTATAGAATTTATTTAACAGGTACCTCTATTTGAGTAAAAATACTCAATTTTAATTCAAATATTGTCACAAATCAGTAAAATTATCAAAATGCTTAATATTTACTGAAAATATGCTCACACCGATTTTTTTAGAGTGTACCGGATATAAATAAAATTGGACTGTACTCAACAGAATATTAGTTCAGCGAAGTTTTAATTCCATTACTCAAATAAGACAAAAAATGTCAACATGTTTCTTGTGATGGGTGTATTTTTCTATAATTTTAGGAAAAATCTGAAAAGCGCAATAAAAGCAAAGGAAGCCTTTCCTCGGTACATTCAATATTTACTCTTCTCGACTTCTCTCGATTTCGTCGCAACTATTTTAATAAATAAAAAGCGGAGGGTATAAAGGAAAACCGATAAAAAATGCAAAGTAAAGTGCACCGCAATAAGCCAGCAATCTATAATATGCATACATTCGACGTTCTGCAGTGATATCAGACGGAAGCACCCGCATTTTTCATATGAATCCTAAAGGCAAGCGCACAAGATAGGTGCAAGATACGGATTGCACGCGTTGGATAAAAATATGGTGGTTTCCATTTTTTATATTTATTTGAAAAGTTTTTCCTAAAATATTAAACGCGTATTTGGTCACTATTTTTATTTTAAATCGTTTTGTGCAAAAAGAGAGGTGCATATTATGTGGACGGCAAAATTGTGAACTGGCTCCTGACCATCGACTGGCTCTCAAAGTGGCTCCGGACTGGCCCCGATTCGCCAAATCTCCGGGGTTTAAATATTTTTTTCAAAATTCTGAGTGTATTAGAATTAAACAACGGATAAAAGAATTGAGAATAATGACTCAGTCCACCAGTTTATAGAGAAAGTGAGCGAGATGGTAAGAGTGCAAGAGTCAGTTCCAATATGCATACAATTTGCAACTTGACACTTTTCATTGCTTTTAAATCTATTGTGTAATACTGACATGTAATTGATTCCAATTTTATTTATAAATTTTGTTCTATGAAATGGGTTAAATGATTTTATTTGCACCGAAGGTATTTTTGTAAGAATCTGATAAAAATATGTGTCCAAATAAATTAATGCCATATGTCTATACATATTTACCTTTCAAAGTTTTGACTGTAATTACAGGGTGATTATTTTAATTTTGAATATTACTCTTCCTCTCTTAGTATTGCAAAAAATAAATTAAAAAACAAGTGGTCCACTGGTCCAGATGATATCCCACTAAGTACATGTATTTAAATAATTGTGTCCCGGCATTATAAAACCTCTATTTTTTTTTAATTGACTTATCGTTTAAAAGCGGCTGTTTTCTATCAACGCCCGTTTATAAAAAAGGCGATCCCTTTTCTTAAAATAATTACAGACCAATATCGGTTTCATCACCGTTTTCAAAAATTTTTTAATATTCCTTTTTGAACAGACATATCTTTTATGAATAAGCAAAAAATTATAACAGAACATCAACATGGCTTTCAATCGGGAAAATCAACTAGTAATGCCATTTACTCATTTTATGAGGCTGTGCTAGAGTCTCTGGAGGCGGGCGAATGCCCTGCTGGGATCTTTTGTGACCTTAGCAGGGCTTTCGACTTCGTCGACCACGGTAAATTATTTAAAAAATTATCAATTCATGGATTATGTGGAATTTAATTAGATTGGATACGTTCATTTTTGAATAACCGGAGTCAATATGTTAGTCTTAAACATAAACAGTGTTCAACACATAGATTCTAGAGCAGAGACAATAACCATGGGTGTACCACGGGGTTCCCTGTTGGGTCCTTCCTGTTGTATATTAATGACATAACCACCATTGCTTCTAATATGCATTTTACTATATATGCCGACGATACTTCCCTTTTAATTTCTGATGAGTCTTCTTATGACATAGAGACCAAATGTAATGTTCAAAATAATCTTTACTTTAATGTGACAAAGACTCACGCGGTCTCATTTCGTAATCGTCAACGTGCAACTACTAAATTAAACCTAAATATAAATGACATTTCCGTTAATAATGAGATACAGGTTAATTTTCTGGGAATTGAATTTGACAGTAATTTGTCCTGGAAGCCTCTTTGTTCAAATCTTTGTTCAAAACTGAATTCAGTCGGTTATTTATTCCGAAATTTCCGTACTGTGCTTGTAACTAAGCAACTTATAAATCTGTATCATGCATAAATTATGGTGTCTGTTTCTGGGGTGGGTCTGTTGTCTTCTGATGTGTTTGTATGTCAAAAAAAGGTACTAAGATGAATTTTTAATGTTTCCAGTTCACATTCATGTAGAGACATTTTTAAAAACTATTTTATTCTAACTCTACCTGGTCTTTTCATATTTGCTT
>NW_019416281.1:1128918-1135475 GCF_000390285.2 Anoplophora glabripennis
TTATTTCAACGATTTGAAGTATTTTTAAGGTTAGGGACGAACAGTGACCAGATGGGGTTTAACGAATATTGAATTCGAAATCAGCAACCCCAAAAACGTATAGATATGGTGATTCAGTCTACAATACAGTATTTTTATGTTTCTTATCTATCAATAATGCTCATTAAACAGAATTTTCCATGATTGCGGACGCCATATTGGAACCGCCATGATGTTTTTTTTAAAATCACCAGACGGCATTCGATAGGGTTTTTAAATATGAAGCTTTTGACACGTCGAACGTCAATATTGATACATTTTTATTCTGGGCAGCCCACTGTGCCCGTTGACATGAAACGCTCGTAATACATTTCTTTATAACATCAGTAAAATATTTACAATATTGTTTTAATGAAAAAGTCATCATTTTAATGGTATTATCTTTAATCATCATATCAGGCTCATTAATTTTATCTGGGCGCAAACAAGAATACCGTCGAGTATCATCGTACGCTCACCGCTGACAGGCATGCTGCAGCCTTAAGACGCCTAGCGATGTACCCCGCGCGTTATTTACATACTTCGATGTAATTAGGTGTCAGAGGTAGCTATCTCCCCGCATATATCTCCGCACCTGCCGCAGAGGTTGCCTTATAGGCAATTCGTGCGACTCCACCGGCGACCGCGATTAGCTCTGGGAGTGGATTAACTTTCGGCGTTATATTCGGAGTTACGGCACCGGCAGGCATCAAATTTAGTGTTATTGTTATTATTTAACTTCCCGAGAAAATATTTTACGTGCGGATTAGGTTAATAAAGCGTGTGGTGATGGAGGTTTATGGGGGTTTTTACGCTTATGCTCCGAAAGAGATGTTTGTTTACTAATGCTAAGTACCTCGCTCACCCCACATTATTCCTTTGGAAATAAGTTAAGCTCTTAACCTCTGCTTATGGAAACGTTACGAAAAGGTCTTTTTGGTTCATTTTTGCCGATTTTTAATAAACCTATTGAGGATTGCTTTCGCTGTACAGCAAGAATAAAACGCTCTCTCAACGGTACAAATAAACTATTTTTATTGAAAACTAAGCTTGTGTAGAAAAAGTAATGTTGACGGTTTGAGGGTTTGCTGGAGAGTGCCCTGTGGTTGAAGTCGGTCGTAGGTAGCTTGGTAGTCGGTGGCAGAAGTCCCTGGTCCTGGCGCCACTTTGCCGGGGTCGTCTTCCGGGAACCCCGTGGTGCGTCCGGCGGCGTTATTGACGTTGAACTTAAAAATGGGTCACTTGCAAACATGTGTACCCACACCATAATCTAGAAATTGCCCATAGATAATAAACCTTAAAATAAGATATCTCTACATAGTCCAGGCGATAGAACAGTAAACGTAGGCTTTGGCGTTTGTGTTTGAAGTCATATATTTTGTTGTACAGAAAAATGCCAAATATTACTTAATGTAGAATAAGAATCCGCGTTTGCCTATTCCAAAAACCATTGCTAAATTCAGGGGAACAACAAACATACAAAAAGAACGAAAAATGGCCCGTTTTTCGACTTATTTTTCCCTTTAACATCGAAAATAAGCCCTAAATAAAAAAAGTAATTTATGTTTTGTTCATTTGACGATTTTCTATAAAGTTGTCTAAAGTCTATAAACTGCGAATCAAAAAAGGTGAATTTTGCAGTAATAATGGGCGAAAAATAGAGAATTATATGTACAGTTCTTTGTAGACAAACTTTAACAAGAGATAGAACACATGTTTTTAAAAAGAAAAGTTCCTATAAACATATCTCGTAGAAGGCTTCGTTTCCGAGATACAGGGTGTTGAATATAATTTTTCTCGAATTTTCGTTATAACTTATAAACGAATGCTTAGATTTTGTCATGTTTAATAATGCCTATTAATTAAGGGGCATAAAACAAGCGATAAACATGTTCAAAAACTTGCACAGTGGGGGAGTGGAGAGGGTGCTCAACCCCTTTCTTAAACAGAACTTCTACGCCAATGGCTATTTAAAAAAAACTGTTCCTTTCACTATCTACATACAGTTTAACAAAATTAATGTCCCTTATTCTGTTTCGAAATTCCTGTGCGTTTCCGAGTTATTTTGATTTTTAGTGTTTAATGTGGTACTAAATTAAGTAATTTTTTTATTATCAATTATCGGCTAAATATTTCTTCTTTAATTCTTTCAACGAAACCTACCTAAATATGGTATGTTAAGGATTCTGAAAAGCCGAAATCTCTTATTTTTTATCTCTTTCCAATGTAGTCAAAATAAATATTTGTTATATCAAACCATACTCAAATACAAGACTTTTATAAGTTGAAATCTGTTTAGTATACTAATTTTAACAATCCTTATTTATTATGTGCTACGTAAATTCTAATGTACTGCAACTAAATTACAAAAAAAAACCATTGAATGACCATTGATGTTAATGTTTATGGAGAAAATTTTTTAATTTATAACAATAATTAACAATTGTGGAATTAATAACAATTTTTATCAATAACGATTTATAAATAACAATTACCACTATTAATAACAATAACACTATTATAATAAAATTAGACACTGTTCAAAATGTAAACCGTTCTCTTCAATACACATTTCACTGCGACGTACAATAGAACGTCTATGTCACTGTGCAATTTTTTGAACATTCTTATCGCTTGTTTTGTCCCCCTTAATTAATAGGTATTATCCCCGAAACATGAATAAAATCTAAGTATTCATTTGTCATAATGAATATTCGAGAAAAAAAATTATATTCAACACCCTGTATATCCGAAACGAAGCCTTCTACGACATAGGTTTATAGGCACTTTTCGTTTTAAAAACATGTGTTCTATCTCCTGTTAAAGTTTGTCTACAAAAAACTGACTCACCCTGTATATTTGGAGCAATTTTTAAAATAAGTAAATATTTCTAAATATTGATGAACCTTGGTGCATAAATAGTAAAACATATGCCAATTTTAACCTAAAAATTTTGCAACGATCGATCGGGTGGTTTTCGATTAACAGGNGTAGTTCCGGAGATATCCGCAAAAATTTTGCAAAATCGTTTTATTTTCTTTCTGGCTTTATTTGAAAACGAATTTTAAAATAAGTCGCTGCTATTTTTATGACAAAATAAACCGGATTAACAGACACTATACGTCATCATACACCACTCCACGAGATGACGTAATAGAAACGACAACCATAGAATGAGATGATGTCACTCAATAATGAGGACATTTACTCCAATTTAACTACAATTGTACCAAATATGAGTTTATCTATAGAATTTATTTAACAGGTACCTCTATTTGAGTAAAAATACTCAATTTTAATTCAAATATTGTCACAAATCAGTAAAATTATCAAAATGCTTAATATTTACTGAAAATATGCTCACACCGATTTTTTTAGAGTGTACCGGATATAAATAAAATTGGACTGTACTCAACAGAATATTAGTTCAGCGAAGTTTTAATTCCATTACTCAAATAAGACAAAAAATGTCAACATGTTTCTTGTGATGGGTGTATTTTTCTATAATTTTAGGAAAAATCTGAAAAGCGCAATAAAAGCAAAGGAAGCCTTTCCTCGGTACATTCAATATTTACTCTTCTCGACTTCTCTCGATTTCGTCGCAACTATTTTAATAAATAAAAAGCGGAGGGTATAAAGGAAAACCGATAAAAAATGCAAAGTAAAGTGCACCGCAATAAGCCAGCAATCTATAATATGCATACATTCGACGTTCTGCAGTGATATCAGACGGAAGCACCCGCATTTTTCATATGAATCCTAAAGGCAAGCGCACAAGATAGGTGCAAGATACGGATTGCACGCGTTGGATAAAAATATGGTGGTTTCCATTTTTTATATTTATTTGAAAAGTTTTTCCTAAAATATTAAACGCGTATTTGGTCACTATTTTTATTTTAAATCGTTTTGTGCAAAAAGAGAGGTGCATATTATGTGGACGGCAAAATTGTGAACTGGCTCCTGACCATCGACTGGCTCTCAAAGTGGCTCCGGACTGGCCCCGATTCGCCAAATCTCCGGGGTTTAAATATTTTTTTCAAAATTCTGAGTGTATTAGAATTAAACAACGGATAAAAGAATTGAGAATAATGACTCAGTCCACCAGTTTATAGAGAGAGTGAGCGAGATGGTAAGAGTGCAAGAGTCGGTTCCAATATGCATACAATTTGCAACTTGACACTTTTCATTGCTTTTAAATCTATTGTGTAATACTGACATGTAATTGATTCCAATTATATTTATAAATTTTGTTCTATGAAATGGGTTAAATGATTTTATTTGCACCGAAGGTATTTTTGTAAGAATCTGATAAAAAGTATGTGTCCAAATAAATTAATGCCATATGTCCATACATATTTACCTTTCAAAGTTTTGACTGTAATTACAGGGTGATTAGTTTAATTTTGAATATTACTCTTCCTCTCTTAGTATTGCAAAAAATAAATTAAAAAACAAGTGGTCCACTGGTCCAGATGATATCCCACTAAGTACATGTATTTAAATAATTGTGTCCCGGCATTATAAAACCTCTATTTTTTTTTAATTGACTTATCGTTTAAAAGCGGCTGTTTTCTATCAACGCCCGTTTATAAAAAAGGCGATCCCTTTTCTTAAAATAATTACAGACCAATATCGGTTTCATCACCGTTGGCTTTCAATCGGGAAAATCAACTAGTAATGCCATTTACTCATTTTATGAGGTTGTGCTAGAGTCTATGTAGGCGGGCGAATGCCCTGCTGGGATCTTTTGTGACCTTAGCAGGGCTTTCGACTTCGTCGACCACGGTAAATTATTTAAAAAATTATCAATTCATGGATTATGTGGAATTTAATTAGATTGGATACGTTCATTTTTGAATAACCGGAGTCAATATGTTAGTCTTAAACATAAACAGTGTTCAACACATAGATTCTAGAACAGAGACAATAACCATGGGTGTACCACGGGTTTCCGTGTTGGGTCCTATGTTGTTCCTGTTGTATATTAATGACATAACCACCATTGCTTCTAATATTCATTTTACTATATATGCCAACGATACTTCCCTTTTAATTTCTGATGAGTCTTCTTATGACATAGAGACCAAATGTAATGTTCAAAATAATCTTTACTTTAATGTGACAAAGACTCACGCGGTCTCATTTCGTAATCGTCAACGTGCAACTACTAAATTAAACCTAAATATAAATGACATTTCCGTTAATAATGAGATACAGGTTAATTTTCTGGGAATTGAATTTGACAGTAATTTGTCCTGGAAGCCTCTTTGTTCAAATCTTTGTTCAAAACTGAATTCAGTCGGTTATTTATTCCGAAATTTCCGTACTGTGCTTGTAACTAAGCAACTTATAAATCTGTATCATGCATAAATTATGGTGTCTGTTTCTGGGGTGGGTCTGTTGTCTTCTGATGTGTTTGTATGTCAAAAAAAGGTACTAAGATGAATTTTTAATGTTTCCAGTTCACATTCATGTAGAGACATTTTTAAAAACTATTTTATTCTAACTCTACCTGGTCGTTTCATATTTGCTTTGTGTATTTAACAATAAATCTAAATTTTATACCAACATGGAAATTCATGAAATTAATACACGACAAAAAAATGAAGACCATATACCATTTATGAGACCGCAGCTCACCATGAAATCACCTAACTGTCTGGGCCTTTAGGTATTTTAATAAATTACCTAATGATATAAAGACCTGTTGTACTACTGAACTTTTTAAACAGAAACTAAAATCGTACCTAATTGATATGTGTCCGTATTCTTTGGATGAGTACCTTAGATTTTAATGTACTGCGATTTTGTTTTTTATGTGAACTATATGTGATCTAATGTGTTGTTAGTTTATTTAATTTAGATAAGTTATGTGCGACAAATTCTTATACAGTGTAAAACTGTCTATAAATATATATTATTATTATTAAATAATCATTGATAATAAACAACGTACCATAGAAGAAATATCAAGTCGTGCGAATATGTTTTTATTAAAATCCAACAATTCTGACTCCACAAATATGATTGTGATGTGATTATGAATAAAAAAACGTTGTATTGCACTCGTGTTTTAATTGCCTTTTATCCACTCAAGAATATTAAACGCTTGAACTGCTTTTTCGCGTTTAAACATTCTTGCATGGATAAAATACTACTTAAAAGACTTGTACAATAAATAACTATAATTTATTAATCGGGCGTTTCACGTCAACGGACACAGTGGGCTGCCCAGAATAAAAATGCATCAATATTGACGTTCGACGTGTCAAAAGCTTCGTATTTAAAAACTCTATCGAATACCGTCTGGTGATTTTTAAAAAACATCATGGCGGTTACAATATGGCGTCCACAATCATGGAAAATTCTGTTTAATGAGCAATATTGATAGATAAGAAACATAAAAATACTGTATTGTAGACTGAATCACCATATCTATACGTTTTTGGGGTTGCTGATTTCGAATTCAATATTCGTTAAACCCCATCTGGTCACTGTTCGTCCCTAACCTTAAAAATACTTCAAATCGTTGAAATAAT